>NW_024500140.1:4845-201297 GCF_017590055.1 Onychostruthus taczanowskii
GAAATTAATGAGAATTAGTGCATGAAACTGATTAAAAAAAAAAAAAAAGAACCTGAAGGAGAGGATAAAAAAGCTGCTTTAGGTGTTTGCTAGAACAGAAGCAGTGAGTGTTAAAGAACAATTTGCATTCTCTTGATCATGGTTGTATTCATTTACTGGCTAAACAGGCCAAAGTGTAGGCATAACCAACAATATGGTCCTGAACTCTTGCTGGCTGTGTGAATGAAATGCGTCTCCTGGGGGGATGTTGTGAATGGAAAATATTCTCTTTTTGGGTTGACTTGTTCTGTAGGATTCACCAGCACAGGCAGTTTTCTGAACAGCATCTGGTTCATTTTCCCTTCCCTACTACAGGCCATGTGAAGCATGTATTCAGAGGTGCCGATCAGGAGGTGAGTGAGAAAGGAACATTTCATGTTCCTGGTGTTCATGAATTGTAGAGCAAGCAGAGCGCTTAGCCGGTAGCAGTAGAGTATAGAGGACCAGCTGGCTAGGTCAAAAAAAAAAAATTCCCTTCTGATGACTGCAGCAGCAAAAACAAAGGCATCACTGGCTAATTCCTGCTTTTCCATTTGAGAGCATTAAAGAATTAAAAGCTCTGTTTGAAAACCAGAACATTGCTACCTGATAATAGGCAGGGAGGAGTATTTAAATCAGACCAATTCGCAGTACAGCTGAATTAGCTGATTTTAATTCAATCAGAGCGACTCAGATTCCTGTTGCTATGCAATGTTACGATTTCTCCTTAGAAGATGTGGTGGTAGATCTGCAAAGAAATGAAGTTCTCAGTGATAGGTAACGGCCTGTCCCTCATGCTTCTCTCTTGCCACAGGTGACTGAAGAAACAGCCGTCTCTCCCCTGGCCCCCTCTGCTCCCGGAGAAGAAGGCAAAGAGGAGCAAATTGAGGGATATGACCACAAGCCTCCATCAGTGCTCACACCAGAGCCTGAAAATTCTGAGGCCGTAAGTTCCAGTTGTGGGTGGTGCTGTCTTTAGTGCAAGTCAGAGCTGCAAGTCAGGGAGCAGCCAGCGCTTGCTGTTGCTGGCTGAGGATGCTGCGTGCTGGAGTCCTGCCAGGACCGAGGGATTTCCTCCAGGCAGTGGCAGCAGAACTTGGCCTTTGACCTGTCATGTTGAGGCACCAAAGAGCTGGTGCCTCTGGGAGAGCACCTGGCTGCTTGGCTCAGTGAAGCTCTGTCTCTTGGCTTCTGCACTGCTAAGGCCAAGGGCCCACGAGGTAGTGCTGGAGGTCACAGGGCTTTCTTTGTTTGTTTTCCCTTTTTGAAAAGGTGTGTTTGGCTTGTGGAACTCGTCTGCAGTTTTCTTGAGGAGTTCGTCCCTTGTACAGTTTCTCTTGGCCCAGCTGTCTTTTGGCTTTCGATAAGGAGATGATTGTGCGGTCCATGGGGCTCTGGGGGGCCATTCATGTCCCGTGTGGCCAAAGAAACAAAGTGCGTGGTTGCAAAGCCTTCTTGTGAGGCCCAAAGCAGAAGGGGCAAGTTTCTGTGGATGCATCTTTTGGTGTAGTGTGCAGCTTTGGAAAGTGCTTTGGAGCCTGGAGTGGGGGTGAAACTGCGAGTCCTTGACTGCTGTCTTGTGTTGCACCAAAGAGGAAGAACAGGTTGAAATGGTGGATGCTGGATTTGAAGTCAGATGGGCAACTTTGCAGGTGGCCAAGAAGGCCAAGGGCATGGTGGCCTGTGTCAGCAGCAGAGGGGCAGGAGTGTCGGCCTGTGCTGGGCAGCGCTGCGGCCACAGCTGCAGTGCTGTGTGCAGTTGTGGGCCCCTGTGCAGCAGAAAGTCATGCAGGGGCTGGAGCGTGTGCACAGAAGGAGACGGGAGCTGGGCAAGGCTGTGGAGCACAAGCCCAGAGAGGAGGGGCTGAGGGAGCTTTAGCCTGGACAATGGGAGCCTTGTCAGAGACCTTCAGCATCCCATCACTGTGTCCAAATACTTTAGCCAATTGTGGAACTGACATTTCCCCCTGTTTTTTCTTGCTTTTTTACATGCTTGGAGGAGGAGCCCTGTTCATTTTCTTTTTTTTTTTTTTTTTTTTTTTTTTTCCAGCAACTGAGCTGCTTTTCCTCATGATTTCCTGCCCTTTTCCAGCACTGCAACTGGTTCTGCTAGAATTTTAATTTGTAAGGCGTCTTAGCCACCTGCAGTGCTGCACTTGGGAATTGCATGTAGGGAGAGATCTGCCAGGCATTCCTAAAAGCCCTAAGCCCTGCCCATAGCCCAAGATGTATCCACAGAGTATTAAGGCCTGGATTACTTCTTCTGAATCCCATACAAAGCAGCAGAGAGTGTGGTCAGAGATTTGTGGCTGATGGTTGACACACCACTGTTACCAGGTGGACAAGGCAAAACATCAGTGGCCCCATGTGTCCTGTAATTGCCCCCCAAGGGAGCAGAGAAATGGGCTGTTGGAATGTCAGTTCCTCATTACTGCAGTGCCTAATCACAAGGCAGTTTGGCACAGCTCGGCTGTGTCATTGCAAAATCACTGACTCCGTGTGTGTTGTGGTCTCGTGCCACCAACTTCTCAAGTTACTGATTTTCAATGTCATTTTAGGTGGCCATAAAGAAAATAAATCTTCAAGGACTGAGGAGGAAGCAACTAACCGTTAATGAAATCATGATCATGAAGAGGCATAGGAGTCCCAGTGTTGTGAATTATTTAGACAGGTGAGAGGTCATGGTCTTATCCCCTGAATGTGCGTTTACTTACAGCAAACATGAGAGCTTAAAAACTCACTTTGGTCACTGGCAGAAAGTAGAGCTGTTAATTATTATTTATTAATATTCCTCTTCTTATCTCCAATGGACGAGAAGAGAGTGTATCTTGTCTGCATGAGTCTTCCCTGGCACAGGTAGTTTGGAAATTATTCAAAAATAATTCAAAACCTGGATCAGCTGTATCTTACTAAGTCAATACCCTCAAAGTTCATTGCCTCCACAGTTTTTTGGGATTGACTTTTTAAAGTTTATTAAATGCTGATGAACCATCCTAAAGTGGATTTCCCTTAGATCCTTGCCCCTCTTTGCCATTGCTATGCATGCCAGGAAGACTGGGTTCTTATTTCCAGAAGCACCATGCCTGACAGGTTTTTATCTGGGCTGTTACTAAACTGCACGTTTCTCTTGCTGGCCATCTAAGACATCTCCTTTTTCACAGCTGTGCCTTTCTCCTTGAGACTGCACAGACTGCAAGCAATGCACAGCCCAGAGGGAATGTCTATTCCTGCCATGCGTGTTTACTTCCACGCCCTTGTTTCCTTCTTTCAGCTACCTTCTGGGTGAGGAACTCTGGCTGGTTTTGGAGTAGATGGATGGAGGCGCCCTGAGCGATGTCATCAGAAAGAGCTACCTGTTAGAGGATGAGATGGCAGTCATCAGTCGGGAGGTCAGCAATCCCATCTGTGCTTCCGAGGGTTGGGCAGGATTGTCTGGGAAACGAGCTCAGAACAGGAGAGGTTTCCTGTGCCAAGCTTTGTTTCTGTGTTGCTGCTATGCTATGGGCAAGTAGAAGCATCTCAAGTGAAAGGCCTGCCAGTGCCCCGGCACTCACTGAACTCAGTTCTGGTACTCTTATCTCCTGCAGTTGTGTTTTCGCTGTGGCTCTTGTATTTGCTCTTCTCCATCTTGCCTCCCTAAACTTTTGCCTGTCTTCACTGCATTCCATGCTTGCAAAAGCAAAGGTGCTGGTGGTAGGATTTGAAAGGAACAGCAAAGGAAAAGAGAGAGACTCGTTTGTCTAAGTCCTCAGCTAAAAAGAATAGCAGTGCAGCCAAAACGCTGTTTGCTTCTGAGCACATGCCCTGCAGCAGCAGTCATCCCAGCTGGTTTGCAGGGGACAGTCTACAACAGCAGGTGCTGTTGCTCTTTCAAAAGCTGACATGCCTTTCCTCAGAAAGATCCTGCTCTGCAAGTGTTGGAGCAGCAAGCTCTTCCTCTCAGTGGCACTGTGTTCTGCCATTACTCCCCATTCCCCTGGGGAAAGGGAATCTTTTAGAGCTGTTCCCCTTCTTGTGTGATGAAATCACATCACTCAGTTTTGCTCTCCGGTTTCTGTTTCCTCTCTCAGTGCCTGCAAGGACTGGATTTTCTTCACTCCAACCACGTGATCCACCGAGATGTGAAGAGTGATAACATCCTTCTCAGAACCGACGGCTCTGTCAAGCTGGGTCAGTTTCTTCTTGGCCAGGAGCAGCATTCCAGGGATGTGGGCTGTGGAGCTGCTTTGAGTGACTGCCAGCTCCCCAGAAATGGTGCTGGTGGCAGTGCAGGGACATCTGCTGTGAGCTGATGACACGGCTGCAACGTGTACAGAGATATGACAAGGAACAAGCAGCCAAGAGTGGCATTGCTCTGTGTGTGTCCCTTCCAGAGGGAGGGAGCTACAAGTCTAAAGCTCCCAAAGAACAAAAGCCATTGCCGGGGGAAGCGTAACAAATGTGGGTTTTTTTTTTAAGTCGCCAATGCCGTATTTCCTTGGCTAAAGACCTGAGAAAACAGAGCAGGGACAGTTGTCCAGGAGATTCAACAGCACATTCTCAAACTTCTACTGGGAAATTCTTTTGCTCGGTTTCCTAATTGCTCAGAATTAAAATAAAAACAGTTATTTTGCTTTCTCCTCAGCTGATTTTGGCCTCTCTACTCAGCTCACCCCTGAGAAGAATAGAAAGCACTTGTTAGCCGGGACTCCTTGGTGGATGGCGCCTGAAGTGGTGACGTGTAAACCATATGGCCCCAAAGTGGACATATGGTCTTTTGGAATTGTGGGAATTGAAATGGTAGATGGAGAACCTCCTTACTGGAACCAAAGTCCTGCCTCGGTAAGGAGCAAATACTCACTGATCCCGCTGTCTTTCTCACCTGTCCCATGTCCTGCGTGCCATGGGACAAAATCCCATTGCCATCTGCTGGAACTACTTCCACCAAGGTCCCCTCCTAAAAATGTCCCTGCAACACATCAGCATCTGCTGTAGCTTTGGTTGCATCAGTGGGGGCACTCAAGCTCTACCACATGCAAACAAACTCCATTCTCAGGAAATACTTGCCTTTGGGTAATAAGGGGTTCCAATTGTTTTGATGTGGAGATGGCCCCAATAACAGGAAACAAGCATCTCAGAACTGGTGTTATCCTTTCAGAAATGAAGGAAGGAAACCCAAACCCAACAAAGTTTCTAAATCTGTGGGAACTGCATCCCCTGTGCAGTTTCTTCTCATTTAGAAGGTTGCCTGAAACCTGGGCAGGAGGGTGTAGAGGCCACAGAGTCTTTTTAGCTTTTGGTGCAGTGCTGCTGAAACACTTAGTGACCATGTTTCTCTCGTAGCCCAAGCCACGTTCTCCACGTCACCACGCAAGGGCCTGGTGATGTGGAGAGCCTGCCAAAACCTCCCATTTGTTTCATGGCACTTTCTGGGATGGACCTACCATTAATGCATTGATTTGAGTATCCAAATGAGCAGAGGGTGACCATAGGGATGGCACCTCTCCTTCTGACCATGAAAAGATTTTCTTTTGCTGCATAATGGGAAGCTGAAATTTTCAGACTGCTGAGAGACAGAGCTGCAGGTGTTTCCTGCAGGCCCTGTGTGCCCAAGCAGGCATTTTCATCCCAATACATTTGTGCAGGCATCTTAACGTGTCTGTGTGGAATATGACATTGTAGATGTTATTTTCCTTACCTGGGGATTAAATGAATGATTTCCTTTCTTTTCTTGCAATTCCCATTGTTTTCAAGAACAAAGCAAAAAGCTTGATGAATTTTGCTCTGTGGCAGCTGTGCTTAAGGGACCAACAAGCACTGCAGAGATGCCTTTCATGTACTAATCCTTGGAAGTAGTTAGTATAGCAAACTCCCACTACCAAAAATCCTGTCAAGCTGGTGTGAACCCGCAGAGAAGCAAACGTGCTTTTGCTGATGTAGTTCCCACTGAGTAGGTCAGTCAATGAAATCAGCTATCATGGCAAGATCTGCAGGATGTTGGAAAAGCTGTGGCTGCATTAGAGTTTGGGGATTTTGTAGGTAAAGCAAAGGCATCTCTGGGTATCTGCCAGGGCAGTAACTGCCACTGAAGAACAGAGGATAAAAAAATGGGATCTGCGGGAGTAGTTAGAGATGTGAAAGCAGCAGGTGGAGCCTTGTGTTTCCTTTTTTCTCCAGGCTAAATACCTGATAGCCACAGTAGGGACCCCACAGCTGCGGCAGCCCAGGGTCCTCTCAGCTTGGCTGCTACACTTCCTGAGGTGCTGCCTGCAGACAGAGGAGGCACGGCGCTGGTCTGCCAAGGAGCTCCTGCAGGTAAAATGCAAAGGGGCTGCAGGTGAAACAGGGTGTGAGGGATGGGCTCCTCACCTCCCCTGAAGTCCAAGGCATCAGATGAGCCCCCTTCCTGCTCACCTCCACTCTTGGTGCTCTTCAAATGAAAATGGTGAGGAATCCTAGACTGGGCTGGGCTGGCAGGGCCCTGTAAAGGTCATCTGGTGCAAGTGTCCTGCAATGAGCAGGGACATCTTTAAAGAGATCAGGTTGCTCAGAGCCCCTTCCCACCTACCCTGGAATGTTTGTCCCATCCCTGCCCAGGGATGGGGCACCTGCCAGCTCTAAGGGCAACCTGTGTCAGGGTTGCATCATGCTCCAAGGAAACAAGATCTTCCTTAAACCTAATCTGACTCAATCCCCATTATGTACTGTAAATATTATCTCACCTCCTAATGCAACTGTTAAAAAAGGTGTCCCCTACTTCCTGAGAATCCCCTTTGAAATACTGGAACATAGCAATGAAATCTCCCTGGGGCCTGTTCTCCTCCAGGCTGAATAACTCCAGGTCTCTCATCCGGTCCTCAGAAGAGAGGTGCACTGTCCTCTGACTGTTTCTGTTGCCCTGTTTTGTAATTTGGTGTGCTCCATTTTATCTAATGGCAAAAGAACTGAAGGAGAGCAATGCAGGGTACAGAGACGTGAAAAGGTGGTGCAGGAACCCAAGGAAGCCAGGCCTGGCTGAGTGGTCAGAGATTTGCTTGTGGGCAGCAGGGGCTGTGGAGGGCTCACTGTGAGCCTCTGAGGGGCCCTGGTTTGTGCCCCCACCGCAGCCTTAGAGGTTTCTGGCACACAAACAGGGACAGCTGAGAGGGACTTGTCCCAGCCCCATCTGCTGCCTGGCACGCTCAGGCAGACAGGAACTGCCCCAGGGTTACTGCCAGCTTGTGTGGCAGAGAGGGAACTGCAGCACCCAGTGCCACTGGGCTGTCCCTGCTGGGAAGGAAGGTGCCATCCAGCAGAGGAGGGGCAGGGCATGGAAAGGCAGACACTGCTCTGTCTCCCTGTGGAAATCAGCACAGTGCCTGTTGTTCAAAGAGAGCGACCAATGTGAGGCTTTGGAGTTTCCTGAAAAGAAGAAACTCCAAGGACAGAAAGCACCATTTCTAGAGCACTGGCAGGGCAAAAATCCCAGCAAGATGGAGACACCTGAATAAATGGATGAGTGGGATTCTGGGCCAGGTCTGCCTGTGATGGCAAGGTCCTGCACATAAAGATGGAGGTGCAGATGGTCCATCTTTCTGGACCTTTCTAGGAGTCAGAGGAATCCTGTGAAGCACTGAGTTTGGAAAGTCATGGTTCATTGATTTTTGTTGATTTTCTTTTTTTTTTCCTGTGAACAGCATCCATTTGTAACATCAGCCAAGCCAGCATCCATCCTGGCACCGCTCATCATCTCAGTGAAGAAGAAGTAGGAGATGAGAATGTAACAATCATGCCCAGATGTTATCTTCATAACCAATTTAGAGTAGGATTGTAGAGTAGGATACTTGAAGCGTTTTGAAGAATAGGATTATAGATTAGGATTACAATGAAATAAAGTTTCTCAAACGTCAACACATTTGGAAGATTCCCCTCCTTCTGACCACTTCAGAAAAGTCAACATTTCCTTCTGAATTACCAGTTGATTTTTATTGGTGCTAAGTCACACTTATGGATTCTTTTGTATGGTTTGTAAGTGGGGAAGGCTGTTCTTCAATCATCCTCTCCAGACCACACTGCCTTTGGAATATGACCCACTGGCCCGTTTTTCCCCAGCTGTGGTATTTCTAGTTGAGGAAGAAAGGGCAATGGCATTTGCAGGAAAAAGCAAAGGAGTGGGGCAGCCAAGACATCCTGTGCAGATTCAGGCCTGCAGCTGTGACTCGAGAACGTTTGGGTTCCTGCCACTTGGATTTGTATCCCTCCTCACAATCGCTTTGGCAGAAGGAGAGCCTTGCTGAAGTGAGAAAGCAGAAGGATCAGAGAGGGTGCTCTGAAAGGTCTCCTGTGGGGCAGAGCTGCCAGTGAGTGTGAGGTGAGAGCGGGCCCGGCCTTGCCCGGGGTGCAGCCCCAGCAGAGGCCTGGCAGAGCCCGGAGCAGCCTGAGCCTGGGCTGAAGGAGGCCCTTGGAGCTGCAAGAGGCAGCAGCCGGGCCCTGGGTGCCTCTTGCTGGCAGCGGGTGAATGCTCCGCTCTCAGAGCCCAGGTGGCAGCTGGCTGCTCCCGAGGGGAAGTGCAGCCGTGCTGGGCACAGCCCAGACTGGAGCGTGCCCAGGAGCAGAGAAAGGCCAAGGGCAGCCCAGGGCCGGTGGCCTGGCTGAGGATTCCTACTCTTCTGCCGGCTGCCCTGTCACTCCTGGCAAAGGTCAGCAGTGTGTGCAGCACTCTGGGCACCGGGGAGCGAGCCGGGCTGCCGGGCAGGCTGGAGCACAGGGCAGCGTCCTTCAGGCACGGCACTTCTGCCGGGGCAGCCGAGGCCAGCCTGAGGCACTGACAGCTTGGCAGCTCACATCTGCAGGAGCCAGTGCCTCCCACAGCTCTGCCAGGAAGCGCCTGCAGGCCTGGAGTTCTGCACTGAGCCAGGGCAAAGGTGTGAAATGCAGAGTGTTTTGCAGAAATATTCAGGGCCACCAGGCCAGCCTGCTTTGTGCTCTCTGGCGCACAGCAAGCGCTGTGCAATGCCGCTCTCAGCTGCTGGGAGAGAGGTGTTGGCACGGCACTTCTGCCGGGGCAACCGTGGCCAGCCTGAGGCACTGACAGTTTGGCAGCTCACATCTGCAGGAGCCAGTGCCTCCCACAGCTCTGCCAGGAAGTGCCTGCAGGCCTGGAGATCTGCACTGAGCCAGAACAAAGGTGTGAAATGCAGAGTGTTTTGCAGAAATATTCAGGGCCACCAGGCCAGCCTGCTTTGTGCTCTCTGGCACACAGCAAGCGCTGTGCAATGCCGCTCTCAGCTGCTGGGAGAGAGGGAATCGGGCGTGTGCCTGAGGGTTGTGCTTGAGTAGTGAACTGATTTGGAAGAAAGCAGAATAATTTCAGTAGGCAATCTCTGTTTTCTTGATTAATTTCTGAAAGAAAGTCACCATGTGTTGCACACAGGTAGGGGTATTAGAAAAGAAAGGCCTTATAAAATCAGGCCTTGCTCTGCTGAATTACCAGCTGGCCTGTTATGTCTTCTATGTGCAGCTAGCTAACTTCCCATGTGAAAAATCATAAGAATGACTGCAGTTAGCACAACAAGCTATTGTGGTAAGAAAACTGTTTGCATCTGTAATACACAAGAAATCTGTCCCATGAGAGTCCACAAAAGAAAAATGTAAACACCTAGGTAAAAGAGAGAGTCTTAGCACTTACACACAAAAACACCTAAGCAATGAATCGTGTGGCAAGGAAACTACCAGCCAGTTGGAGTTGAACACAAGGTCTGTAAAAATGGTATAAAAATTAGTTATGTGAATAAAGAATTGGCTTTCCCTCCATGAAGAAACTGAGTCCCAGTGGCTTAATTGATGCAGCAATGTGGCTTCACTCAGCAAGAGCATTTGCAGGGTGTATTGATGAAATGCTTGTGTTTGATTCCCAGAAAAGAAAGGAGAAGTGTTAAGTGTAACAAATACTTAGTGGGCTTAGTCTTGTGAATTGCTTTAGCTTTAACAGGCAGTGCTGAACCCTGTATTCCCCCATTGCAGTGTTTACTGTGTGTAAGCGTCTATCTTAGCCTTGAGAATAAACACAGTGGTCCTGCTAAGTAGGTAGCTGGAATGCATTCAAAGGGAAGAAAGTGTTCTTTAGGAGGCTTTTGTCCGGCAAAGGAGAATTTGAGGCATGGGATATTTCCCAAACTACTGTGTCAGGACCCGGAGTCATGTCCGAGGTGCTGCCATATTTGATCCGTATTTGAGCAGGCTGGCAAGACAATGAAGAAAAGTGTATTGTTTAAAGGGGGCGAATTTGACCATTGTAAGAGAAACAATTTATTGGTCAGTGGGTGGGCAGTTCAGCTTTGAAAGGGGAACAATGCATAACGGAGCCCTTGTTGGCAGGGAGTCATGGAGTGTGGTGAGCCATGGTGGCCTCATCTCACACGCCAGCCATGAGTGAGCTGATGCTGTAATGGGGAAAATTCCACTCCTGAGCAGGAGATAGAAGGCCTGCTTCTGGGGCGGAGGGGTGGGAAGTATGAGATGCACACTGTTTTGATCCAGGGAATGTCCTAGAAGTGCACTGCCCACCTGCCCCTGCCGCTGAGAACCACACTCCAGCTCCTTCTCCTGTTAAGCGCATTTTTGGTAATCCAGGGGTTTGTTTGTATTATTTGCTACTGCAACTAATGGAATAGTTGCAGTATTTTTGCAAGGCCAGTTGTATTTTAGGTTATTTTGTGCATGGGTCTCCTCCTGTACCTTTGGCAACAACAACCAGGGACCTACAGGACACTGCTACACTGATGTGTATAAATTCTGAGAAGTGATTTAAATATGTCAATAAATGTGGGGTAATGTTTAGCCTGTGAGTTTCAGCAAAGTATTGAATATCTCTTAGTTCCATGGATACAAACTAGTAGGTGAGATTACTGGGTGTGCAGGTGTTAGGGAAGTGATGCCCTATGCACCCAGCACTGAAACAAAGTTTTGCCTCCTTTCTAACCCTGAGCTGGCAGCAGGGATCAGGCACTGCTTGGTGACTTTCATTTTGGCAACTTCTGTTAGCAGGTAAGAAATGTCAAAACAAAATCTGTTCCAGCTGTTTTCCTCTGGTTTATCTTTTTAGGCACCAGAGCTCTGTGCTGCAGGTGGCCTGGGTGTGTGCCAAGCAATGCAGCCCTCTTCTGGTTTGAAAGCAAAACCAGTGAGAGACTCCAAGTCAGAAATACAATTTATTAGGAAAAGGGAAAAATCCCAAAATACATGCAATAATACAAAAGGAAAACCACTGACAGAGTCAGAATACAACCTGACACCCTGCTAGTTAGGGTGGTGGTAGCAGTTCACATGAAATGGTCTTGTGGTGATCCCATAGAAAAGATCTGGTAGCTTTTGTCCTCTGGGAACCACTGGGTTGGGGCTCCTTTTTCTGTCCCAAATCCCAGATTATATCCAGGTGGGGATGCTTAGCTCCTCCCCCCTAGGTGGAGCATCTCACAATGGGCTGATATTCTGAGGCTTGCAGTGGGTCCTTGATTGCCCATTAAGCAGAAATGGCTCCTGGAGGGAGTTGTTTCTGAGTCATGGGGAAAGGCACTGATGGGCCCATTAACAGAAGATGAGGAAAAAACAATGGCCCCCTCTTTCCCGCCGCATCCATCTTTTCCAATCCCCTGCCACACATGGCAGGGTTCTGCCCTTTCCAAGGCTGCCCATTTTGCCACGCCGCCTCTGCCTCGTGTCTCCTGCGGGCACAGCAGGGCCTGGCCCTCTCAGGGCTCGGCAGCCTTGCCTCTCACAGCCCCACAGGTCAGGGATGGAGCCAGCTGCAGCCGCGCGGCAGGAAGGGAAAAGGTGCGGGAGGGGGAAGGGCAGGCAGGGGACTGGAAAAGATGGATGCGGCAGGAAAGAGGGGATCTCAAAACCAAGTGGTCGCGCCATTTTGAGAAGGAACACCCGGAATGGCATGGCCAAGGCCTTTCTAAGCAGGAAATGGGGGATATGGAAAGAGATGGGGGTGAAAGAGGACACAGGGCAGCTACAGGGCGGTAGCACTCCCGTGAGAGCTCTGGATGGTTTCCAACCTTGACCTTCTTCAGGGAAAAAAGGGGGATGGGGTGGCAGGCGAGCAGAAAGTGACAGAGAAGACAGTAGCAGCTCCAAGCCATCCTGGCAGTTTTCACTCCTTGCCATGCTCGTAGGAATAAAGGGTAAGGAAAAATACAGACAGCTTCACAGAAGCTGAAAAACCTGGGGTTTCACAGGACAGATGACTACTGATTTAGGGCACTGACACTCTGCATGCAAATCGTCCATAACCATCCATAAATAGCCACTTGGGCTTTATGGCCCATAACTACAGATGTGTCAGTAGAGTTGGCAAGAGTCCCGAGCTCAATCCGTGGGTGACTCACAGGGGTGCCAGTTGGCTTGTCCTCACTGGTTGCCCGCATTTCTCCACCACTGGTAAGCAGCGTGCAGCTGCAGGGATTAGATCATACCAAGGAAGCCACAGCCAAGGGCAGGAGAAACAGATGAGACAAATCTCTTTGTTTTTTAACATGGGAGTCGATTTTATTTCCACCCCAGCCCATGCCAGGGTTGGGGGGGGGCAGGAGGTGGAGGCCCAGGAGTCTGAGCAGAGCCCTGGAGAGCTGAGAGCAGAGAGAGCGAAAAGACTTGGGGCCCGGGGGAGTTTTAGCCGGTGTCCCATGGGAGGACCCCTAGGATCAGATTACAGCCTCCTCAGAACAGAAAGGCTCCACACTCATCAACCTGGGGACTGTGTCTTTTGTCAGAAAGTACATCAACAAGACACTTAAAGAAAAGCAGAAAGGATTATTTCAAGTGTTCCTAAGCATTCCTGCAGCAATAAAAAGGGATGGGATCAGTGCATCAGTGCTTCCCTCAAGGGAAGCCAGCCCCAACACACAAGGAACTGAAGGGGAAAATAGAGTCAGCCGAGAATTTGAAGCTTAGAGTTGTAAAAGCATGAAAATAATACTTGTTTTATGCTGTGTAGAATTAAGTAGAAGAAATTACATAAAACGTAAGATAAGTTAAGAAGGGGTAACTATGAAAAATCCTCAGTTTCAGCCTATCCTCGCCAGCAGCACTCTTGTCCGCTCTGCCAACCAGCAGCAGCCACCAGACCCAGGGGAGGCACCCCAGCACAATTCACCCCATGCCCCCCATGGCAGCGTCCCTGGGGCTGCTGCTCTACAGAGCTGTAGGAGCACCCCCTGACCCAGGCAAAAATGGACCCAAGTCTCAGGGTTTAAGAGACACTGTCTTGAAATTGGCTTGAAGGAGAACAGAAGGGCAACAACGGCTCAGGTGTTCAATCACAAAACACCCTAAGGCCTCTCAGGTATGGAGACTCAACATCATGGGCATGGAGACAATGGAGGAATTTGTAGAATACTCTCCATGAAAGAAAGGGGCATTCACAGCCACCTTTGAGTGTTCCCAAATATTGTCCTCCCTCATACAATTTCATATCCTTTCCCAAAAGAAGGTTTATGGTCTTGTTGGTAACATGTCCTCCTTTTCAGCTGAATAAATAAATGGCAGGAAATTTAGGAAGAGGACTAGACATCAAAGTCCCCATAGGTCTGTGCAGGAATCAATATCTCTGTCTCTCTAGAAAGACTGATTGTGACTGACTAGTTTGGAGAAAACTACAAAATTCATAGAGATCCTGAAGGGACACTTGAACAGAATTTCTCTTTAAAACCCATTGTAGCACCATGCTTCCAACACTTCTCCATGTTTTTTACAAAACTCTTACAGAGATCTGGATATTCCCTGACTCATGACAAGGAGAGGCCATAATCTGCAAGCAGTCCTGAGAGCTGCTTCAGCTGACAGCTTAGAGCAGCCCATGTGCACTCCTCTTGAACGATCCAAAACAAGATGATTTGTGGACGGGGTTGTCCTCTATGCCTTCCACCCGTTAAGGAAAATATTTAAATTAACAAGAAAGGTCAGAAAACAGGCTTATTCTTATCATAAAGAGCTTCTATTTGCTACAATATTTTCTTAAATTGTGCACAATTTCATAATAGAGGTACTGGGCTTCCTTCCTCTACTGGTAAAATTCATTCAATAGACAAACCCAAGTCTCGAAGAATTGGCCACTCTCCAAAGACACTCCAAATATGATAAAACTGACAATAAGAGGAGGAGTTAATAATAATGCGACTTATTTATTGCTGAAATTCAAGACTAAAATCTGTAATCTTAGACTAACTAATCGTACATTCTTAACAAATAATCATCTCCTCATTGCTAACTTGAGGAAATCTAAAAACCTAATTTTCTTTTAAAATTAAACAGCTGGAGCTCATAAATGTTCCTTTGCTGAAGCAGAAGACTGCTGCCAGGACTCTGCTTGCTGCTTGCCAAATTCAGATACTCATTGCTGAATGTGGGACAGCTTTTTGTGGAGGTAATGGCACCTGCTCTTCATTTCAGAGTAGTGGGGCTACCCCATGAAGGAGAAATCAAAAGAAAATTAGGGCATGCCAACATTTCTGCAGTTAAGAATTTCATGACCTTTGCTACAATATAGCCTTCAGGCACACTCAGCTAGTCCAGTCTGATTTTTTTCATGGAATGTCTCCGTCTCTCTGGGTGCCTCCCAGTGAACCCTGGCCAGCCCCGGGTCGGCAAACAGCGGGGGGGGCAGCCCCGAAGTGACCGACAGCGGGGGGAACACTCTCTGGTGCCCCGAAGGTACTGAGGGCAGCTGGGCTAGTCACCTTTGCAGCAGAAGAGACGCTGGAGACATCGGTGGAGGGTAAAAGGCCGACTCTGAACAGGGGGCCAGTCCAAGGTTTATTCGGAGCTCCCCAGGGAGCCCCTCTCCTCAGGGTGCGCCGTGCTCAGAGCAAGACAAAGGAGTCTCGAGGTTACATTTAAAGGGGGGGAGGAAACCGAGGGTAGATACATTTGCTGACCAATAAAGACCCTCCAGGGATACAGCCTTAGGGGATGGACATTTGGGATAGCGTATAACATCATCCTTGGGGGGCTGACCCCTGGCTTCGGGCTAATCACTCGACAGCTTTGACCGAAAGATCTAGATAGAAGGGATGGGATGCTGAGTGACTGACAGAGAGCCAGGGTGGGGATTTGGGGGATGATCTCAACACAGGAGAATGGTTACATAGGTAGAGGAAGGGGGTACAAAAAAGGGTACATCATCGGGGGGGGGGAATAAAGGGGTACAAAATCCAACTATTACAAAGTATTACAAAGTATAAAAGTGCGCTGCAACAATGGAAAACAGTAAAAATACACTCAATTTGACTTTTGAGCTATTTTTTCCTGTGAGCACCACCCTTCTGGGAATTTTGCACTGTTATAACACAGACCAAAAAACAAACTCTAGACAGGTCAGAAACTACAACAACAAAAACCTAAAGCACATCAGCTCCTAAGGAGGGCAACTCATTAATGCTTAAAGCTACTGATGGGAGTCAAACCTTCTTCATTTCCTTATCAAGCTCATAATACAAATCCAAGATTAAAGTGGCAATGAGAATAATAGATGCACATCCCAACGTTCTCACACCAATGCTTCTGCTCCTTTGGGCATGAAGGTCTGGTTCTTATTGGAGGACGTCCTGCCTCCACATCAGAATCAATCCTTCAAACCACCCTTAAAAATTTACAAGGGGTAAATTTTTAACAAGTTGAAATTCAGTAGCAGGACAGACAACAACTTGTGCCAGGGATGCATGCCTGGCCTGATACACCTGACTAGTGTGTAGGATAATTTTGAAAAGGAAACTGCAGATGCCTTTCCATATTTTGGGAGGTACCGGAGCAATGTGACCTGGGGCCCTGCCGCACCTGCTCCAAAGGCTGCAGTTGCCCCAGAGCCGCAGGAGGCCTGGCTGCCCTTGCCAACATCACTGCTCTGACACAAGCTGCGAGTAATTTCCAGTGCTTTACACCACACACACACACATACACACATACACACACACACACATACACTTCTCCCTCCCCTCCTGCACTGCAAATGCAATAAGGGGATGCAGCATCACTGCTGCAGCTGAGCCTGTGCAACTGCACTGCAGAAAGGGAGGGCCTGTCCTGGCCTAACCCACCTTGGTGTTCATCTCTGCTCTGAGCCTTGGAGGCCCAAAAAAACCTGCTCAAACTCATCCTTTCAGCACAGGAAAGAGATAGACACTGCACCCCACTGAGAGTGGCAAGAATTAATTGCTATTTGACGCACCTCAAGTAGTCTGGTTGGTTGGTTGTTTGCTGCAGAGCATGTGGAGGCAATGGAAGTATCTTTCCTTGTTCCTGCAGAAAAGCAGAATTTTGACACTCTTCATCAGGAGATCTTTATGCCTTTTGGCTCTTTTCAAAGGTATTTGGGAAGCACACATAACCTCAAAGCTCTTTTTCCAAAGAAATGTTGAAGAATTACGATGATGATAATAAAAAGAGCTGCCATAAGGAAAAATCAGCAGAAACAGGAAGGAGCACTCAGGATCTTGGTAATCTCTCTCTGCTTTCCATTTGAGGTTTTGTGCCAAGCATCAAAAAACCACAGGATCCTTTATATACCTTGTGAGTTTCTATTACCATTGTTTACACAAAGTAATCTTGTTAAACTCAGTGATTCTTGCCAATATTTAGACCACCTGAGTTTTAAATCTTGAGGAAAGAGCTGTTCATGTCATATTCCACTTGCTTTTGTTGATTTTAGTGTTAAAACTATTACATGGTATAGCAGAAGTATAAAAGGAAGTGTAAAAGTTATCATAAACCTGGAGAGAAATATCAATAGTCAGAGCATGTTCAATACAACTTGGAGGAACGACTTTGCTGTGAGCATTTCATTTCCAAAAGTGCATTTGCTCTCATGGCTCAGTCCTCATGATCACTTCAGCCTAAGCCCCAACCTGAAACACAGAAGAGATATTTCCCTCACCAGCTGGGCAGAATTTTGTTACTGCCTCCTGAAGAAAGCTGCTCATGTGTTTATAGATTCAAGCAGAAATCCTTCCAAAGGCATCCCAAGGTTTGCGGGTACCGTGTGCATGTCCAGAAGAAATGTGGAAAGACCATCTCAAAGCACCAGTCTCCACAAGCACAGCAGCACTTGCAAGAGGCATCTGCACACTCTAAACCCACCTCCAGGCTAAACTCAACTTGTAATTTGCAAGGTCAACCTCCAAAAGAGACAACCCACAGATTTAACAAAGCAACTGAACTTTGCCCTAGTGGCTGTGTCCCTGTCATCAGAAATCAAGTTTTCTTTATGCATTTCTGTTTAGCTTTTCAGTGTTGTTTTTAATCTGTACCACTTCCGCAGCTTTTGAAGAAAGAAATTCTGCAGCTGGGATGGAGAGGATCTCACAGCCCCATTCAAAGTAGAATTCCAGGAAACCACAGCCCAGGTTTTGTAGGTTTTTGTAGCTTATACAGCTTTTGGAGTTTCCATGAAAAGTCTGGGTTCAATGAAAAACCATGTAATCACTGAGATTTGACCGACATGTTTCTGTAAACTGTCGAGACTGTGGAAAATCACTGCTTACATGGCTTCTAGCCCAAGATGTGGTGACAGCTGTGACCACCCTGTGGATATCCCAATCTTGGACACTATAAAGGTGGTACCTCCAGAGACATATGGGTTCCCTCACCACCAAGAAGACCAAGGGTGAAGAAGGACTGGCTGGAGGACAGAGGGTCCATGTGGGGATGATATCTTCCTAATTAATGTCTCTCTCTTCCCCTCACCCTGCCTCTCTTCTCGTATTTCTTTCTATCTCCCTAGTTTGCATTTACTGTTCAATAACATTTTTACTGTTGACTGTGGAAAAGGGTAATGCTTGCACCTTAATTTGGGCAGAAGCTTCTCTTAATAACCAAATCTTTACACCACAGTTATGCACACAGGAGTCAGGAAAACCAGCACCTTTATCAAAATCCAAGGGATACAACTGCTTCAGCCTCCCCAGTTCATTTTTCTTCCTGTTTGAATTGCACCCTGGTAGGCACTGGGATGTAACTCTGAAATTTCTCTGTTTGTTGCACCACATGGGTGCAGGGGGAAACGGAGCCAACACTTGGAGACATGTCCAAAGTGAAAAAGGATGTGGAAGGCAGAAGGAAGGAAGAAAAGTGGCCACCAGCTGCTGCCTGGACATGAGTGGGCCGGTGACAAATTCTCCTCTTCTTGCCCGTCACAGGACTGGTAAAGTCAGAAGCCAGGGGCCGTTTCTGCAACAATAACAACATACTTCATTCATGAACCTATGAGCAGGGTCAGGGTCAGCTTTTGCTCCCATTCTGAAAAGGCAGCATTTCTGAACTGGCCAAGGTTGAAAACACATCTTTCTTAACTCAAAAGAACATTCAAACCAATAAGTACTGCAGGTAAATGCAGGCTCTATCTCATTCCTCCTTTCTCATCTTAGCACTTAGCAAGTCCTACTTCAAATCTGGAGCTAAAATGCTTTGGGAGAAAGCCACATCCATCAGAGAATGCCCCACTTTCACTGGCACCTCCTGCATGTCATCCCTGTGAGTCGCTTCCACCTGGCCAGCTGCCTCCAAGGGGCCCTGGAGCAGCAGTGGGGCCCCAGCCCTGCTGTCATGGATTGACCCTGGCACAGTGCCAGTGCCCCCATGAAAGGTGTATCCCCCAAAAATGGTTGCTGTGAGATGTGACCCGGGAACAGAACAAAGCAGGCTCTAACTTGGGAATGGAGGGAAAAGACAACACTTTATTAATTTACACAGACACGAAAAGGAAGGGGAAAAGCTACATACACACAACAATCCACAATAGAATACTTTCAAAACACTCCTCCTCCTCCCCCCAGTCCTCTAACATTCAAATCCCCTCTAACACATTAATTCTCAATCCAATACTTTCTTTTCACACAAGCACCCCCCAGTCCATCAGGAGAGAGAGAAGTCTCCCTCTTTCGCCATCGGCTTCCCCCTGGATACTAATTATGAAGAGAACTAGGAAACTTGCAGTCAGTGAACACTAATTCCTTTCTTTGCTCAACTGTATAAATACTAAAGACACTATGGTTCTTGTGGTGCTGGCTTTGTGAATTTGCCCCTCAGCCCCTCTTTTCTGCACAGAACTGTAAATAATTACCTCCACTTACTCAGTGGGGTAAATAATTACCCCACTGTGGGGATCGGCCTCTTGAACACCCCACGTGTGCTGGAACCAACCAAGTTGGAATAACTCTCGCTGTCGCTCTGACACCGCCGCTGTGGCTGCAGCTGCCGAAGGGTCTGAGAGGTCCTGCCATGTGCCAGTGACAATGGCCACATGTCCTTGGAAATGGGGAGTTCCATGTTCCAGGCTGGACGGGGTGTCATTGAGGAGCAGGATGCGACACAGTCAGGGCAGAGGGAATTCACAATGAGCACAGGTGGGGAATGCCATGCCCTGGCCCATGACTGACTCAGCTCATTTCCAAGGGCAGAAAGGGGCACTCCACCAACCCCAGTATCTGCAGCTGTGCAAACCAGGCCTAATGAAGGGTTTCTCCTCAAAAGTGCTGCGCTTGGCTCTCTCTGAGGTGAAAGAGCAGCTTCACACCTCTAAGTAGTGCAGCAAGGTGCAGCCCTCCCAGCACTAGGCGATCCTGTCGTGGGTCCATCAGTGTGTGAGCCTTCCAGTATGTACACAGTCACTCAAATATCATCTCCTTGACAAAACCCCCTGACCTTTCCTCATCCCAGTCTCCTAAAAGAAAACAAGCCAGCAGCATGCCCAGGCCCCCATGGGCTCTGCAGGATGAGCTGACCCTGAACAAAATTGTAGGCTGACAATTGTGCTGACTGCAGGTGGCCACTGAAGTTATTGACACATGTAGAAAAACATTTTATACTCAATTTATGATGGTTTTATTGTCATTTCCCCCATACCCAAGATTATTCCTGATTTCAGTCAGCTGGCACCAAAAATAAGTGCCAGCCATAAGTTGTCCAGGCATTACACGGAGAAGTAATAAAGCATGTTGTTTAAAATGTCTTGAATATTACCATCCAAAGCTCATTTTCAATGATATCTTGTATTAATTTTGAAGTCCATGTCTAAATCTACCCATGTCTGATCTCCTGGCTGCCACACTCACAAGGACAGTGCAGTTTGGGGACAGAAAGGGAGGAAGCAATTTGTCAAACACCAGAGCCCAGATCCGTAAAAGAACTGCGTGCCTTTTTGGGTATGACTAGATTGTGTTGATTATGGATCCCCAGTCACGAATTGTTGCCAAAGCCTTTGTATGAACCATGAAAGGAATCCACAGAGGTTGTTACACTGGACTCTGGAATGTCCAACAGCCTTTCCATATCTTTTAAAGGTTACTGATGACAACCCCTGCTCTGGAGTTACCAGATTGACGGAACCTTTTGCACTGTTCATCCATGAGTGCCTTTGCCTTGCACAGTAACCCCATAGTTAGCTCAAAGAATGGGAACAAAGGAAGGAACCCTGTGGTATTTTGAGCGTATTTCTCAAAAAACAACTAAACAATGTATTTGAGGGATGGCCAATGCATTTCAGCGCAGGAACCACCATGGTCCTGACTGACAGAATATATTTGAAAATAAATGGGGAAAAAAGCGACACTTTATGTGCCGCTCATGGTTATGTCTGGTTTAGAGCAAAAAGGAGGTCACTGGTTATCCCTGAAGAGAATCTTAAAGTAACAGGTGGTACTGGAAAAAAAGATGTGGTGCTAAAGATAGCTACTGCCTTGAACCCTGAGTTAAGGTTACAAATTGCTGGATTTGTTACAAGAATGCTGATTGATTTGATATCCAACAATCTGGCATATCATCAATCAGAAAAAGGAATGTATGAATGGGAGAAGACTAAAAGTCCCCACTCTTGATGGGACTGGCTTTCCTCATGGCTACCAGACCTTTAACGGCTTACAGAAGTATTTATAACCCGTGTTGGAATTGTTGCTGTTTGCATTTTTTTCTGTGTGATAATTCTTTGTATTTCAGCTCTCATGAGGTGTTTTGCAAATATTTGTAATAACAAACATTATTATCATAGAAAAGAAGATTAATTTTAGAAGTGAGACTTCCAAGACAAAATCTTGGAAAGATCTATGCAAGGGATTGTTTCAAGTAGCTTAGGAGGAAGGAGTGGGTAGTGGAACACTGAAAGCTCAGAAACCCTCTGGTCCCAAGCCAAGCCAGAGCAAGACAGTTTCCCCAAGAACATATTCTGCCACTCAGATAACCAAGATGGAAATGGCTACTATATGGAAGACCACAATGAAAGGTCAACAGAAGTCCAAAAGCTCAGTGAACACTTAGGGCCTCTAAAGATCCCCAACTAGACCCTCAGAAACTAACTGTGCAGAATAGAGCAATTTATACATATTTAACGATTTCTGAGAAATAGAATGCAAATGTACTGCATACTCCATTGTGACCTCACAGCTGGTGTTGGCTCTGTCACAATGTGCTCCACACCAGCACCTGTATAAAAAGCAGTGCAGACACACACGCAGCACTTGTCCAAAACCATCATGCCCTGCCACGGTCGGAGGGGACGCCGCAGCAGGAGCAGGAGCCGCAGCAGGAGCCGCAGGCGCTCCCGGCTGCGGGGTGTGCGGAGCAGGCACCGGGCCACGTCCCGCCGCCGCGGATATCGCCGGCACCGCGGCCGAGGACGCCGCCGCCGCTACCGCTGAGCTGAGCCTGGGGCTCGACCCCATACAGCCAGAGCCCGGAGAGCGCCAGCTGTGACACGGGCCTGGCTCTGCCAGTAAAGCATAGCAAGCTCACACCAAAGTGTGCGTGTCCACGCGGTGCCTGTGCGCCAGCAGCAGGTGTCACTTGGTGTCTGCCCGGTGTCTGCGTCTCTCTGCTCCCCCAGGGTTTCCCTGGCTCAGGAGATCCCCCCGTTCTCCACACCTGACTGCTCCATTGTTGGTTGTGCCTCTCAGAAACAGGGCTCGTATTGCATGAGTGAATGCCTTGAGACCCAGCCCCTCAAAAACTCTCTCTGTCCTGGTTGCACATGTGCCTAGAGCGACATGTCGGTCCCCTTCCTGCCAGTTCAGTATGTGCAGAATTGCACTTAAATGCTACTTCTGTTCAAAGTTTTCTGGAGGCAAAAAGGGAGCTGGGACCGGGCCAGAGGGGATGTCAATAAGTGAGAGGCTGTCCTGAAGGCCCTTTTGCTGGGGCAGATGCCATGGGGGTCTCTTGCCCAGAGCAAGAGGCAGGACCCACAGGGCGGATCCTGTGTCCTGGATCCGGCCATTAGGGTGATCTTTGCAGCGGCGCGGAGGAGCAAGGCCAGGACCTTGGGGTAACTGGATACCACCTGCCACATGGCAGGGAGAAATGGAAGGGTTTGTTCTTCCTCCACCTGTGTGCTGTAAGTCATGGGCTGTGCCAAGTTCTGTGTGGAGAACGATCACGTATGACTCCTTCGCCTCTTGTACACTCTCCTTTTAGTGTTGTTATTACCATTTGTTTCTTTTTTCACTGCTGTTTCTAGTAAATTGTTCTTATCTCAACATGTGATCTTTACCTATTTGTGCTCTTCTCTCCATCCTTTTTCCACAGGGAAAGTGGTGGGGAAGTCAGTGAGGGGCACGTGGTCTGAGGTGTATCAGTGTAAGCACTAAACTAGGGAATACTGCAACAATGTGGGAAACTCAATTTCCTAAGTCACTTTCCTTGGCCAGTCCTACAGGAAAATCAGCCTGCTGAAAAGCAGCTGCTGTCATTGAACTGAAAGCCTGCTAGGTAACACTTGTTTTAAAATACAGATTTAATAAAGTTACACAGGAAGCAAAAATTAAATATTGCCAAATAGTCTTTATAATAACATTTGAAATTAAAGAGAGAAAAATAGGACAGGGTGGGGAGAGAGAGACAAAAGGAGAGAGAGGAGCCCCCGGAGTCAGAGATCAGTCCTCATGGAGGTAACGATCAATGCTCAGTTTATTGCAAATCTGAGGGTACATTTAGACTAGCGACATGGGAATATATTTGATTGGATACAAAGCAAGGCAAAAAGCTAACACAGACTTAGTCACGTAAAAGTATCAGTAGAACATCTCGCTTCATATCTTCTTTGCTTATCCTCGGAACATCCTGCTTCACATCCCTTCTCCTTGGGCACATCTTGGCAAGTGTATCCATATTGTCTTGTCCAATGGCAGCACATCTCTGCTAGCACGTCTCTGCTAGCAGGCTCACATGCAGGATTGTGCAAGCAGGCCTCTCAGACCAGGGTCTGCATACAATGCTTTCTTCATTAAATTATTTTAAAATCTAAGATGGGAGAAACTCCTGTGAACCTTTTTCAATCCCACAGTGACAAAGAATTCTATAAAGCAAATTACAACTGAATATTTTCAGCCCCTAAAAAAAGTTAAGCAAAGTAGCAGAAAGAGTTACATTTAAGCTGTGTTTCCAAAGCACATGGTTGACTTTAATACTTAAGGCTAAAGAAGGGGGAAAGAGAGAATCTGTGTGTTGGGAAAAAAAAAAAAAAACAAAAAAACAAACAAAAAAAACCCAAAAAAACCATAATGGAACTGTGCAAATGCATTCTGTTCCTCCCTGAAATGGAAATTCTCATATTCAAAATATCATTGAAAGTTGAGGCCAAAATTTCAAGCAATTTGATGCCAATTAGCTGTGTTAAATCTTTGAAGAGAGCATTACTGGTCTGGCTTCACAGGAGCCTGAATGAATGATGAACAGAAAATCTGTACCTTCCAAATTTTACTTTCTTGGATAAGTCAGATTTTCCAAAGATTCAGAAAACAGGTTTGAGTTTGGTTTATTTTGTCCCTCTAAAAAGAGCTAAAAGAGTTCATGCACTTGCTTAGTCAGTTCAAGGTTCTGAAGGGTCACTTGGCTAGTATTGAGGTGACAGACAGCAGATTCCAAAAAGATGTCCTTGATTTGCAGACTTTTCACAGACAAAATACCATGAAAGAAAAAATTGAAATCAATTGAATTCAGACACCGCTTTGCTCTCCATTAAACCACAAACCCACACTCTCCCCTTCTCATTAATACAAACACAGAAACACTGACAGCCTTGGTGGGCAGAAGATGGAAAACTCTCATTTCCAGACAACTCACTGAGAGCAGTCAATGTGAAAGCCCTGCCCTGGCTTTCACAGCCACTCCCCACCTGTGCCCATCCCTTCAGGGCAGGCCCAGCATCAGGACGACCTGTGGAAAGAGCTGGTGACTGCGGCAGGTCCCTCTGCCCAGGGCAGAAGGCACAGCACCTCTGCTCCTGGCTGGAGCAGGGGCCACTTGCCCAGGTACACCTGGTGTCCCAAAAAGAGGAGGGGTCCTGGCCCCAGGGCTCTCCCCAGCCCTGCAAGAGACCAATCCACCAGCAGCTCTAGCACGGCTCTTGCTTGAACTCTTTATTCAAGGAAAATGAAATAAATTGTTATTTCCCTCACACAGTCCCTATACACTGGTTTCTCTCCCTCCTAATGCCCTTCCCCTTGCCCTCGTGCCCTACTGTGGGTGACCCTCCTGGGCTGGGGGCCACAGCCAAGGGCCCCTGGAGTCTGAGGGCCGTGTCAGCAGTGGTACCTCTTCCCACATGAAATCCTGCTGAAGTTGCCACTCCTGCAGCACATCAGATGCCAAAGGCAGAGCAGGCAGCAGAAGGAGCTGGTCTGTCACAGGACCATGCCCTTAATCCTCCTATCCAAATATCTGGATACACAGTGACTCCACAAGCCAAGGTCATCGAATCGGGGGCACTCCCCTCTGATGTTTCAGCCCAGAAGGTGCAAGAGACCAATCCACCAGCAGCTCTAGCACGGCTCTTGCTTGAACTCTTTATTCAAGGAAAATGAAATAAATTGTTATTTCCCTCACACAGTCCCTATACACTGGTTTCTCTCCCTCCTAATGCCCTTCCCCTTGCCCTCGTGCCCTACTGTGGGTGACCCTCCTGGGCTGGGGGCCACAGCCAAGGGCCCCTGGAGTCTGAGGGCCGTGTCAGCAGTGGTACCTCTTCCCACATGAAATCCTGCTGAAGTTGCCACTCCTGCAGCACATCAGATGCCAAAGGCAGAGCAGGCAGCAGAAGGAGCTGGTCTGTCACAGGACCATGCCCTTAATCCTCCTATCCAAATATCTGGATACACAGTGACTCCACAGCCTGAGGTAATCGAATCGGGGGCACTCCCCTCTGATGTTTCAGCCCAGAAGGTAGAACTCATTTCAGTCACTCGAGCTTTGGAATTGAGCACAGGAAAATGAGTTAACATTTAAACTGATTCATAGAACACCTTTGGAGTGCTACGTGCACATAGGATTAATGGAAAGAAAGGGACCTTTTGATCTCTCAAGGCACATCAATCAAAAATGGAAAACAAATCTTGGGTATACTTGAAAGTATCTAGAAACCAGAGGAAGTTGCCATCAAGCATTGCAGAGCACACCAAGTGGATAAACTGGAATTGGGGAAACAAACTGGAATTGGGGAAACATTTAGCCAGCGAGGCTGCAGAAAAAGACAAAGAAAACAAAGCTTTATCTTTAATACCCTTGCCAGAGATACCTCTCCCAGCAGAAAAACCAGAGTATAATGCATGGAGATTGTCAATTAATTGAAACTGTAGAAGCGTGATTTGATCCACAAGGCTAGGCAGTTATCCCAGCTGGGCAAAGAGTAGTCCCAGAATCACTCTTGTGTGAAAAAATGGATTGCAAACAAAAAACCACTCACTGGAGTACTGAAAAACTTTTGAAACATTTGCAGAAATCTGTAATTGGGTCTGAAATGGCTCAGATTGTACAATCAAGCCTCCAAAAGTGTACAGTTTGTAAAAGAGACAATGGTAGCACAGCTCACAATGTAGTGCTAAGAGCCATAAAATCTGGAGGTGTTCCAAGGGAATAGTGCCTGATGGATTTCAGTGAATTTCCCAAAAAATGGGGGTATAAATCCCTTCTAGTTCTGGTGGATGCCTTTTCCAGGTGGCCAAAAGACTTCCCTTGTCATACCAACCGGGAAGTTGCTAAAACACTCTTGAATTAAATACTACCTAGATTTTGGGTACCTTTGGGAATGCCATCAGATAGAGGTTCCCACTTTCTTGCAGAAGGGGCACAAGAGGTTAGGAAAGCCTTGGGAATAACTTGGAATCTTCATGCTCCTTACAGGCCCCAAGCCAGTAGCAAAGTAGAGAGAAAGAATTATACAATCAAAGTGAATTTAGGTAAAATATATTAGGAAACCTCCTTGACATGGGTCCAAGCCTTACCCTCTGCTCTGCTTTGAATTAGAATTCAGACATGGGGCACCAGCAAAATCTAGCCCTATAAGCTGATGTATGGTTGATCCTACCAAGTACCACACGTTTCAGGAAACACACACACATATAAAGAGCGGTTGATTTGAATAATTACCTCATTTCTCTTAGCAAAATTTTACAGGACTTACAGTGAGCACTGGCAATCTCCAGACCAACAGGACTGGACATACCAGTGAACAAGTTCCAACCATGAGCTTGGGTGTACTCAAAAGGCTGGGGAAACTGCTCTGCTACAGCCAAAGTAGGACCTTCCCAAATTCTGTAGACAATATTGCTGCATTGAAATGGACAGGTTAAAATCATGGATACATTATTCCAGAATCAAAAGAGCCAAGACCTCTTAGCTCAAGACAACATCTCCCTGGGATTTGAAGAAATCTGGACCAAATTTACTTCATGGTTACCCAGCTGGACTTGGTTAAACCATTGGTCTGTACAGCCTTATGCTGTAAGATGAAATTATAGATATTAAGAAACTACTTCCCATAAGGAACTTTGTCTCAAGAAAAGGGGGCACTTGATAAGGACCATAGAACAGAGCAGCACAACCTTGAAGAAGAGGATGAAGGATGTAACTTCTTAGGCACACAGAAGTCATGCAAAACAAAAGCAGGATGCCAGCTCAGTTCTGCAAGGCTGACAAAGCAGAAATTACAGTGCAAAAAATGATACTGTGCTTAGTGCAAAGTGGGGGTGAGGAACAGCCACCTAAAAAGAACACCGGACGTTGAAGACAGACCCCAAAGAATCATATGAGGACTTCCAATAAGGGGCGCAAATTTGTAAAATAAAGTAATAGATATACACCAAGTAAGCAGGGATAGCTAATGAATGGGTAATCAGTGTGTACAATAAAAGCTCTGTTCACCTGACACTCAGGGCACTCAATTAGAGGAGAGATCCTCTGACCAGCAAGGTGTAATAAAGAATGCCTGCATTCTAATACTCAAAACTGTGTTAGAAAGTTTCTATTTGGCCAATTTCAAGAACAACCTCTCCTGGCACAGCTTTGAATTATCCCCTTGTGCCCTGTCACTGTATGCCAGAGAGAACTGTAAAAGCATGACGAGACACATGGCCATAGGCACATGATGCAGGTGACCAATGGAGAGCAACATGGGAATGCAGAGGTTGGAAACAAGAAATTCTATTACTTTTTCTCCTACACCATGTATGTGCAGGGATGGAAGGCCTGCAGTGACAACACCGGGTGGAGGAGGCTGATGTTGCAAACCTGTGGACTGTGACATCCCTTAGCAATGGGTTGTGACCTTACTTTCCTTGCTGCTTATCTTGGGGTGACCAGAAGGTGAAATGCCTGTTCTGCTGTCACTGGTGAGTGAAGGCTGATGTCACTGAGCAGTGGACTGTGACATCACAGAAGGAAGGGATGATGACATTGTGTCTCTCGCTGCTTATATTCAGTTGGCAGAGCCTGGGCCAGTCTGGCTCCAACCTGAACTCCATCCAAGCAACATTGTGAGGAGTGGAGGATCAAGCCAGGCTACTCTAGTGCTGAGTGGTGGCTGCTACTGGCAGATCTTGGTGCCAGTCTCAGAGCCATCACTCCTGTTTCACTGCCCTGCCTACTTCAGGCAGCCAAGCACTGCAGATGCAGTGCTGAGGGTGAGCTGTGAAGAAAAATAAATGTCCCTCCTGGGTGGCTGTGGGGTGCATGATGGGATTCAGGGAGCTGGGAGGGTGGCCTTCTCCAGGGGCCTGGACACTTATTCCTCCCTGCCCCAGGACAGCCAGTGACCATGGCCTCCCCCTCCTGCAGGAGGTGACAGCAGTGAGGGCAAACAGCCCCAATTTTGTGCTGCAGAGCACAAAAATGTCTACAGAGACCAACAGCAACTCCACCATCTGCCAGGACACTGTGAGGATGTGGCTTCTACCCTGCCCTGTCACCACCAGTTTTGCCTGGGCTGTATTCTGCGGTGGACACAGAGAAATCCAGTGTGCCCACTCTGCAGAAGAACAATAGTGACTGTCTGATTTTCTGATCATGAAGAAGACAACTATCTGGAGACATCCATCATAGTCCCTGAGGAGCTGCTAGATGGCAGCAGCCAGGGAGGGAGAGCTCTTGGTAGCCTGGATGAGAACAGCTCCCATCCTCCTCTGGTATCCCCTTCATCTTCTCCACAGGGGAGAATGTCTCCAGCAGAGCAGGAAGGATCAAGGCTGGGGTTTGCGAGCAGTGTCCTGCCTGAGGTCTGGGAAGAAATTTTCCATCAATGATGGCATCTCCTAGACTCCATGCGGCCCTGGCTGCATGAGAGGCTGCAGGGAATATACCAGGGCTGGTGGTGGGTGGTAGATGCCATAGAGAGCAGCACCTTGCATAGCCTTTGCATCCACAGGGCAAATGCTGAGATGCTGGTCGAGGTGCTACAGCCTCTCCTCGAGGAAACACACAGCACCACTGGTCCATGATGTCACCAGGATCATTATGGGACAGTGCCACAAGGAGGCTCAGAGGCTTCTGCACTCTGATGCTGTCAGGGATGAGAACAACGGCCCTGTGGCCAGCTCCAGCTCCAGCTCGAGTTCCACTTTCACCAGCTCCAGCTCCAGCAGTTCCAGGATCTCCAGTTTCAGCACATGCAGCTCCAGCAACTTCAGGAGCTCCAGCTTCAGCAGCAACAGCTGCAGCTGCAGCTGCACTTGTAGTTGCAGCTGCAGCTCCAACAGCTGTAGCTCCAGCAGTTCCCAGCAAGGGACTCCCGACAGCAGCCCCACAGGCTCTGATGTGGAGGAGGAAGCTGGTCCATCAGAGGCTTCCCCCCACCCAGGGCAGCAGTTGCAGCCCCTCTGCCCCCAGAGCAGGGACTGATTGTCCGCTGGGCTCCAGTCTATCTGACAAAAAAGGGGGCCCGGCCCTAAAGCTCTCCCCATGCCTGCCAGAGGCTGCCCCACTGGCAGCTCCAGCAGGCCTCTTCCAACCCTTTATTCAAGGAAAAGGAAATAAATTGTTATTTCCCTCACAAAATCTCTGTGTGCTGCTTTCTCTCCCTTCTAATGCTCTTCTCCCTTCTAATGCTCTTCCCCTTAAGCCCCACTGTGGGTGGCACTCAGGTGCTGGGGGGCACAGCCATGGGGTCCCAGAGCCATTGGGACATGCCAGCAGCACCTCTTCCCCTCTTCCCACAGCTTCCTGTTGCAGCTGCGCACCCACAGAGGAGCAGATGCCATAGGCAGAGCGGGCATCAGGGGCAGCTGGTCCTGTCACAGGACGATGCCCTCAGCCTGCTTCCATATTTTCTCTCACACGCCCCCTTGGGAGAGGGGAATGATACAGTGGCTTTGGCCAGGGTCCATCCAGGGTCAATTCACTAGATTTCAGTATCTTGTCCTGTCCTGACTGCCCCAAAGGCTGTAGAAACAAACTGTAGAAACAGTTTAATTTGTTCAGGACCCCACTTAAAATTATTCCTCCATGTCACATCTGACTGTACTCTGGAATACACATTCTTCAAAAACACAGAGGGCCTAGGAAAGTTTGTGTTCCTTCTTACTGGTCAGTGGGGACAGATCTGCTATTTTGTTGGCTGAATTCATTGGAATCGGGTGATATCTGTCTTGATATTTTACTCCTAAAAGATTAATTTCCTGAGAAGTTCCCTTGACCTGACTTTGCTTGATGACCAAACCAGCTTTCAGGAGGATCTGGATTATCTTTTCTCTCCAAACACTTCCTCTGCTGTGCTGTCTTATACAATGGTATGATGGATGTACTGCAGACGTTCTGGAGCCTCATCCGTTTCCAGTGCCATGGTAAATAGCAGGGGGCTGTGTTTCCCGCCCTGATGTCGCTGTAGGACACAAAATAACATCACATGGACACACAGCTCTCTCAAGGTAAAAAAGGCAGTTTTAGTTTCTGACTCCAACATTTATAGATTTCCAAAAGTGACAGTGGATTGGAGGGTGACAGTGCCACCTCTCCAATGACACTGGACAAACCAACAGTTCATCAAATTTCTCCTCCTCCATAAAAGAATGCAAAACAATAACTTATTTACACAAAGTATGTGAGAAAGTTTGTTACAAGAATGTAAACATCAGAAGGCTTAGAAAAAGTTAAAAAATCAGGGTAACAGTGTCTGGTGAAGTATCTTTTTAATCACTAGAGGCAACCTTTTGGAATAATGCTGGGGTGCATTTCTTAGCTTCTCCTTTTCTGACTCCTTTTTCACTTTTGCATTACAGTAAATTACACTATTCCTTCAGCTTGTGTCTGTGTCTGCATCTCTGACCCTCCCCACCATCAAAACAAATGCACAGCCAGTTTAGCATGAGACCTGCCTCTCTGACAGCCCGTCTCTTGGAAAACACCCCCGATTGACATCTCTGCAAACAAAATTCCCACTTTGCAACTTCCTTTTCTGCAGGCAGGTGAGAAAAGGAGCCACTCCCAGCTCTGGACGCCTCCAGAAACCAGCTGCTTTCAGCAGTCACAACCCTGAAATATCAACCTCCTCCTGTAGGAGGACAAGGGCAAGGCAAAAGATATTGCCTAACAAGTGGTCAGTGTTATGTGCACTCCCCTCTTTCTTTGAATGAAGCCAAACTAGGACAGTGATAGGATATTGCAGATGTTTAAGACTGTCTGCTCTGCAAATCAAGCTGTGCCATCAAAATGAGCTCTTTGTGCCCCAGAAGAGTTGGAGCTCCAGAATACAGCCTCACTCACAAGGCTGGTTTTAGAAAAAACTCACAGTTTAATTTCAACGTATGTGTCTGAAGATCTGGGCTCTTCCTGGGTGAATCCACTTTCTGTGATCTTTTGTGATGAGAAACCAAATGTAGCCAAATCCCAAAGCTGCTGGGAAGATGCAAAAGGCTGTGATTATAAGGTGTTCATGTGTGTATGTATGTGTATCAGATTTACAATATATGCTTTAATGTGTGTACATGTCATTAAGGATCAATATTTTTTAAGAGGAAGAATTCACTCTTCCAATCCCCTGGGAAGTCTGAATACATTTCTGGCATTGAGTTTCCTCTGTGCTTCCTGTGATTTTTGATCCAAGGCAGCACTAGAGCTCTGTGTCCCAAAGACACATTGTGGAGCATGACCAATGTGCTTGGATCCTTGCAGCCACCCCAGACACTTCAGCCCCCAGTGCTCCAACTGTCAGTGCTGGTTTTGCGGCATGGACAGCCCCCAGCTGGCTGTGGAATACTCCTGGGGAAGAGGAATTGCCACCACTGAATCTGGACATGGTGCTTGAGATGCTGGAGGAGATGTTTTCTCCCTCTGGTCAGGTAACTGCACTGGACAGGGATGAAAGGGGCTGGACTGCGAGCTTTTGAATGTTGTTGCACGGCTGAGAAGCAAAGGCTTCTTGAGTTCAGCTGTGAACGGACAGGGAAGGCTTTGCTTGGTAAAGCAGGATTTCCAGATGGAGGGGGAATGAAAAGGGAGATAGCCCTTAAATGAGGATGAAATGTTGGTCAGGTTTGGGTGCTCATTTTCCTGGGAAGGATCTCTCCCGCAGGGGCATTTGTGGTGAGAAAGTGGAAGCTTCCAGCCAGTCTTGCTGTCCATGTTCCAAAGCTCAGTCACCTTGCTCTTGGGAAGCTCTGTGGGAAGAGATGTGGGTTCCCATGCAGTCCCTGCCAGGCTGCAGCTTGTATGGGACTGCTGCGCTCCAGGGCTCTGGGGGCCGGAGCCCCTGCCTGTGCCAGGAGCTGGCAGGACTCCTTCCTTAGCAGCCATTCCGTGTGCTCAGTGTCACCCCCACATCCAACACTGTCAGCCTTTGACAGCTTTTGGACTGTTTGAGAAGTCAAATCTTTCTGACTCTTGAAGGGGCCCAGAGTTCTTGTTAGGAGCAAGGCATTAAGAGTGTGAGCCATGGAGTTGTTGGACCAGGTGTTTTGTGTAACTGGTGTGTGTAACTTCCTTTCTGTTTCTCTTTCAAGGGGAATATTAATGTTGCTCCTGAGTCTTTAGGAGGCAAGCCTGTGGACAGAGCTGCAGCAGAGGGAGCTTTGCCTGGCACCGAGAGCTGCAGGAACAATTCCCAGGAGCCCAAGGAGCTTGATAAGGATAGAGCCCCCATTGATAAGGATAGAGCCCTCGTTTAGAGAGGTGTGAGATGGCTGCTCTGAGCCTGCCTCTGGCAGGAAGGGAGATGAGCAGAGTTGAGTTCATGTCTGCAGGTTTGGTGCTTCCTGGCTCCTTTAGCTCAAATCCTGCACTGGCACAACCTCGCTGAGCCCTGCCCTCCATGCTGCTCCAGAGGCTCTGACACTGAATCCTCTGGCGTGGCAAGAGAGCAGGGAATAAACCTGACCTTGTGGGAGTTGTGTCACCAAGCTGGGGGTCCCAGTTTTGTGCTGATGTCCATGGATACATTTGCTGCAGGGTGTCAGTGCTCTGGAGGCAACACTGAGTGACTCTTGAAGCAAGAGAGGAAAACACCAACAAAAAGTCAGTGTAGAAGTTGGAGCTTTTTTGTCTCCAAGCATTAAATCAGTGTTGCACCAGATTGCTGGTAGGTGTAGTGAGATACATTAAAAATACAAGCAGCAGAAGTTCTGAGGCCAAGCAAATCATTAGTCACAAATCTAGTAGCTCACGCAAAAACAGAAATTATCCCAAGTTAGCGAGAACTAAAGATGAGAGAGAGCACTTTAGACGTGCATTCTTGAGCAAAGCTGGTGCAGCCTGCAGGCCTGGCAGGGAGTTCTTTCCTTCACAGCTGTGAAGAACAGAATTCACTGCTTAGAATTTTTAACAGTTTAATAATAAGAGGATAAAAAAGGACAAAATTTGCAGCACCAGGATGCTCCTGGCCATCTGGCAAAGAACACCTGGTATATAGAGACTGTGTCATCTTTATAGTGTTACATTGCTGAGATACTTGCATATTCCTGTGTTTCATGCATTATTTAAACCCTCTTGGGAGCTTTCTGATGTTTTGGTAACTCCTTTGTTTGACTTCTCCACACTCCACCTTATCTGCATGACATCCTGGGTGTCAGGTCAATATATTTTATTTCTTCTTGTGTCTCCATTCTGCTGTTTCACAGCCTCTGATAAGGATTTAGTATGTCCTTCTTAAATTTAACATGGTATTCTCTAACTGTACTCTGGTGCTCTGGTTTGTGTCAGGGTTATCTTATCACTTGGACAGGTTGGTCTGTGGGTGACCTTACCCTGTTTTTAGTTACACAAAAGCCTTTTTTTCTTTTTGTTCCTTATGTTTTGCTAAGGTCTATAACACAATACATTCATCACACTATTGTTTCCATAAGTGATACACAGATATTATATTTGTTACACTACTACTTCTGTGAGCAACACATTGCACACTTAAGCTGATAGATTCTATTATATTAACAAGCAGCTAAAATGAGTTATAATTTATTGCTATTTCTACATACTTATAATCACAAACAACGTGCATAAGCTAATACATTAAAGTGAAAGCCAATATTAGCTGGTCATTTTTCACACAGCTGTTCATCCCAGAGCTGGTGGTTGTTTTGGAGGAGCTGTTGCTCACTGCAGAGGGCAGGCTGTAGATGGCAGGGAACAGTGCTGGTTCATAGCTCAGCTCCCAGCACCCCTCAGCTTCAGCCATTTCAGTGAACACTGAGGTCTCTCTGTAGCACAGAGAAAGAACAAGGCTGGGCTTCTTTGTGGCAGCTGGGACTGTCTGTGTTTTAAGCTCTCGTGGGTGCCCTTTGCACTGCGAGGTCTTTGAGTTTACTGAGATACTTCAAAACTTCAGAAGCTTTGAACACTTGGAAGGATCCTGGCTCTTTGAAGAGCAGGAATCAAATTGCCAAGTGAGAGTCTGCCTTTCAGGCCATCTTTTACAGTCTTTGACAGAAGGACAGTTACTTCCAAAAGGAAAGATGAACAGAGGCCAATATTGACCCAGTGTTCCCTCTGCTTCCCAGACACCCACCTGATCTACCTTGCCAGGAGGGCTGCCCTGCATAAGAGGAAGAGCCTGTGACCATCAGGCAGGTGGAATCCCTTTGTGTACACAGAGATTTATAGATTTCTATAATTCTATTTATATATCCATATAGTTACATTTTTAGATTTATAGATGTGTGTGGCATTCACATTCTCTGGCAAAATCCCTTCACCCAGGATTTTTCTCCTGGGAAGCTGAGAAGCTTCAGAGAAAAGGAAAACAATTATTATCATCTCATTTGCTTCTCCTGTGTTCTGCTCCTTTGGAATGTGTTTGGAGATTGTTTACCCACAGGTGATTGTTTCATTGGATTCTGATGTGAGTTGTTTTTACTCTTTGGCCAATCAGTGCCAAGCTGTATCAAGACTCTGGAAAGAGTTGTGAGTTTTCATTATTATCTTTTTAGCATTGAGTAAGTATCCTTTCTGTATTCTTTAGTATAGTTTAGTATAGTATTCTTTAATAGATTATAAAGTAATAAATTAGCCTTCTGAGAACATGGAGTCAGATTCGTCATTCCTCCCTTTCACAGGGATCCCTGCAAATACAAAAGAGATGTGTTTATATGTGCAAATACATACATCTAGATAGTTAAATCTATATGTATCGTTATAGATGGGAAAGAATTATATTTATGGATGTAGTTGCATTTATAGATTTTGAGATTTACATTTATAGATTTACAGAGTCACATTTAGATGCTTACGTTTAGATGCTTACATTTAGATGCCTGCATTTAGACGCTGATATTTAGACGCTTACATTTACATGCCTACATTTACATGCTTACATTTAGATGCTTACATTTAGCCACTTACATTTAGCCGCTTATATTTACATACTTAGATATAGATTTAGAAATGTGCATAGTTATTTAGTTAGAGGTATGTGGAAGTTTAGATACATAGATTGAGCTATGTAGGTCTGTAGGCTGCATTTTTACCTCTTTCCCCCCTTGGCTGCCTTTTTTACCTCTCACTTTTCCCCCTGTGTCCCCTCTGTCCCCTCTCCATGTGCTGGGTCCGTGTTGGCGGCCAGGCTGGGCGCAGCAGCAGTTCCAGCCGAGGGTGTCCCTGGAGCGGTAGGAGCTGCCGGTAGCCGCAGACACTGTCCCCTGAGGAGCTGCTGAAGGACGGAGAGACTGAGGGGGCTGAGGGGGGCGGTGGCGCTGAAGGGATGGTGACCCTGAGGTGCTTCTGGGGCTGAGGGCTGTGGGGCAGCCGAGGGCGATGTTGGCATTGAGATGACAGGGAAGTGGCACAGGCTGAGGGGGTGGCAGATCGAAGGGGATGGGATGGGTCAGAAGGGACTGAGGGGGGTGAGAGGACTGTGAGGGGCTGAAGAAGGTGAAGGGGGCTGGGGGTTTGCTGAGAGCATGGCGGGGCTGAGGGGATGGAGGGGCCAGCAGGGAGCACAGAGGGCTCCGGGACTGCAGCTCTGCCAGGCCTTGGAACCAATTCCAGAGCCTCCACTTTTGCCACAGCTGCAATGAAGACCTTGAGAAGAGCCGGAGACTGACAGGAGCCAGCAGGGAGAAGCTGAAGGCCAGCAGCAAGAGCAGTGAGCAGGGACCTGCTGCTGCCAGCCTGGAGAGAGCCCGGGTGAGGCCCCAGGGCCGGGGAGGCAGGCTGGGGCTGAGGCTGGCCTGGGCTGTGGCCGTGGGCACTGCCCAGCGGGGCAGGAGCGGCCCTGCCCGCGCTGGGGCTGCTCAGCGCAGCTGCCCCAGCTGGCACAGGGGCTGTCCTTGGGCAAGGCAGCTGTGCCGGCAGGGCCCGGGAGCTGTGCTGGCTCTGCCGGGCTGCCGGGGCTGCGGGACGGTCCCGCCGCGGCTGCGCTCACCACAGCCTGGCCCACTCGGCTGCTTTCTCTTTCTAACCCTCTAACCCTGATGGAAGTACAGCTGCTGCCAACAGAAACGTCCCCGTACTGACTCAGTGTTCCCTTTGCTCCCAGATGTCCCATCTGCTGTCCCTACCCAGGAGTGCCGCTCTGCATGGGAGGGAGGAGACCAAGGGAGAGGCTTTGAAGCTGGGATCCCTCTGCTTGGAGTTCTGTTTAAAGATACACGGACTTGCGCGGGGACAGGGATTATTATATGGATATGGACATATGTAGCCTGCTATTTGTACAGGAACATTTCTGTACATGTGGTATTGTATTTATGAATGTATTATCTATATATTTACATATAGATACCTGCATACATACAGGTTTGCAGTTACATGTTTGTTTGTATAGGTATCTAGTTCTTTATGTATATTGTAATAGCTGTGTTTAGATTGCCATATGTATACAGTTGTGTAGATATCTATATTTATCAGTTTTTATTGTAGTTTTTGGTATATGCCTTTTTAAGTAAGTATATTGGTATTTGTATCAATATATATGTTTGGGTTTATATTTTTAGATGTATATTGATCTATTCAATATATATTATATTTACATATATATCCAGATGTATAGCTGTATATTTGTATCGATGCAGTTGTACAGATATTTAGATTAGCAGTGCTGTTTGTCTATTTATAGATAGGATTGATTTATGTATCTGTTTCTTGAATGTAATATGTAACATTTAATCTATATTCACATCTGTATATTGTGGTGGTTATATATGTATTCAGTTCTATTTAAATGTGTATGGAGTTGTATAGTGGTGTAATTCTATTTGTTGAGTTCTTGGTATTAGAGATACTGAAATTTTTTGTATTTTTATATGTGTTGTATGCTTGTTGTAATTTGCAATAAATTAAGTTGTTAATTTTCCATTGATCTTTGTGTATAGTGAAAGTTTGTAGAGGTTTGCAATAAATTAGTTTTTGCTAATGGAAGTTGATATGTGTATGTTTTTAAATAGTGTGGTGTAACAACCAAATAAATTACTTTTTTTAACTTTAACTGAGATCTCTATAGTTATATGATGTCGGCACTGGTGTAGCAATTTGCAAGAAATGCCATTTGTCAACTGAGATGGGTGTCTTGTAATTTGTGCCATCCAAAGCCATGAGCAGATGTAAATGCTGGAGGATTTGGGCCATGAAAATCTCCGGACATGCCCAGCACATGCCCCACTTGCACTCAGGCTGGGCAAGGGAAGCACAGATTTGGGATGGCAGCAAAGCCACACATTGGCTCAGAACTTGCTGCAAAGGCCTGCTGGCTTAAAAAAAGAACAAGTATATATTTTATATATTCTATTTATTAAAGTATATATTAAAGTATCTCTTGTATTTTGGGATTCCTTAAAATCAGAGAGTTTTGGGAAAGCTGCTCCTCAGTGAGGAGGATTTCTAGCCTAGAGGAGGATAAAAATAAAAAAGAAGACTGTGGACAGTGCCATTGCCGGAGGCCCAGGCTGTTAAAAGGAGGAAGGGATCATCCCCTTCTTTGTCTGTAGCTGATATCCTTATAAGTAATAAGGAGCAACTTTAGGGGCTCCTGGGCAATGAGATGGGAAACCATCTATCTAAAACAAAATGGAACGTCTTTTACCAGCTTGAGACAATTTTACAGGATAAAGGATGTTCAGACATCTCAAAACATGAACTAAAAGACTTGTTAATCTGGGAAAAAGCGAATATTCAAAATACAGACTTGAAATCTGCTTTTAACTCTGATTTCTGGGACCAGATAAAATGGAAAATTTACAATCTAGTCTCTCTCAAAAAGGAAGAGACGTTGGTCAAACTAATGCCTGTCTCCAGAGCTTTAATGGAGAGCATTAAACAGAATGATCATCCCCAACCTCCCCCTACGGCCCACCAAGCGCCCCAGACTGGGCATCCCCATCTGAGCGGGGCACCGGCGGCTCGGGGCGGGCGGCTGCTCTGTCGAGCGGCAGAGCTCAGTCATGGGAAAACGCTGCCCACTCCTCTATGGACTCGCTTCATCATTTGAGCAATGCTGCTCCAGTCCACACAGCATGAAACAAAAAGGGAAAAAGCACCCACGTGCAAGAATGCCCAGTGCCTGCAGAGAAAAGAAGAAAAAAATGGGCCCTTGCACAAGGCCCCAGAGCATGCAACTCAAATGGAAATATAAGGACACTTCCACAACTTTGCAGACTGTGCACAAAAAGAAGAATGAAAGGACACTTGCACAAGTTCTCAGACTGTACAGCAAAACAGGGAGGAAAAAAAGGGACACCTACAAAAATCCATAGACTGTACAAGAGAAAAGAAGGAAAAGTGAGACCTGCATGTGTCTGCAGACTCTACAACCTCAGAGAAAATGAAAAGGATACCTGCACACAGCCTGCTGGGCAAGAGACACCCCCTTTTTAGCTGAAGCTGTTGGCAGGAGCTTTACCAAACATATGGCATTCTTATGCCGTTTTATTTCCAATATGCTGCCCCAGCAAAAAAACTTCTACTTACCCATCAGACCATTAAAAACTTTGTGGGATGACAGCAGCAAGAAAGGCCTGCCAACTGCTCTACGCATTCACTCCAGCATTTGATCAGTGCTGCTCCAGTCTGCAGGCCAGGAAAGAAAAACGGAACAAGAACCCACTTGCGCAAGTCCCCAGACTGTGCAAGGAAAAGGGGGAAAAGGGGACACCCGCACTAATCGGCCAACTGTATAGGAAGAAGGCAAAAATAAAAGATACCTGCACATGTCTGCAAACCCTACAATCGCAGGGGGGAAAAGAAGGTTGCCTGCATTTGTCCACAGAATTTACAACTTCAGGCAATGAAAAAGGACTCCTTGGACAGGGGTGCAGTCTGTCCCTAAACAGCGTGAAACCCGCTTGCAGTGCATAACCCGTAGCTCAAAGGATCCAAGAGTAACGCAGAGCAGGCACCAAGCGCACACACCCTGTACTTTGGCCACCGGTGCTTCTGACTAAAACTAGTTCCCTAAATTGGAATGCCTGTCACTCCCGCCCATTTCCTGCATGGCTAACATCAACCAGCGCATCGTAGGATTCACAGAAGGAAGAACGATTTTTTAGTGGGGAAAAAGTGGCGACTAACAAACCACCCATATGTGTTTGCATGACACTGGAGCAGCGTTTGTGTTGTCAATATGGCAGGGACACGTCCTCTGCACGGGGCAGTGCCCGTGTCCCGTGCGTGGCAGGGGGTGCCCTTGGAGCAGCCCTGACAGTGTGGGTGCACCCATTTTTATTATGGCTGGGGTTTTCAGGGTATCTTCAACCCTAGCTGCTGTAGGTGTCCGTATAGCAAAGTGTTGCTAAGGACAACCTGTCCGTGTCCCTCCAGCAGGCTCCCAACCACAGGCAATCTTAGCAGACAGTTTAGCTTGTAAGTGAGATCAGCTATTTGGTGAATTCAGCTCTTTAGTGATTGAAGCTCTTTGCTTACTAAGTACCTCGGCAGATGCAGAGAGAGAGAGAAGTAGTGCAGTATGAGGTTCCACAGAGGTGTCTTTATTGGCAGCTTCTGCAAAGGGTCACAGTGACAGCTCTTCTGCTGGACAGCACAGAAACAGGGTTTATATAGGGTTTAGGGGTTTTGGGGAACAGTCCAATAGTAAGGGTCGAGGTGAGTATGACCTGTCGTCTTACAGAGGGATAACAAGGGACCAAAGGGGGAAAAGGGGCTTCTTTAGTGCAGTCATAATGATTAGGCATTTCTTATCTCAAGCAACTGACCGCCAGGGAGGCCTTGAAGGCCCTGTGACTCCTACACACCCATGGGCGCATTTGCCTGTTCTCTCCACTTCCACCACATGCCAAGTCAGCCCTGCTCTTGAAAAAGTTCTCTGTCCCACACTGAGCTCCTGGTGCCTTTGCAAAAAGCCACTCCCTTTGGCTTGTGGGAAAGCTGCAAGCTCAGATTCCTCCATGGATGTGGGTTTGAACTCGCTGGCATGCCCATTTTGGATATGTGCTGCATCGCATACTGCAATTTTTCAGTCATTTGCTGCACTCTCATTTCTGGCCTGCAGGTGCTGCGTAAATTGGTTTTCCTCAGCTAACTGAGTCTTTTCTTTTCTGGGCCACATAGCTCACTGAACTGCAAACTCCATGTCTCCTGTGGCCTCTTGCAAGCTCCGAATGGGGCAAACGATCCAAAGTGCAGGTTCTGTGGAATTCTCCTCCGTCATTTTGTTCCAGACCTCCGCATGACATGCCTCAGGTGCCAGCCTCACGGGTAACAGGAGAGGGCCGCAGGTCAAGAGCAGGAGCTCATCCAAGGGCTAAAGGAAGCAGAGGAATTTGCAAGGCAGGTGAGTGCTGGAGATGCTGGAGGCCTGCCAAGCTGCCTGCTCTTGTCTTGCTGCTGAAACCCTGAACTTCAGTGCTCTTGAGAACAACACTCAGGCCTAAATCCCACTGGAATCCGCATTTCTTAGGGGGATTGGTATTTGCTGAGGAATGGCTTACACTGCTCATCCTCTTGGCAGTTAACCTGGGCCATGTCTTAGAAAGGAGGAAGCTAAGTGAGTCTGTGGACTTTCCTGGAAGGAACAAAGCCCTGTGACAGCAAGCAGCATTCTCAGGCTGCTCTCAGGGGAAAATCCCCACAAGCTGAAGACACCTGGAGAAAGGGGTGGATACAATTCTGAGCTATGCCGGCCTGCAATAGCAAGGTCCTGGACATGAAGGTGAGTGGCACAGAGTGTCCCTGTGTGCGCTTTCTGCACCTTTCTGGGAATCAGAAGGAATCCTGCCTCTGCCTGTGAGGAATTCAGCCTGGGAATTAATAGTTCCTTTCTGGTTTGGCTTTTGTCTTTTTTTCTTTTGTAACATCAGCTGAGCCTGCCCCCAGCCTGGCTGATGGGACCCTGTCAGCTCAGGAGGTGCAGGGAGCCTGGAGAGGAGGCGCCGGTGCTTGAGGAGGCTTTGTGCCCTTCCAGCTCATTGCAGGACTAGCAATCAAAACACCTAGCTCCTGCCCTGCATGGGAGCATTCCCTTCCTGGTCAGCCTGCGCCTAAGCTGTCCATTGCCCCGGCGCTGTGCATTGCCCCGGCGCTGTGCCCTGCGGACGGACAGTCCCGTTGGTGGCTCCGCAGCTGCCCGAGGCTCTCCCCGCCTCAGAGCGGGGCCCCGCCCCGCCGCGGGCGCTCCCTGGCGGCTGCCCCGCCCCGCAGCTTTCTGTTGCTTTGCTTTGAGGAAACAGCAGTGTTTTGTGAATGGTGGGCAGAAAATGGTATGCATGGCTCTGAGGACTCTTTTGTAAGCAGTGCATGTTTGAAACTATTCCCTGCTTTCTCGCCTAGAGGAAATTAGGGTCACCCAGCAACATTTTAAAGCTTTGGGATTATGACACCAGTAAGGTGCAAATGTGGGGTCTGTAGACCCAAAGGCATTCCTCATCTAATCAGGCATTTCTTGAGAATTGTCCTGACTTTCAGTCTGACAGGCAGAGGGAATTTGCATCTGGACAATATGCAGCCTCCCAGATGTCAGATGTGGCATCTGACCAGCTGCTCTCTCCACTACACTTGCTGGGCTCATGCCAGTGGTGGTCCTGGGGCTGGGAAACACCTGGACTTGTGTAGAGCCCTTCCAAAATGCTACCATGGCTGCCAAAAGCAGGCAAAGAAGAAAAGCCCAGATCTTTCTCCATTCTTTGTCATTTTTAACTGAGAAAGAAAATCACAGGTGGTTTAGGCAGGCACTTGCTGTTAACGCTCAAGAAAGTATTCTTGGGAGAGAGAAAAACCTGGTCACAAGGGCAGAGGAGAGGAGGGGGAAGGAAGCTTCCGAACTTCAGAAGGCTTGTGGTTGCTCTGTTTTCTTGAGCCTGCCTTCCTAAGGTTTGCCCACCAGCTGAGCGATTTGGTCTCGGCCTCATAACTCCCTTTTGGGTGGGACTTGCCCATTGTGGCACACTGGTTTCCTCCTCCCACCAGCTTCTACACTGTGCCACGCTGGGATTTAAGGTTCTTTTCCCTCTTTCCAGCTTTGGATGGTTCAGTGCAAAGCTTTGGTGCAGTCCAGAGCTGCAAGTTTCTGAGCAGGCAGCCCTTGCCCTTTGTGGCTGAAGATGCTATGGGCTGGAATCCTGCCATGGCCTCGCTCTTCACTCCAGCCAATGGCATCTGAAAATTCACATGCAGTCATCATTTCCTGGCACTCTCACAGGGACTGTGAACTTCCCTTGGTGTCAGATAAGCGGTAGCATGCTGTCCTTTAGTGCTCCTGGTGTGAAAGTCAGCCCCTTGGTGCACAGAGTCTGTGCAGGCTCCCTGCTGTCAGCAGACAGAGCCGTCCCAAGGCGCAGCTCACAGCCTTGTGGGGTGCAGAGGAGCCACTGCTGCCTGCAGGGACCTAGCCCTCTCCACGCCCTATCTAGGCAGCTACAGTCACTGCTTCGACTACCCCCTTAACTTTGACATGACCCAAGTTGGCTGAGAAGTCTCCTGAGCAGCTCTGCGTGGCAGAGACAAGGTCTGTCTGTCAAGGGCTGGAATGCACTTCCTATTGGCTGCTCTCTAAGGGCTGAAATCCTGAGGGTAGGCCAGTTGACCAGAGCTGAGCAGGGAAATGTTCCCTGCTTCTGCTCAGACACTTCCAGAGCAGCTCGAGGGTTACTTGGTGTGGGATCTCAGCACATCACTGTGGATGTGCAGACACCAGGGGAGCCCTTGAGGGGCTCGGAAACCCTGGAATGTTGCCAAAAGGGTTTGGTGGCTGGATTGGCCGCCCTGTGGGCGGGAGGGAGTGCACTTGACTGTCCTGCTGAGTGGATCTCGGCTGGGCAGAGAGAAAAATTTTGTAGATAAGAGTTAATAAACAGAACTGAAGACCGAAAATCTAAGAGTCCAGACTCGTCCTTCGAAATCGCGGCCGCCCAGAACCACCTTTCCCCGTGTCGGGGCAGAGACACATAACAGCGGACCCTGACACCTGGCGTCCCTGGGTGGGCTCCCGGAGTGGGCCCCCAGAGTGGGCACCCTGAGCGGGTGGCGAAGCGGGCTCTGACAAAGGTGAGCTCCGAAGAGCGAGCGAGAAGCAGCGAGCTGCAAAAGAACACCCGAGTGGGCAGTTCCCGGAGCTGGACTCATTCCCAGGAGAGCGCTGATAACCCCTTGGGAAAGCTGCCATAAGGGCGGAAGAAGCGGCAGTCAGGAGAACATCGCACTTCGCTTCTGCCGAAGAAAACTCATATCAGGACAGCCCGGAGCGGAATCGGAAAGGCGCCTCTGAATCCATCTCCTGCAATCTGCTGGATGGAGACCAGGAGCCTTTGGATTGCTCTGATGACAAAAATTCGTTGAGAAGGTCAAAACTAAGAACATGGGGAAGACATACTCACGAGAACAGTTAGAAATTTTGTCAGCCTTACAAGGCATGGCACGGGCGTACGCAGAGGGGGTTTCCAAGAGGGAGCTCAAAGAATTATTATTATGGGTGAGACTTAATTATCCATCTGCAGAGACACACGTGTTGTTCGAACGGGGTTTTTGGCAAGAAGTTAATAGGCACATATATTATTTGGCATCAAGAAAAGATGAGACGGCTATAAAGTTGCTGTCTCCAGCAAGAGTCATATTAGAAGCTGTCTCTAATGATGCTTGGACACTAGCCAGACAGTTGCCTGAGAACTCCCACAAGGGCAGAGGGGGGAAGATGAGGTTCAAAGCAGAACTTGGCTCTGGTCCCAATCAGCCCGAGGGAGACAGCTCCCGAGGAAGGGGGGCAGGCAGAAACATCACTGCTTCCAACCTCATCATCCTGAAAGTCCAAAAGACCTCCAAAATGCCCTGATACCCCAGAAACTGAGGGGGATTTGGGTTCTGATTCCGACACAAATACAGCTCCACTCCCAGAGGAAGTAAGTGGTCCCAATCAGCCCGAGGGAGACAGCTCCCGAGGAAGGGGGGCAGGCAGAAACATCACTGCTTCCAACCTCATCATCCTGAAAGTCCAAAAGACCTCCAAAATGCCCTGATACCCCAGAAACTGAGGGGGATTTGGGTTCTGATTCCGACACAAATACAGCTCCACTCCCAGAGGAAGTAAGGTTTTCTCCCTGCGAAACTGATGGGGCGGGACACTCAGAGGGGGTGGTCTCTTCCGATCCATGGGACCCTGAAGGGGATGGGGCGGGAAAAGCGGCTGAATCGGAAGGGGGGGTCGAAGGGGGATTGGAAGGAGATTGGGAAAACCTCTCTCGCAGCAAGCGCGGCAACACAGACTTGGCCGGGGATAGCGGAGAGGGCATGGGAGCAGTGCGGGACATGAAAAAGCGCACGAGTTTTGCGAGCACAGCACCGGTGGCGGCAGCGGCCTCAGCTGGCGCCGTGCCAAAGACGCGCGTGAGGGGCGAGATGCGCGGGACGTCTGGGAAAGGCGCATGAAGTGGGGCGTCCACGTCCGACACGGGCAGTAAGCTAGGAGCAACCACGGAGCTCCAGGCAGCACCCGTAGGCAGGCGTAGGAGGCGCACGATGGCGCAGGACCCGGAAGTCGAGTCGCGGCGATCCACTCGAATTGCGGAGCGAGAAAGGGCACAGGCGGGGCGAGGGCTGCACACATGGTTGGAGGGTGTGAATACAGCATCAGAGGAGGAGGAGAAAGAGTCGGGAAGAGACATCAGGGGGGAGACATCAGGCGTAGAGCGGGAAAGAGGCAGTGATGTCAGCTCAGAGGAGACGGGAAGCATTCCAGAAAGCACGCACGTGCGGAAGTCGTGGGCAAGACGCGGTCGGGAACATACCCAGACCCCTGTGACATCCCGAGCGAGGAGGGGGCGTTCTCGGAGTTCCACATCCCGAGGCTCCACCCTTTCTCCAGCCTCAGGGAGACATTCATGTATTCAATCTTCATTGCTAGTTCAGTCGAAGCTCACGCAGTCGCAGTCCCAACCTTCAAAACTGCTGCACACAGTCGGCACGGCTGAGGAGCCGATCGAGTTCGTGACGTCATCACGGCAGTCCAAGCAGGTGACAGTGCCACCTCATGGCAGGAGGGCTGAAATGCAGGACATGCCAGAACAGGTCGGCAAAGCCACAGCACCAGCTCGTGGTGAAACTGCAACAATGCAGCGGTTTTTTCCAGCAATATATAAAAGGAAAATCACATCAGAAGAGACAAGGACAACAAGACAAGAGAATTATCCACAGACATGGGGATTTGAAGATTCATCACAGAAGAGACAGTCAGAAGAAGAAGAAGAAAAAGGAGACGTGATAAAGATCACAGAAGGGGTTCCGGCATGGATGTTTTCAGCAGCAGAAGCAAGAATGGGATATACTCTGTCATATGAGATGATGAAAAGGAAGCAATCACAAGAATTCCAAATTCCATATTCAAAGTTAGGAGCGAGGCCGAAGACATCAAGTCAGAGAATGTATGGCAGAGAATCATTGAGGACTTCGAAGATTCCATTGTACAAGCAATTGCCACAAGAATCTCTAGAAGAGGGAGAAGAAGAGCAACCAATAGAGACGACGGATTGGGATCACATCAGAGAAATGCTGTACAAGGGGAAGATCTTGCCACCAGGATCAGGAGATCTGACAATGCCAGTGACGTATGATGCACAGGGTCAAAATCCAAGGTGGGAGAGATTGAATCATGATATAGTCAAAGACTTAGTAAAAGCAGCTCAGAACAACGGACTGGGTTCACCATATTTCAAACAACTTTTGAGAGGAGAATGGGAAGGGCAGTTGAAGGAACACTAAGGGAAACACTTGGAAGATAAGATAAGATAAGGGAGGAAATGAACAGAGAACTTCGAAAGCGAGATGAGTTGATAGACAAAGTCCTTGTCGCCACGCAGAAGAAGAACAGTCCATCAGGAGGGCAGTGTTACAAGTGCGGAGCATTTGGGCACATCAGGAAGAATTGTCCACAAGCACAGACACAGACAACAGTGCAGGCACCAAAACCACAGAAGCCGATTTGTGCACGATGCGGAAGAGGCAGGCACTCTGTGAAAGAATGTTACTCTCAGACGGATGTGGAAGGAAATCCTTTGCCACTTCCGGGAAACGGAAGAAGGAGCGCGCAGATAGATTGCCAGCATGCAACGACACAAGTGATGGCGATGGCACAAGAGCAGACAAAACAACCATCGGGGAACAGCATGCAGATACCATCAGCAAGGTCCTCAGCAGAATTCCCAGCGACCCAGACATCCTTCGACCAGGAGCACAGAACTGTTGTCTCGGCAGACAAGAACACAGAACTAACAGTTTTGGCAAAGGCTCTTCGTCCACCATTGATTGTGGCAGAAAATACTCAAATTGTGAGAGCTTTCGCATTGCCACCACATGCCATGGAGCAGGTCATGTCAATTTTTGATGAAGAAGGATATCCTTTGAAGGAGCACGTTGAAGTACATATTACATGGATCAAACACATAGGCCGAGATCGACCAACACTGACATGCCAATTGACATGCGGGGACAGAACAATAGCAGTCAGAGGAATGTTAGACACAGGAGCAGATGTTACGGTGATATCGTACATTTTTTGGCCACGTGACTGGAACTTGATTGTACCATTGGGATCTCTCTCAGGTATAGGGAGAGCTTCTCTGTGTTTGCAGAGTGAGAATTCCATCGTTGTTACAGGACCAGGAAACAAGACGGCAATCATTCGTCCTTTTATTGTGGAGAAGCCCATCACGGTCTGGGGAAGGTATCTTTTGGCTCAATGGGGGACGAAGATCGAGATGGATTTTTAGTCGGGGTCACTGCAGCACTCGCCACGCTGAAATTGACTTGGAAGACAGATGATCCAGTTTGGGTGGATCAGTGGCCCCTTGAGCGAGAGAAATTGAGTGCGTTGAAAAACCTGGTTCAGATTCAACTGGAAAAAGGACACATCAAGCCAACAAACAGTCCTAACCCTTGACATTCCTGGTGCCTGAGGATTGTGGAGAAAGCTGTGGGCTTGGCCTGCTGCAGTAGAGAGTGCCAGCCTGGTAGGCCAAAAGAAAGTCCATGTCAATGTCTGCATGAACACTACCAGAAGGATTACCAGGAGCAGAGAGACGAGCACTCAAAGGAGGAGATCCAGACTGTGAAAAACAACTCAGAAGAGCTTGAACAATAAAGACAAATATTTTGGGGGAGTTTTAGGATTTGGAGTGAAAAGATGGTAATGTTTGTCCACAAGGGAGAGATCGTGTGCTTCACGATGTTCATGTGCTTGATTCCATTGTTGATCGCTGTGAAAAACAGGGCAAATTTACCCATTGATCAGCCGGAGAGAAATGTTTGGGAAGTTTTAGCCCAGGCAGAAAATTTAGACAGCATCTGCCTGACACATTCCAGACCAGGAAAGCAATTCTCGGCATGCATGATTGGGTTGCCAGTGAGCGAATGGCTGGTTCCAGGACACAATGCCATTGGGATTTTGCAGATTACAAAGTATCCATCATTTGGAAAGCTCAAGAATGTTCATGTTTCAGTAGATACATTTTCAGGAGCAGTCTTTGCTTCGGCACATGCAGGGGAAACATCAGATCATGCTTGTCGACATTTTTTGCAAGCATTCGCGTCATTGGGCGTGCCTCAAGAAATAAAAACAGATAATGGTCCAACATATACAGGCAGAGTGCTTGACAAATTCCTAAAAAGATGGGGTGTCAGACATACATTCGGTATTCCATATTCACCCACAGGTCAGGCGATCATTGAAAGGACACATCATACATTAAAATCTTTGCTAGATAGGCAGAAAAGAGGGGAACCAGAGGCGACGCCACACATGAAATTGAACAAAGCATTGTATGTGTTGAATTTTCTAAATAGTTCATCTTCAGAACCCAATCCACCAATCTTGAGACATTTCTCAAACAGTTCACAGGCAAAGCTAAGGGAGAATCCTTTAGTTTTGATCAGAAACCCAGAGTCAGGACAAATAGAAGGTCCCTTCAAACTAATCACTTGGGGCAAGGGTTTCGCTTGTGTTTCCACAGGGCAAGGTCCAAAGTGGGTGTCGGCGCGGCACGTGAAACCATTCCGGATGCAAGGACCAGAGAACACAGATTCCAGGAGCAGAGAGACGAGCACTCAAAGGAGGAGATCCAGACTGTGAAAAACAACTCAGAAGAGCTTGAACAATAAAGACAAATATTTTGGGGGAGTTTTAGGATTTGGAGTGAAAAGATGGTAATGTTTGTCCACAAGGGAGAGATCGTGTGCTTCACGATGTTCATGTGCTTGATTCCATTGTTGATCGCTGTGAAAAACAGGGCAAATTTACCCATTGATCAGCCGGAGAGAAATGTTTGGGAAGTTTTAGCCCAGGCAGCAAATTTAGACAGCATCTGCCTGACACATTCCAGACCAGGAAAGCCATTCTCGGCATGCATGATTGGGTTGCCAGTGAGCGAATGGCTGGTTCCAGGACACAATGCCATTGGGATTTTGCAGATTGTTAAAGATCCTGTGAATGAGTGGTATGCCTGGAAACATCTTTTACCTGTGGCTTCTACTGAACCTCAGGAATTGAAAATTTTCGGATCCATGACAATGGACATGTGCATGCAATTTGTGATTCCAGGGAAGACAAACAATACCACTGATGTCACACCAAATCAGAGGTTTTACAGAAATGCATCAGCTTGGTGCAAAAACACTACAACAACAACCAGGGGATCACTCCAGGTTCCGGTGCGTCTGCCGAGGGGTTTCTTTTTGATTTGCGGAGACAGAATTTGGCACGGCATTCCTTCAAATGCCAAGGGAGGTCCATGCAACATTGGAAAGATTTTGATGTTATCACCAGATTCAAAATGGCAGAGAGAGCAAGAGCAGAGAGAGAAAAGATCATTGAAACATTATGATGAGAATTGTGATGATGAAGTGTACACTTGGGACAAGGCAAGGAGAATTGCGACAGCAATTTTCTCACCTCAGACAGAGTTGGAGGTGGCCTTGACTCAACTGGACCACAATGGGTTGTTGGTTGAGCAAACATGCTAGGTCAGTCTCTCTTGCACTGAGTGACATGTTGCAAGACATGGACATTGTGAGAAGGGCAACTCTGCAGAACAGAGCGGGAATTGATTATCTGTTGCTAGCTCATGGACATGGATGTCAAGAATTCGAGGGAATGTGCTACATGAATCTTTCCGATCATTAAAGTCGATTCATGAGAATATACAAAAAATTGAAGATAGTATAAAGAAACTCGTTGAAATCACGGGATCTTGGATTGACGATGTGGTGAAGTTTTTTGACCTTTCTCTTTAAGGAGAGAGTTTTTGAAGATAGGGTTTCAGATTTTGATAGTTCTCATTGTTCTCTTGATTGTAGTGCCATGAATGTTTCTATATATCTGGCAAATCATGGGTCGAGTCACAAAGAAGGTGCTTTTGGTGCAAACAGAAGGGGGAGGAGCTTGTGCAGATTCCAGCCCCAGAAACTGGGAAGCCCCAGCTGAATAGGGCCTTGAGCAGCCTGTCCCGATGCTGACCCTAAGTGCATGAGGAAATGAAGACTGGGCTAGAGGCTTCCTGGGGTCTCTGCCAGCTTAAACCATCCTTTGATAATTGGGTTGGAAAATCGTCCCCACCTCCTCCCCAGGCTATAGCTGGCAGGCTCTTTCCTTGTTTCACTAGTGAAAGCAAGAGTCATTGTGGGAGTACTCATCTGGACTTACCAAGCATGTCTTAGCCAAAGAAGAACTCTTGCAAGTCCGCTATCCACTGTAATCAGAAAGGAGCGTAAGACCAAGCAGGCAGGAAGCTGTGACGGCTGAGCTTTCTGGAAGTGTTCTGTGGCTTCTGGAAGCTTGTTTGACTTCCTCAGTGGTGACTCTTGCACCTGCACCAATGACAAAGAGAGATGCTGGCCTAGGGAGGGAATTGCAGCATTCTCTTTAGGTGGAAGTAGAGGGCTGTTGGAGGCTGTTGAAGAGACTGCCTTATGTGGGACATGGTATGCAGTCCTGGTTTTGCAAGGAGACTGTTTTGCAATTAAAGGCTTGTTTGTCTGTCTGCTTGTCGCAGATGGAAGGAGCTGGCTGCATTTGAGAGAAAGCGCCACTCCTCACTAGAGAGGGCGTCTGAAGTGGCGGCACGGACAGTGGAGGAATGGCGGCCTCAGAGGGATCTGCAGAAGGAAGCGGTTCCTCTGGCAGTGCCAAAGGTACGCTCACCTTGTTCCTAGCCTGCACTTGTGGGAGAGGGATTTGTCCTAGCAAGACCCACCCCCCACCCCGAGGTGTTATAAGTAAAAGTTAAGTTATGGTAAATTAGAGTTCAATTATATTGTATTAATTGTGCTATGTTAAGAGCTGGAGTTGTCAGAATGTTCTGGAGGAAGGGTCCAGGGTTTGGTGGAGGGGCAATCCGGGGGGGGAGAGCGAGGTTGAAGAAGATTGGATGGAAGATCTGACCAATCATTCGATGCCCTGCAGAAATGATTGGGCCAGAATGAACGGCGTAAAAGACCAATGAGAAGCCTGGAAATGGCCCAATCGCTGCGCCGATTGAAAATCCACCAATCCTAGACTCAAAGGGGGCTATAAAAGGGGGAAGTTCGATTAGGCTTGGCTCTGTTCTGGACACTTGTGTTCTGGGGAGAGCCCGCTATGTTTGGGGATGACGTGCTGTTCTGGTTTTGAGTCGCTGCGTGAGTGCTCGGGCCTATCCTGGGCATTCGTTCCTTGTAGCTATTTCAATAAACGAGCTCATCTTTCGCCTGAGGAAGTTTGGCCTCGTTCATGTTCATAACAGAATGCTGCTTCTGGCATCAAGCTAAGGCCGAGACTGTTGTTGCTGTTGCTCCTCCTCTAGAAAAATGGTGCCCCCCACTTCCAGGTTTGCCGCCGGCAGCGGCCAGCCCACAGGGGCCTGGAGAAGCTGCTCCAGGAGTTCTCTCGGCAAGCGCACACACTGTCCCAGGTGTGCAGAGAGAAGGCGGTGCTGGCGCAAGACAACGCTGCCCTGGAAGCCCGACTGGCAGCCACGGAGCGGGACCTACGAGGCCTTTCAGAGCAGCTGGCAGAGGCCAGGTAAAGGCAGGGAGGAGACCCTGGGCGGGACATTCTTGAAGGCCTCTCATTACAAAGGTGTTGAGCAGTATGTCAGCATTTTACAGCCTGCGGTGTGCTCTCCAGATGTTTCTTGGGCAGAGAAGCAAAAAGACACGAGCAAAAAGAAACAGATCCTGTGATCTGAATGCTATTTTTCTCAAGTTCAAGTTCAATGCAGCTCAAGTTCAATGCAGCTGAAGTTCTCAAAGCTCTTCTTGGGTGCCTGCTTGGGACCCCTTGCACATTCCTGTGACAAATGCAAAGCAAGCCAACTTGGCACTGAATTGAGTAGCAGGGAAACTGTGCAGATGTTTGCTGAAATGGGAAGTTCCCGCCTGGTTTTGCTTTCTCCTTCAGTGTATCTGACCATCAATCATTCCTTGCCAAGTAGCTTGACATGGGATTTTCAGAATGCAAAGCTCTTACATGTGAAAGTCGTGAGTAGGGCGCTGAGTCTTCAGGTGAAGCTGGAGGGTCATGCAGAAAATCCTGAGACCCTTCAGAGCTCACTCTGGTGAAGGATGGTGCAGGACCTAGACCTGTTTACAAACAGCAGCAGCAGCAGCAGCAGAAGGAATAGGTCTTGTGGCTTCTTGACAGTGTCTGGGGATTCTTTCTGAGCATTGCTTCTTGACCACTTACTCACCCACCTCTGTAACCTCTCAAGGTCCCTTTGGCTGGTCCTTCTTCCTTTTTAAAGAGTGCCAAGCTATTTGGGCACTGCTGGCTTGGCTAGCCAAAAAGAAAGGTAGCAAATGGTCTTGTTCATCAAATCCCAGTCATTTAAATGGCAGGAAATGGTCCCTACCCTGAGACAGTTCTTCTTCAGCTAGAAACCTAGTTCTGGTTTCCTACTCATGCTGCTAGAAGCCGGAGGTTTTGCTATATCGTTTGGTGAATTCCCTTCCAGATGTTTCTTGGGCAGAGAAGCAAAAAGACACGAGCAAAAAGAAACAGATCCTGTGATCTGAATGCTATTTTTCTCAAGTTCAAGTTCAATGCAGCTCAAGTTCAATGCAGCTGAAGTTCTCAAAGCTCTTCTTGGGTGCCTGCTTGGGACCCCTTGCACATTCCTGTGACAAATGCAAAGCAAGCCAACTTGGCACTGAATTGAGTAGCAGGGAAACTGTGCAGATGTTTGCTGAAATGGGAAGTTCCCGCCTGGTTTTGCTTTCTCCTTCAGTGTATCTGACCATCAATCATTCCTTGCCAAGTAGCTTGACATGGGATTTTCAGAATGCAAAGCTCTTACATGTGAAAGTCGTGAGTAGGGCGCTGAGTCTTCAGGTGAAGCTGGAGGGTCATGCAGAAAATCCTGAGACCCTTCAGAGCTCACTCTGGTGAAGGATGGTGCAGGACCTAGAACTGTTTACAAACAGCAGCAGCAGCAGCAGCAGAAGGAAAAGGTCTTGTGACTTCTTGACAGTGTCTGGGGATTCTTGCTGAGCATTGATTCTTGCCCACTTGCCCACCCACCTCTGTAACCTCTCAAGGTCCCTTTGGCTGGTCCTTCTTCCTTTTTAAAGAGTGCCAAGCTATTTGGGCACTGCTGGCTTGGCTAGCCAAAAAGAAAGGTAGCAAATGGTCTTGTTCATCAAATCCCAGTCATTTAAATGGCAGGAAATGGTCCCTACCCTGAGACAGTTCTTCTTCAGCTAGAAACCTAGTTCTGGTTTCCTACTCATGCTGCTAGAAGCCGGAGGTTTTGCTATATCGTTTGGTGAATTCCCTTCGTCCCTTTTACTTAGAGAGTGCCTGGCAGACAAAGTACCTATAGGTACACTATGAATGGCATGAACATTGACAAGTCAGCCAGGAGAGCACTGTTCAGTCCTGCATCTGCAAAGAGACTTTGAAGTGCTGATGAGCTCAGAGCTTAGAAGAGAGGCTGGGATTTTGCTCCTTTGCAGATACTTGGTGGGCACACCCGTGTGTGATAGGTCAGGCAACAGCAATTTGAGCTTTGGCTGCAGAGATGAAACTCAGCTGGGCTGGTCATGAAGAAAAGGCTGCCCAGTCACCTGGAGGGGCCTGCTTTGCTATGTAAAGTGGTAAAATAGTCCTGCTGTATCTGAGTTTCCATGCAAGCCATTTTCTGTACTAAGGTGTAGGGATCTCAAGGCACATCTTACTGGAGACACTGCCCCTGTGTGCCACCAACAATTGCTCTTCATCTTCACCACTTGTAGGCCAGAGAAGGAGAGCCTGCAAAGCGGCCTGCTGGAGGCTCAGCAGCGCATAGCGGAGCTGGAGATGGCCAGGAGCCGTGCGGAAGCCCAAGTGCGCACGGCCATGCAGGCCAAGGAGGCGATACTCGGTGAGAGCCTCCTGCCCTTTGTTTCTGGTGATGGCCCTGCCTAGTGCCGCTGCTGCAAAGCCAGCTCTGTCCGCAGGGCTTCTGAGGAGAGAAGCAGCTGAGGGCAGGTCCCTCCTTGCCTGAAACGGAAAGGGCTTAAGGTCAGCAGATTCCTCTGCTTGTGTAGTGTCTGACTGTTGCCGTGTGTCATGTTTGCAGAGGATGTGAGGAGCCTTCGTCGCGAGCTGCTGGCTGTAAGAGCTCTCAGCCAGCAGCAATGTGAAGACATGGCTCAACAGCTCCGCTGGGCAGAAGAGCAGTGCGGCAAGGCTCTGAGACTCTGGCAAGCTGCTCAGGAAGAGGAAAAAAGGAAGCTCGTGCAAGAACTGGTAAGAAACAGTAGGCACCTGAAGGTTTCAGGCACGTTTGGTGGGCTGGCTTAGCAGAAGAGCAGCCTGAGTATGTGACATGGCCACAAGCATCTGCGGTAGGCCAGACGTGGCTGAGCCAGGCAGCAGGGGGCTCCAAGGGCTCCTACTTGAAGGCCTGTGAAGACCCAGAGGACAGTGCTGGGACAGTGTATGCAGCCACAGGCTCAGGATGGGCATCAGCCAAGTTGTGCTGCGTTAGACAGGGTGTGCCAGCTGCGGAGAGAGCGCAACCAAAGTGAGCAGCTGAGGCAGGAGCTGAATGAGGAGCGGGAGAATGGGCAGGTGAGCCTGACTAGGCAGGTAGCAGAGGGAAGGGCACAGATGGGGGCATGAAGTGGAAATCTCAGGAAAGGGGAGGCAAGGACTACTGCAGGCCCTGGAAGCACAGAGCCTGGCAGGCTCTAGCTCTGAGCACCAGGAAGAAGAAGCGGGAAGGGAGGGTTAGAGCTGGGCAGAGAAGCAGAAAGAAGTGGCTGAATAGAAGGGCTTTTGAGACTGGAACAGAGGAAACCTGAGCTGATGGCAGAACAATTACTGGGCCCCTGAATCTCAGCTGCTGCTCTGGATGTATTTCTGCTGGCCTCTTAGTGCTCCCTTTGTTTTTTGAGGGGTTTGTTCAGGTGAGCATGGTGGCCCACACAGATTCTGAACAAGTTGTCCCTGTCCATGGCGAATGCAGTCCTCAGAACGGGGTGAAGTGTAAAGTTGTTCTTTCCCTTTCACGGTCTCTACTACAGCTGGCTGTGACAAGCTGTAGTCACTGACTGCTTGTTTGGCTTTGACTTGAGGAGGAAGAGTTGACAGCTCACCTTGCAGCCTAACACCAGTGTTGTTCCTAAGGGCTTGCCTTTGAAATGCTGTGTCTGGGGCACCTCTGCCAGGCACCCTTCTGACACAAACAAATTTCTTGTCCCAGATGGACGCAGCACCGGCCATCAAAGGTGCCGCTGCAGCAGCATCCTGCCAAGAAGCCTCCTCTCTGCAGCCTGAAAAGCGGAGCATGAGCAGTTCACCCCGCTCCAGCCAGGAGAGAGAGAAGCAGTTCCTGAAGCTGCTGAGTACGTCCTGTGGATTTCTTGTGCGATCCAGCAGTGTATTATAGTGTGTGTGCCTCAGCATGAGCTGGAGCACGTGTTTCTCCTCCCTTTGGTGTCAGACTGACATTCTGGACTCCCTGCAGAAGCCAGTGTTGTGCTCGGGGGCAGGCAGGCAGGCAGCACTGGGGGCGTTCCTTTTGCCTTTGAGAGCAGCTGGGAGTGGGTGGGCTGTGTCTGAGCTTCCCTGTGCAGTCAAGACAAGAGCAGGGATTGTGTCCCAAGCAGCAGAAGGCTGCAGCCTGACCAATCACTCTGTGAAGGTGTGTGTGTTAGTCTGGCCAAACTGATGAGAACACTTGGCTTCCTAGATTCCCTTTAGACTCCTGACTTGTCACCAGACACTGGGGACAAAGTGGGGCTGGTTTAATGCTGGTGTTGTTTTTATCACTGTTATGTTAGTACTTCTACTATTCCTTCTACAGTTTAGGTTTGATAAGAATTCTACATTTTGGTTAGCCTAACCTCCTTGAAGAGAACATCAAGTGACAGCACGCATAAGAGTGGAAGAGGTCTTTTCAGTATGCCCTCCATGTTAAAAAGTTACATTCTTAGAAAATCCCCAGGTGTCAGAAATGAAGAGCAGTTTTCAAAGTGCCCCAAAAGAAGGAAACCAGCACACTTTTTTTTACAATCCCTGTTTGGTATTTTAGTTGTATGCTTAGGAAGATGCATCAAAAGACACATCTATGTGGCATTTCCAGACAGAACTGCCCTGCAGGCAGTTCTCTGGAGGAAGCCTGCAGCCCCTGTGCTGCATGCTCCTCTGGTACCAGGCACTTTGTCACTGCTAATGCCCAGCTGGTAAATATTCTTGGAATACTAAGTAATGGCCTCCATCCCTGCACAGATTCCTGCACTCTAGGAAAGCACACCAAGGCCTTAGTGACTCTGCAGTACAACTGAGTTGCTTCTTACAACTAGTAAGAGCTGCCAGGGCAGTGCTGTCCGAGAATAACTGGCCAGGCACAGAACAGAGCCCAGTTTACTCAGTGTCTGCCATCAGCTCTTGGGACAAAAGGTGGATTGATCGACTCCTCTCTGGGTCTGAACACAAAGACAATCTTGTTCTGTCTTGAGTAGGGTCAACAGCTCATAACGGAGCTGGCTCTGCCTCTGGCTTCTTCACGGTGCTTGTCAGTGGGCATTCAGGGGCTTTGCCAAGCTTTTTGTCATACCTACCCTGCCACTGACGGCTGCTGTGACTGCAGGGGCTGGAGCCTTCCTTAGCTGTGAGGTTGCAGCTGCCGCCTCGTTGCTGCAGCTTTGCCTGGACTCGTGAGAGGATCAGCATCTCATTTGTGCAGGTGTCTGCGTCACGGCAGCGCCTGAGGAGCGGCGCTGTCCTTCTTACCCGTCTGGGCTGTGCCCTTTGGGAAGATGGGGCACGTGGGTGCTGTTCAAGGGGCCGAGTCCTGTGCTAGTGACTGCTGCAGCCCAGGCTGAAGAGCAGCACTTGTAGTTCTTCACTCAGTGGGGAGCGGGCAAAGTGGTCTTCAGAACGGAGCCTGCTCAGAAATGAAAAGGCTTCTGATTCCTACAGCCATTGTTCTTGGATGTAGCATGAGCTGCTGTTCTCTAAAAATATCAAGGCGTTCTTTAGGCAAACTGCTGAGAGGATGAGAAAGTCCCCTCCTCTCCTGGAATTCCCTTTGCAATATTCTTTCTGCTCTGCAAAAAGCAGATGTTGATAAAATTTCATCCCCGATCCCAGGGTGCATTGAATCTTTGGAAATATGAAACCTTTGGTTGCATCTCACAAGAGAGTGTTTCTTCCCAAGAAAATGAAGGCTCCTGATTTTTCAGCCCTCCTTCCCAGTTATAGGTGACAACCACTTGCCTTGGTGCCTGTTCTCTTCCGGTCTCTGTCTGCTCTGATGGTTTTTCCACGGGCTTAGCTGGCCCTCAAGGCAACCCTTCAAAGGAGTGTGGGAGAATCAGACTCTGTGCAGCAGGCCAGCTGTGCTGCAGAGCTGCCTGTCTTGCTGGGGCTGCTCTTCTTGTTGTTCTTGTTGATGTTATTGTTTACCAAGCGACCATAAATTGCTCAGAGCCCCAGAGAGTGGAGCCGGGTTTCCGATCTCCTGGAAGTCAGTATCTCTGTTTTGAAGTTTGCTTCTTGCATTTGCTTTCTTTCAGGGCGTGTGGTGAGTGTCGGAGACCCTGAAAAGAAGTACACCGGATGGAAACGTATTGGCAGTGGGTGAGTGCAGCCACGCTTACTTCTACAGAACCACGGGCCAGGAATTTTGGTGGTGCAATAGCACGTGGGACGTCAGGCAAGCTGCAAGCATCTTCAGACCCTGGCTGCAGATTGTCCCTGTCTCAGTGCTGAGGCAGTACAAGGCATCATCAAAGATAACTGGATGCTGACAATGTCTTGGCTGCCTCAAGGAGCAGGACCTGGAAACCCTCCTGTCCCTCAAAGATGTTGCACCAGTTTGCCTATTTTCCCAGGAGACATGGTTTTGTAGGATTCAAAGTAATATGGCCACAGTCATGAAGGAAGGAAAACCTGAGAGAGCAGCCTCCTCACCTGATAGCTGTCAGAGAACAGCTCTCAGTAGCATTTCCTAGTAGTATTTTGCTGGAAACAATATTCAGTGGTCAGGAAAATAAGAAGGCTCTGTGGCGTTGCCTGAGTCTGGCAGGTAGGATCAAAAGAGAGCGGTGAGAAGGCCCAGCAGGACTGTGTGTTTCATTGCCTGGAAAGGCACGCCACACGCACAGACACAAGAAGAAAAAGGCAAAGAAAACACCCCCACATGCATAGTCTAGTGTGTACATTTGAGATTTCTAGCAGCCCTTTTTCTTCCTGTGGGAGCCAGCTTTTCTCTTGGACACTCTGCATGGCAGAGGGCTGCTGGGCTGCTGTGCCCTTGGCTGAAGAGTAGACAAAGCGCAGTGTTTTAGAGACACTGCAGGCAGCAGAGCGCTCCTGCCTGGGCTGCCTTTTGCTTCTCAGCACTGAACAACTTCTCTGTTCTTGCCACTGCTCTGATTCTAGGGGTTTTGGAACTGTTTATAAGGCCTTCAACGCTGCCACAGGACAAGCGGTAAGTGCCCATGCAGATTTTGCCGCACTTGAGTGCTTTCCCTTGAGATGTGATCTGTGGCCAGAGCTTTGGGCCGCCTGTCTTTGCTGCAAAGGCTGTTCCACAGAAGCAGTCTGTCTAGAGGCAGGCTGCAAAATGCATTTTGGACAAACTTTGTTCTTCCTACCTGAATGAATGAATGCAAGGATGCTGTCCTGTTTTAGGACAAATTAGGGGAAATCTCCAAAAGTGAGCCCCCTAATAAAAAAACCTCCAACCACCCCTCCCCCAATACCGGGTTCGGGAAGGAATTCCTCGGAGGAGCACAGTGGAAAACAAAACCTATTTATTAAAAAATAACAAAAGAACACTCCCCAACACAAGAAAATAAAAGAAAACCAGGCAGTGCTGTGGAGGGCGCTGACCTTCTCTCACAGACTCCGGGGGTCCTGGACGTCCCAGGTCAGGTCCGGAGCCAGTCCAATATTTTCGGGGGAGGGTAAGACGCACAGATGAATGAGAAGTTGATGAAGAGCCTTAAATAATGCAACCTTGTGTTGATCCCATGTTGGTGAAATCCCACTGGAGAGATGCTATCTGTACTGAACAGACATGGTGGTGTCTTGGCGAGTCCTGCTGCTCTTTGGGGCTAAAAGCTCAGAGTCCTGAATTCTACTTTTTGGCTCTCAACAAAAACATTCCATCTTCCTTAAGAGTAAGGAATTAGATAAGGTAGTTCCTTACCCACCTGCAGTGCTTCACTCAGGAATTGCACTTGGAGGGAGGTCTAGGAGGCGTCCGAAAGCCCTAAGCCGTGTGCTTATGACCTGGGGCGCATCCATAGTGTACCACAGAAAGGGTTTTTCATTTTTAAGCCCATTCAATAATTTCAAGTCTAAAGCGTGTTCAAGATTGTTCTTCAGAGTTGCAAAAGCCAAAGTGAAGAAGTTAGGATGTGCTAGGATTGTAACTTTACTTTGAGTCGCTTTGGAGTTCTTTTTTTCTTTGACAGCATTTTCCCCGTCACGTATATGTGTGTGTTTACTTTGGCACACAGTGGAAATGGCAGCCATCTGCGAAACGCTGGTCAAAGCCCCTGGAAATGCTAACTTATTTCCAGTGGTTTCAGTTTGTCTTCACAGGAGCAAAATTACTTTTGGCTTGCAAAACCTGCGTAAATGATAGTAGTAGTGCGAAACAAAGTCTATTTGAGAGGTCTGCAGGTGCAGAAAGTGCTGTTAGCCCTTTGTGGTTGATGGTTTAGAGTCCCTTTTTAGAGAGGTGACAAGGCATCTAGGCCTGTGAGTGCACGGAGAAAGAGGCTCTGGTCATGTCTGTCCCTAAGAGTTTTCAATGTCATCCTAGGTGGCTGTAAAGCAACTTAATCTCCAGCACCAGGGCTGCGAGGACGTATTAAAAGAAATCCTGGTTATGAGGGAAAATAAGAACGCCAATATTGTCACCTACTTGGAAAGGTAAGTAGTTCTGGTAATTTTCTGGGAATGTTCATTTCCATACTTGCAAGGTAAAGATTTAAAAGCTCTTTAGCCACTGGCAGAAAATGGATCTTTCAGTGAACATCAATCCACTCCTGCCCCAGGCCTGGGACGAGGTTGCATTTTGTCCCCGTGAATGGTTCCTGGCATAAACAGCTTGAAGACTGATCTCAGAAACCTGGAAACAAAACTCAGCTGCAGTCTTTTCTTCCGTACAGCAATTCAGCTGTGCACATTCAGCTCCACGCTGTTGCTTTCATCTTGCAGCTACCTTGTCAATGAGGCTGTCCTGCTGGTGTTGGAGTATATGGATGGAGGCTCCTTAGCTGATGTGGTCAGCATGAGAAGGATGGCTGTAGGACACATGGCAACAGTGTGTCGGGAGGTAAGGGGTCCTGCTTGTGCTTGGGATGGCTTGGACCAGGCTCGTCCTTCGAAAGCACCACGGAGTGAGGGATTCCATGTTCAGAGCTTTCTTTCTGTGTTGCTCTTATGCTTCAGAGAAGAAAGAGCATCCGGACTGAACTGCCTGCCGGTGTCCCTGCCCTTACTGTAGTCTGTTCTTTACTCTTACCTACCGGTGTTAAACTCTCTGTCCCTGTTTTCTTTTTATTTTCTGTTCTGCACTTTGCCTCTCCAAGCCTTTGCCCAGAGCCTTTCTTAGGCATTGCCTTCTTTGCCTGGAAGGGCAAAGGTGCTGGTGTGGCAGTTTTAAACCAGAGGCAAAGGCAAAGAGTGACTCATCTGTCACAGCTCTCCACTTCAGTGGATGCCATGGCACCCAGCATGGTGCTTGCTGCTGAAAACTGACAAATGAGCTACTTCCAAGTCTGCTGTCAAGGCAGCCGTATAACCCTTGTCCTCCAGTCTCCCGCCCAACTGTGATCCCCCTTGGTATCCAAGGCAGGGATGTTTTCCTCTTTTGACAAACCATTGTTTGTCGTCCGGATGGGGAGAGCGCATCCGCTGCAGCAGCGGTCATTTTGACTGGCTTTGCAGAGGACAGTCTCAAGCAATGACTGACGTTTCCCCCTCAAAACCTTATATGCCTTCCCTTGGAAAGATCCTGCTCTCCTAGTGTTGCAGAAGCAAGCTCTTCCTCGTGCCAGCACTCACTGCTCCTTGGAGATGTGTGAATCTTCAGGAGCAGCCTCCTTTTGCGTGTGATGAAATCAGATCAGGCTAACTTCTGGCCTCCTGTTTCTTTTTCCCCTTGCAGTGCCTGCAAGGCCTGGCTTTCCTTCATGCCAACCAGGTGATCCATAGAGACATCAAAAGTGACAACATCCTTCTGGGCCGGGATGGCTCCGTCAAGTTGGGTGGGTATTCCTGGCCAGGCGCAGCGCTCCGGGGAGGCGGTGGGGGGCTGCTTTGGAGAGGCTGCCGGGTGCCCAGCAGTGGCGCTGGTGAGAGTGCAGGGAGCACTCTGCAAGCCCAGGGCACAGCTGTAAGGTGCTGAGTGGTCTAGAGAGCAACAAGGTGTCCAGAGTAACTTTGGTTCATGTGTGTTCCCTCCAATGGCAGTGAGTTACAGTGTAAACCTTCAGGGGAATGAGGAAAAGCCAGGGCTGGAATCCTGGGCGGGTTGTTAAGCGTACAATTGCCCATGTCCTTGGCTGTAGCCCTGAGGAAGGAGAGCCCAGCTGCTTTTCCAGCTCCATTCATCATTGCATTCTGGGGCTGAGAGTGAGGAACCCTTCTCCTTGGTTTCCCACTTGAAGCAGTGTTTGTTTTTCTCCTCAGCTGATTTTGGCCTCTGTGCTCTGCTCAGCCCTGAGCAGAGGAAACTGAGGTCGATGGTCGGGACAACTTGCTGGATGGCACCCGAGGTTGTGAGAAGACAGCCATACGGCCCCAAAGTGGACACCTGGTCCCATGGCATCATGGGAATAGAAATGGCCAAAGGAGAGCCTCCTTACATTCGGGAAACCAGTGACAGGGTAAGGTGCAAATAGGATCAGATAGCCGTGTCCTTCTGTTTCGTGGCCATCAGACAAAATCCCGTTCCCTGAACAGCTTGCAGTGCTTCCACCAAGGCCCACTTCTAAAAAGGTCCCTGGGGCTCACATCAGCTGTCAAGGCAAGACCTGGTGCCGCTTGCAATAGCTGGGGCTGCACTGGGGCCTTTTTTCCTTTGGGAGAGATGGCTCCTCTCTCACGGTCTGAAAAGCAAGAAATTGCCACTGCAGACTGGAGCTGAAAAGATGGGGTCTAGGTGAGCACTGAAGGATCTGGAACAATCACGTTGAGTCTCATGTTTCCTTTTGCTTCAGGCCAACTACCTGATAGGCAAGCAAGGGGTACCAGATCTGCACAAGCTCAGGCTACCCCCTGGCTTGTGTGAATTTCTGGGCTGCTGCCTGCAGATGGATGTGGCCAGGCGAGGCTCTGCCAAGGAACTTCTGCAGGTACAAGGCAAAGCAGCTGCAGGCCAAACAGCTGCTCCCTGCCAGGCTTTGCTCCTCGGCCAAACTCTAGGGAATCAGATGGACCCCCCCACATAGTAATCTCTGCTCTGGGTGCTTTTCAAATGAAAACCAAACTAGGATCCAAGAGTGCTTGAGGTTCGAAGGGCCCAGTGAAGGTCATCTAGTCCAAAACCCCAGCCACCGGCAAGGACATCTTCAAGTAGATCAGGTTGCTCAGAGTCCCATCCAACCGGACCTTGAACGTTGCCAGGCTTGGGGCTCCTCCCAGCTCTCTGGGCAGCCTGTGCCACAGTTCCAGCACTCTCCTAGTAAACAGTTTCTTCCCTAGAGCCAATCTGAATTTTGTGTCTTTTAGCTTAATACCATTCCCCCTTGTCCTCTTGCAACTGGCCCTGCTAAAAGATAGCTCTCCAACTTTCTTAGAAGCCCCTACAACTATTGAAAAGTCTCCCTGGGGCTTGCTCTTCTCCAGGCTAAACAAGCACAACTCTCCGAGCCGTTCCTCAGAGGAGCGCTCCCACCCTCTGGTCATTTCTGTGGCCCTCTTTTGCTCCTGGGTGCTGTATTCAGGTTTGCCTGGTAGCAAAGGGACTGAAGTATTGCAATGCCAGGGACAGGGGCTTGAGGAAGACGAGGTACGAAGCAGAGCCAGTGAAAAGGCAAAGGCTGTGAAAAGAGAGTTTCTGTGTTGATTTGGACTGCTCTGTGCTCCTTATGGGCACTGTTTCTCTGGACACTGTCTGTCTGGGTGGCATTGTCCCTTGGTAAACAGTGCTGGAGAGACGTTTGTGCCAGGAGGGAAAGGACTGCTCAGGTGAGGGGCTATCAGAGTGCAGGTTTGAGGAAGGCAGGAATGGTGTTGCGGGCCCAAAGAGAATGGGAAAGCCAGAGCTTTGTCTCAGAAGGAAGGAGGTCCCACAGGAAGCCCCCTGCAGAGCCAGGCTAGAGCTGTGGGAGCAGGCTGACTGTCAGGCTGCTGAGGAGGTGCCTGAAGCTGCTGAGTGCTTCCTGTGCCTTCTTTGTCTGATCGAGCAGTGTATGGTGTGTGCGCCTCAGCATGAGCTGGAGCACATCTTCCTCCTCCCTTTGGTGTTGGGAGAGACATTTTGGATTCCCTAGACAATCCATTGTGGTCCTTGGAGGCAGCCAGGGAGCACTTGGGGTGCTCCTTGTGCCTTTGAGGGCAGCTGGGAGTGGGTGGGCTTTGCCTGAGCTTCCCTGTGCAGTAAAGACAAGAGCAGGGATTGTGTCCCGAGCAGCAGAAGGCTGCGACCCAGCCAACGACTCCGTGAAGGTGTGTGTGCTACTCTGGCCAAACTGAAGAGAAGAACACTTGGCTTCCTAGATTCCCTTTAGACTCCTGACTTGTCACCAATCATTGGAGACAAAACTACTTCTGAGAAATTGATTGGCTGTGCGGCTGATTTAATGCTGGTGTTGTTTCTTTGACTGTTTGTACTTCCATTATTCCTTCCACAGATTCCATGGGCCCCCGCCATCTAAATCCCCACTCTAAGGGCTTTTCAAATGAAAACAAAGGAAACGTGCAGCAAAGCAATCAAGGAAGCAGAAGATATGACCAGGATCGCTTCAGGATTACTTTCTGCAGTGGCAGCTTGGAGCTGCACTCACAATAAAAGTCCTATACACCCTCAAGCCTGTTGGAAGATTCCCTTCCTTGTCAGCCAGGGAATAAGGCTCTAGGTTCACTTCTGAATTGGCCATTCCTTCTTAAAGACGGAAAGCCCCTCCTAAGGGCCTTCTGGTGTGGTTTGCAATTGGGAGAGGTCTCCTTCTTTTATCAGCTCCAACCTACACTGCCTTTGGAATGCTGCCCATTGGCCAGTTTTTGCCCAGCCGTGGACTTGTGGATGAGGAAGAAAGTGCAATTGCATTTCCAGCCAAAACCCAGTGAAGAGCAGGGCAGCCAAAACATCCTGTGCAGATACAGGCTTTCAGCTGTGCACAGAGATGCTTTTGGTTCCTGCTCGGTGTAGCTGGCACGTCTCCTCTGTGACTGCTCCTGCCTCCCAGGTGGCCACGGCCAATAGGTACGAGGCTCTGCAAGTGGAACCAAGAAGGTGGGCACCTCTGCTGGCAGTACAGGAGAGCAGAGAGGAAAACGCCTGGCAGGACCCTGGCCAGCGAGGCAATGCACCCTCTGGACCGGCTCTCTGTCAACAGAAAAGGACTGGTGGGTGACGCCACGCTTGGGGTTGTCTGGGGCTCAGCAATCCACCAACAAGAAGTTGCTAGGGAGCTCATACCAATCCAAGAGCTGAACAACACCATGGAACCCAGTGGACGCCTTGCGCAGCAGCTCCATCTCCCTGGGCACACGGATTCCGTCGGGCTGCAAGAAGACCACAGTGGCATCAGTGGGGCTGATGCCATGCCAGGGGTCTGGAACCCCTCACCCAGCTCAGGATGCTCTCAGCCCTCCACTGAGCTCACGCCCGCTCTCCCTCCAAGCGTCCTGACGGCTTCCACTCTGCTGGGCCTCGGCTTACCCCGCCCGTCACGTGCCGGTTTCTGCCGTTGGTCCCGGTCACTCACCAGCTCGCCCTAATGACGGATGCGATCCCACGACACACTTCTGATGGCCACCTGCGAGTGAAGGGGTGCAGTGGGCTGACCTCAGATCCCACCCTGCCAAGCCCCGTCCTCCCTCTCCTCCACACTCCCCCTGCACCGCCCCATGTCAGCCCCTCCATCCACTGGGGCGCCATCTGTGGGGCACAGCCCTGAGCAGACGGGGCCAAAGCCACTGCACAGCAGCAGCAAACCCAGCGGAATCACTCTTGCAGGGCTTCCTGCGCTTTCCCTGCAGGCGAGATGCGGCTCTCGCTGTTCGACCGCGGCCGGTTTCTCCACCCACGAGCTCCCCGCTACGGCCCACCAAGCACCCTGGGTCGGGCATCCCCATGTGAGCGGGGCACTGCCGGGTCGGGGCTGGTGGCCACTCTGTCGAGCAGAGGAGTTCGGGCCGGGGAAAGCACTGCCAACTCTTCTATGGACTCGGTTCCTCATTTGAGCAATGCTGCTCCAGTCCACAGACCATGAAACAAAAAGGGAAAAAGCACCATTTGCAAGAATGCCCAGTCCTGCAGAGAAAAGAAGAAAAAAATGGAACACCATGAGGAATGGACTAGTGCAGTTCTGGGCTGTGTTTGCCTGTGACAGCAGCATGCTGGACAGGAAGGCAGATGTGCTGATGGTGCCCTCAGTCCGACGTCTGTGTATTTCTGGGAGCTAGAGGAGTCCAGCTCGACCCTGTTAGGAACTCAGTTTGGAAAATAACAGTTCCTATTTCTTTTGTCTCTTTTAATTTGGTTTGTTTTGTTTCTTTTTCCCTTTGGGCAGCATCCATTTCTGCAATCAGCGGAGCCTCTCGTAAGCCTCTTTTGACAGCAAAGGAGATGACAAGGACCACCTCAGCACTTGGAGAACAGAGCCTCTGAGAGCAGGTAGAAATGCTGAGGAGAGAGGGGCCTGGATACAGGCAGCCATCAGAGCTAGGAAGAAAGGTGACATCTCCTTTTCTCCCACCTGATGATCCTCCTTCTGAATTTCTGCTTAGGACAGCATTGCTGGAGGGCACAGAGTCACTACTGATGTGCACTTTTCAGGTGGGAGGTGGTGCGAGGCATGAAGCTTCCACTGATTACTTGGGGAGCTTGGCTGGGCCTTCATGCGGAAGTGTCTTCCTCCCCTCACCAGGAGCTGGAAGGGCAGCATTTGGAGGCCCAGCAGTTGCTGGCACAACGGGCAAACTTCCTGGCAGAGGTACAGAAGGAGCAGGAGAAAAGGCTGCTTGGGATGAAGCCGGAAGTTGCCACCATGCAAGCTGAACGAGAAGAGGTACGAAGCAGAGCCAGTGAAAAGGCAAAGGCTGTGAAAAGAGAGTTTCTGTGTTGATTTGGACTGCTCTGTGCTCCTTATGGGCACTGTTTCTCTGGACACTGTCTGTCTGGGTGGCATTGTCCCTTGGTAAACAGTGCTGGAGAGACGTTTGTGCCAGGAGGGAAAGGACTGCTCAGGTGAGGGGCTATCAGAGTGCAGGTTTGAGGAAGGCAGGAATGGTGTTGCGGGCCCAAAGAGAATGGGAAAGCCAGAGCTTTGTCTCAGAAGGAAGGAGGTCCCACAGGAAGGCCCCTGCAGAGCCAGGCTAGAGCTGTGGGAGCAGGCTGACTGTCAGGCTGCTGAGGAGGTGCCTGAAGCTGCTGAGTGCTTCCTGTGCCTTCTTTGTCTGATCGAGCAGTGTATGGTGTGTGCGCCTCAGCATGAGCTGGAGCACATCTTCCTCCTCCCTTTGGTGTTGGGAGAGACATTTTGGATTCCCTAGACAATCCATTGTGGTCCTTGGAGGCAGCCAGGGAGCACTTGGGGTGCTCCTTGTGCCTTTGAGGGCAGCTGGGAGTGGGTGGGCTTTGCCTGAGCTTCCCTGTGCAGTAAAGACAAGAGCAGGGATTGTGTCCCGAGCAGCAGAAGGCTGCGACCCAGCCAACGACTCCGTGAAGGTGTGTGTGCTACTCTGGCCAAACTGAAGAGAAGAACACTTGGCTTCCTAGATTCCCTTTAGACTCCTGACTTGTCACCAATCATTGGAGACAAAACTACTTCTGAGAAATTGATTGGCTGTGCGGCTGATTTAATGCTGGTGTTGTTTCTTTGACTGTTTGTACTTCCATTATTCCTTCCACAGATTCCATGGGCCCCCGCCATCTAAATCCCCACTCTAAGGGCTTTTCAAATGAAAACAAAGGAAACGTGCAGCAAAGCAATCAAGGAAGCAGAAGATATGACCAGGATCGCTTCAGGATTACTTTCTGCAGTGGCAGCTTGGAGCTGCACTCACAATAAAAGTCCTATACACCCTCAAGCCTGTTGGAAGATTCCCTTCCTTGTCAGCCAGGGAATAAGGCTCTAGGTTCACTTCTGAATTGGCCATTCCTTCTTAAAGACGGAAAGCCCCTCCTAAGGGCCTTCTGGTGTGGTTTGCAATTGGGAGAGGTCTCCTTCTTTTATCAGCTCCAACCTACACTGCCTTTGGAATGCTGCCCATTGGCCAGTTTTTGCCCAGCCGTGGACTTGTGGATGAGGAAGAAAGTGCAATTGCATTTCCAGCCAAAACCCAGTGAAGAGCAGGGCAGCCAAAACATCCTGTGCAGATACAGGCTTTCAGCTGTGCACAGAGATGCTTTTGGTTCCTGCTCGGTGTAGCTGGCACGTCTCCTCTGTGACTGCTCCTGCCTCCCAGGTGGCCACGGCCAATAGGTACGAGGCTCTGCAAGTGGAACCAAGAAGGTGGGCACCTCTGCTGGCAGTACAGGAGAGCAGAGAGGAAAACGCCTGGCAGGACCCTGGCCAGCGAGGCAATGCACCCTCTGGACCGGCTCTCTGTCAACAGAAAAGGACTGGTGGGTGACGCCACGCTTGGGGTTGTCTGGGGCTCAGCAATCATGAAAAGTCTCTGTGCTTGAGTGGGTGTGTCCCTCTTTCTGTGCCTTCCGTTGTCCCTGTGCTCTGCGCTGTCTACCCAGGGCTGTGTAGCTGTGTGGCACAGCTAAAATGCAGGAAAGCCTCGTTTGTCTGCCCTTTGAGGTGGCTGCTCACAGCAGCCTTTCAATCTGCAAGCTCCGTCTGGAGAGTGACTTCCCCTCTGTGTTTGGTCCTGGAGGCCAGGGCCTGTCATCTGCAGTCCCAGATGGCATTGAGGGCTGCCCGCTGCCTCAGGCTGCTGTGGCCCTAGCACAAACAACAGGAGACAGTGGCAGGTGGTTGTTTCCAAAGTCACCTTCTTCAGGGGCAATGTGCCGTGTGTGTGCCCTTTGTCCAGCCCAGCCTCAGACCTAGGGATCAGATGCAGGCACTGCTGCTGCTGCCACTGAAGTCAGCCAGGATTTGGTGGTTGGTTTCCATCCCAGCCAAACTGGTCACTTATAAGGCCAGGTGCTGATAGCGCCCTGTAGATCTCTGGGCTGCAGGGCTGTGAGGGAGCTGTTCCTTGTTGCTTGTCTCCATCAGGGAAAGATGTGCCGGCCAGGTGTGCAACAACAGAGCAAACAGGGGATGCGCGAGTCTCTTCCATCTCCATCTGCTGAGAGCGGTGACCTTTAAGATTAAGTGGCACAAAGTCATTTGCTTCTGGTCCCTCTGTGTATCTCCATGTTGGATAGTGCTGCTAAATCTGCCAGTAGCACAGCAGCAGGGGAAAAAGCCTCTCAGCTCTGCAGCTGCGGTAAGCTGCCATTGATGCACAGAAAACCCTGCATTTTGTCTTTAGGAGGAAGAGAAGAACTGGTTTAGCAGCGAGAGAAGGTGGGATGATCCTTCTGATCTTTCCTTCTCTCTCGTACAGGCAGATCTCTGTGGCTCATAGAGATCTGTTTGTGTCCCAAACTGGCAGCAAATGGGGACCTGGAGGCCAGGGCCTGTCATCTGCAATCCCAGGTGTCATCAGCCAGGGCCTATGTACAAATCACAAATGGGATGGGACTGCTAGGAACGCCTTTTGAGCTGTTTTATTTTCCAGCATCAGTCTCATTACGTGGTCATGACGATGGGGAGACGCCATCAGTTCACATCTCATGCAGCAGACAAAGACCTTAATGTTACAATTTACTTTAGAAGTTTTTTGTGCAATCACACAAAGCAAAAGCATGCTGACAGCAGTTCCATCCAATCACTGTAAGCAGACATACTTTTGGTTAAAACAATGCTTGCTTAATTCAAATACAATATCTGCTTGTAAGCCTTAAAACACAATGCACAGGGCTCCATTTTTAAGCTGATGTTAGAACTTCCTAACGTCTTGCTAGGTATACTTTTCTGCAGCTTTGGGAGTTATTCAAGACAAGCACTAATACACAGACCATTATTCTATTTGTCCTTACTTTTCTACTTCTTCCATAATTTTTCTGCTGACCACTCTTATGGCTACTGCTTAACTCTAATCACAGTTCTGCTGTCTCTGAGGCCTGCCTTTTGCAGCTTTCCCAAAACCCTCTGCTTTTATGGATTCCCACAAGTCTGAGCTCAAGACTGCCTGTTCTTGCAAAAAAACAGTGCTTGCAGAACTGCCTTAGTTGGAATAAATAAATGGGGCAGGAGATCTTTCTCCTTTTTAATGCCTTTATTAAAAAGAATCAGCTCAGGTGGGGAGAAATTGACGGGTCGTGCCTACGCCGCCGCTGCTCCCAGGAGTGGCACGGAGGAGGAGGATGATGATGCAGCTGTGTCCACTGGTCTGCAGGCAGAGCTAGGGCTTCCGTCCTCACAAGAGATTAGGAGATTCCGCCTTTTCAGTTTAACATTTCAGGTCCTCTCTCTAGTCAACATCTTTTCAGGTTAGGGTAAGAAGTAAAAAGAATCTTAGCAGGTACTGGATTAAGTTCCTTGTCCTTAGACTCACTTAGGTCTCTTAATTCTATGTTGTTTTTAGGGGTTTTCCTGGAAAACTGCAAAATTTGGTGAAATGCATTCTCATCTGCATACTAGCTCTTATGTCACTCTCCTGGCCCTGCTACCTGCAGGATTTGATATAACTCCCTGGCAATCAGCCAGGTTGATCACCAACCATTAACAGCTAATTGAAGAAGAACTCTCAACAATAGGTGGCTGCAACAGGAAACTAAATTAACAACAACGGGTTCAACTTGTTTTAACTCTGCAACCTTAAAAATAAATAGAAAACTTTTTACTCATAACATCAGTCAAGGGAAAAGAATGCAAAGGAGATAAGAGGGGCCCCATGAACTTTGACACAGATGAAAAAGAAACCTGAGGCTGCAGAGAGGCTGTGGGAGACAGGGCAGGATGATGCAGGAGTTCTTTCTGTACTTTCTGATAGAAATCTAGCTGCAAGTGTAAGACAAAATCAGTAAAATGAATATGTATGAACCTATTGTGAAATTCTATGCATGTGAATCAGTAAGGGAGATTAAAAAGGATCCCAAGCTCTCAGGGGTGCGAAGGTCCTTTAAGGGGGAATGATCCCCGCATGTGTCCAGCGTTGTAATAAACATCCTGGCTTTGCAAGTTTTATAATGTTGTGGAGTGTTTTAAATTCCGCAAATCACGTCCCCTACCAACCACACCACCCAGCGGGGTGCCGTCTGCTGGGCAGGTCCCCGAGTAGACGGTGCCGAAGCCACTGCACAGCAGCAGCAGCGAACCCAGCGGAATCGCTCTTGCAGGGCCTCCTGCGCTTTCCCTGCAGGCAAGACGCAGCTGTCAGTGTCTGGGCCAGGGCCGGTTTCTCCACCCACGACCTCCCCGCTACGGCCCACCAAGCGCCCCGGGCCGGGCATCCCAATCTGAGCAGGGCACTGGCAGCTCGGGGCGGACAGCCGCTCTGTCGAGCAGCAGAGTTTGGGCCGGGGAAAGCGCTGCCCATTCCTCTATGGACTCGCTTCATCATTTGAGCAAGCAGTGCTGCTCCAGTCCGCAGACCATGAAACAAAAAAGGAAAAAGCACCCACTTGCAAGAATGCCCAGTGCCTGCAGAGAAAAGAAGAAAAAAACGGGCCCTTGCACAAGTCCCCAGAGCATGCAACTCAAATGGAAATATAAGGACACTTGCACGACTTTGCAGACTGTGCACAGAAAGGAGAATGAAAGGACACTTGCACAAGTTCTCAGACTGTACAGCAAAAGAGGGGAAAAGAAAAGAGGACACCTGCACAAGTCTACAGACTGTACAAGAGAAAGGAAGAAAAAGTGAGACCTGCATGTGTCTGCAGACTCTACAACTGCAGAGTAAATAAAAAGGATACCAGCACACAGCCTGCTGGGCAAGAGACACCCCCTTTTTAGCTGAAGCTGTTGGCAGGAGCTTTACCAAACATATGGCATTCTTATGCCATTTTATTTCCAATATGCTGCCCCAGCAAAAAAACTTGTACTTACCCATCAGACCATTAAAAACTTTGTGGGATGACACCAGCAAGAAAGGCCTGCCAACTGCTCTATGCATTCACTCCAGCATTTGATCAGTGCTGCTCCAGTCTGCAGGCCAGGAAAGAAAAACGGAACAAGAACCCACTTGCGCAAGTCCCCAGACTGTGCAAGGAAAAGGGGGAAAAGGGGACACCCGCACTAATCGGCCAACTGTAAAGGAAGAAGGCAAAAATAAAAGTACCTGCACATGTCAGCAAACCCTACAATCGCAGAAGGGATGAAAAAGGATGCTTGCATTTGTCCACAGACTTTATAACATCAGGTGACAAAAAGGACTCTTTTGACAGGGCGCAGTTTGTCCCTAAACAGCGCAAAACCCGCATGCAGTGCATAACCCGTACCTCAAAGGATCCAAGAGTAACAGGCCCTCACCTAACTCGTTGCTCTCTTCTGGACATGCTCAAGCATCTCGACGTCCTTCCCAAACTGAGGGGCCCAGAACTGGACACAGCACTCAAGGTGCAGCCTCACCAGTGCCGAGTACAGGGGGAGAATGACCTCCCTGCTCCTGCTGGCCACACTATTCCTGATCCAGGCCAGGATGCCATTGGCCTTCTTGGCCACCAGGGCACCCTGCTGGCTCATGCTCAGCCGGCTGCCAACCAGCACCCCCAGGTCCTTTTCTGCCTGGGCACTGTCCAGCCACACTGTCCCCAGCCTATAACGCTGCAGGGGGTTGTTGTGGCCAAAATGCAGGACTCGGCACTTGGACTTATTAGACTTCATCTTGTTGCACTCTGCCCATCCATCCAACCATTCCAGGTCTCTCTGCAGTGCCTTCCTATCTTCCAATAGATCTCAGCTTGGTATCATCTGCAAATTTACTAAGGAAAGACTCAATCCCCTCATCCATGTCACCAATAAAAATATTGAACAGAACTGGCCCCAGCACAGACCCCTGAGGGACACCTCTGGTGCCTGGCTGCCAGCTGGATGCAGCACTGTTCACCACCACTCTGGGCCTGGCCATCCAGCCAGTTCCTAACCCAGCACAGAGTGCTCCTGTCCAAGCCATGGGCTGCAGCTTTTCCAGGAGTGTGCTGTGGGAGATGATGTCAAAGGCCTTGCTGAAGTCCAAATAGACAACACCCACAGCCTTCCCTGCATCCACCAGGTGGGTCACCTGGTCATAAAAGGAGATCAGGTTGGTCAAACATGACCTACCCCTCCTAAACCCATGCTGGCTGGGTCTGATACCCTGGCCATCCTGTAGATGCTGAGTGACAACACTCAGTATAAATTGCTCCATATCTTGTCAGACACTGAAGTCAGGCTGACTGGTCCATAATTACCAGGATCCTCCTTCCCACTCTTTTTGTGAATGGGTGTCACATTGGCCGGCTTCCAGTGATCCAGAACCTCATCAGTGAGCCAAGACTGTTGGTAAATGATGGAGAGTGGCTTCACAAGTTCATCTGCCAGCTCCCTCATCACCCTGGGATGGATCCCATCTAGGCCCATATATTTATGAACATTCAAGCATCGCAGATGTTCTCCGACTGCCTCCTCTTGGATAATGGGGGACCATCCTCTTCCCTGTCACCATCTACCAGCTCAGGAGGAGAGCTGTCCTGGGGACAAGCCATCTTCCCACTAAAGACTAAGGCAAAGAAGGCATTAAGCACTTCCACCTTCTTCTCATCTGCAGTTACTGAGTTCCCTCCTCCATCCAGTAGAGAAAAAAGGTTGGTCTTACCCTTCCTTTTACCATTAATATATTTGTAAAAACATTTTTTATTATCTTTTACAGAAGTTATCATTTTAAGTCCAAACTGAGCTTTGGCCTCCCTAATTTTTTTCCTACATGCTCTAGCAGCCCCCTTAAATATTTCCTGAGAGACCTGAGCTCCTTCCAAAGATCCTTTTATTCTTAAGTTCCTTCAAAACCTCCTTGCCCAACCAAGCTGGACCTCATTGACTCATCTTTCGGCACACAGGGACAGTCTGTTCCTCTGCCCTCAGTATCTCTGTTTTGATGCTCACCCACCTTTCCTGAACTCCTTGTTTTTAAGGGCTGCTTCCCAAGGAACTCTCTGAATAAGTCTCCTAAGCAGGCCAAAGTCTGCCCTCTGGAAGTCCAGTGTAAGAGTCTTATTGCTGTTCCTCCTCATTTCACCAAATATTGAGAACTTCATAATTTCATGATCCCTCTGCCCCAAGCAGCCTCCAATCACTACATCTCCCACCAGCCCATCTCTATTTGAAAACATCAGGTCTAACACAGCCCCTCCCCTGGTGGGCTCACTCACCAAAACAAAAGTTGTCCTCCACACCCTCTAAAAATTTCCTGGGCTTCCTCTTTTCTGCTGTATTAAGTTCCCAGCAGATGTCTGGTAGGTTAAAGTCCCCTACAAGAACAAGGGCGGATGATCCTGATCTAGCTGCTTGTAGAATAAGTTGTCCACCTCTTCATCCTGGTTGGGTGGACAATATCAGACTCCAGTAGGGTGTTAGCCTTGTTGGCCTTCCCTTAATTCTTACCCACAGGCATTCAACTCCATCTTCATAACACCCATGACATCAAAAGACTCCCTAATATAAAGGGCCACCCCTCTACCTCTTCTCCCTTTCCTGTCTCTTCTGAAGAGCTTGTAGCCATCCAGTGCAGTAGTCCAACTATTTGATCATCCCACCATGTTTCTGTGATGGCAACTATATCACAGTTCTGCTGTTGCACCATGGCCTCCAGCTCTTCTTGTTCGTTACCCATGCTGTGTGCATTAGTATACATTCACCTCAGCTGGGCTACTGATTTCTCTCCTAACTCAGGCTTACCACCCTTGGGCCTGCTTCCAGACAGCCCAGATGCATCCCCTTCCCCCTTCAGACCTAGTTTAAAGCCCTCTCAACAAGGTCTGCCAGTTCATGAGCTAAAAACCTTCTGCCCTTAATAGAGAGATGTATCCCATCTGGTTCCAGTAGAGCAGGTGCCATAAAAGTTGCCCCATGATCAAAGAATCTGAAATTTTGCCGATAACATCAACCGTTGAGCCACTTGTTAATGATGTGAGATCTATTTCTTTCATTATCTTTGTCTGCCACCAAAGGGAGTGAGCAGAACACTACCTGTGCCCCTGTCCTATCGACCACTTGACCTAGTGCCCTAAAGTCCCTTTTAATTGCCCTGACACTCCTCTTTTCAATCTCATCACTGACAGCCTGGATTATCAGCAGTGGGTAACAATCAGAGGGCTGAATCAGCCCAGGAAGTCTCTCAGTGATATTTCATACCTGGGCCCCAGGGAGGCAGCAGACTTCCTTGTGGGGTGGGTCTGGTCGACATATGGGGCCCTCTGTTCCCCTCAGAAGGGAATCACCCACTACAATTACCCTTCTTTTCTTCTAGATGTTAGAGGTGGTGATCCATCTTACAGATGAGTCATAACTGGGAGACTCACTAGGCAGATAATTTTCTTCTACATTATCTGGCTGGTCTCTAGATCCAGGGGCTCATACCTATTCTGAAGTGGCACCTGGCTAGGGGATGGGGGTCAGGACGGATTTTTATTATTACCTCTCTGAGCAGGGACCCATTTTTAATCCCCTTCACCTACTAGGTACCCTCTATTGCCTGAGAGTGAGAGGCATATGAGTCTTCTGACTCTTGGTGGGCCTCCCTTAAAGATATAAGGGCTGAACTCCGCCGGTATATTTCCCTTTCACTTTCCCTGATACTCCTTAATCTTTCAACTTCCTCCTTAAGCTTGGCTACCAGCGAAAGGAGGTCATTCACCTGTTCACACCATAGGCAAGGTGCCTTCCACAACACCCCCTGAAACCATCAATAAGCTCAAACACTCCAGGCAGGAATGGGTCTGTACAGACACATCCTTTTTGGAGGGCTCCACTTGGTCACACACACTTGTACCAGCCACAGTTTTTGACCGCATTAAAACCATTACTAGCAGAAAGCCTGAAGTCAAGGAGCCAACAGAAACACCTCAAACACACAGCACACCTTACTAGCAAGAAAACCTGCAACCCAGCTGGTTTGCCCTGCCTGCACAAACTGCCACGCAAACTGCTGTGACCACACCCCAGAGACATGCCATCCCCAGTTTGCCTGCTCCTGTTGCTCCTGTTCATCACACTCCCCAGAGGCCTCTTATAACCAGTCACTCAGGAGCAAAGGAAGCTCCACCTTCTGTTCCTGAATGGCTCTCAATTTAGTGCTACTGGTGTGAAAGTCAGCCCCTTTGTGTCCCAAGACACAGCTCACAGCCTTGTGGGGTGCAGAGGAGCCACTGCTGCCTGCAGGGACCTAGCCCTCTCCACGCCCTATCTAGGCAGCTACAGTCACTGCTTCGACTACCCCCTTAACTTTGACATGACCCAAGTTGGCTGAGAAGTCTCCTGAGCAGCTCTGCGTGGCAGAGACAAGGTCTGTCTGTCAAGGGCTGGAATGCACTTCCTATTGGCTGCTCTCTAAGGGCTGAAATCCTGAGGGTAGGCCAGTTGACCAGAGCTGAGCAGGGAAATGTTCCCTGCTTCTACTCAGACACTTCCAGAGCAACTCGAGCGTTAGCTGGCACACAAACACCACATCAACACCACATAAAGCGCCCCACACAACAGCTTTTACATTCAGGTGAGCTGTGTCTCTGCTTGCTGCTTCTGCCAGCTCTCAGGAGCCAACTGCCCTCCTCCTTATTGCTTGTTGGTGCTTTTTCCCTGCCTGTTCCTCGCAGGTCCCGCTAGGAGAGGTTCTTGCCAGTCAGAACTCCTTGGCCCAGGCAGGAAAGGCAGAGGGGCATGACTCAGACGGAGTGCACAGCACCCAGGAGTTCAGGTGTGGGTTAAGCTTTCTCGCTTTCTCTGAGCAGGGGTGGGCGTTGCTGGCCCTTAGGAGCCTCAGTGTCAAAGAAGAAATTTGGCTTTCTCATTGTTTGACTTGCTCAGCACAGCAGGGGGAAGGCAGCCCAGGGCAGGTCTGGCTGCTGAGCAACCTAGAGCACAGCTGCCTCCTGGGACACACTTCTCAAACCTTGACAAAAAGCATTCCGAACTACACCAGAGTAAAAGCAAGGGATTTCCGGCTGGGCAGTAAAAGGACAGCAAAGCATTGACCTGCAAAGGCAGTCATGCAGCAGAACAAGAGTCTCAGAGAGCTTGTGCAGATTCCAGCCCCAGAAATTCGGAAGGCCCAGTTGGACAGGGCCTTGAGCAGCCTGTCCCGATGCTGACCCTAAGTGCTTGGAGCTGAAGACTGGGCTAGAGGCTTCCTGCCAGCTTAAACCATCTTGGGATTCTTATTATTGGATTGGAAATTCATATCCATCTCCTCCCCAGGCTATAGCTTAATTACAAAATTACAAGAAATCCCTTATGCAGTGCTCAACTAAATAACAAAAAAAAATAAAAGTCAGGTTAACTGTGAAGCCCAGATATAGACCTGAAATCTCAGGTCATCTGCCAGACACCTCTGGTTTTAAAACTCTTAAAATAATGGATGTTAAGGAAAAAAAAAAAAAAAAAAAAAAAACCAAAAAAAACCAACAAACAAACAAAAAAAAAAAACCAAAACAAAAACAACAAAAAAAAAGGCTTGTAATAAATAGTTTGTCGTTCATCTGCATTTCCCATCATTGAACTATGGGTGTTTGTAGTATTTGCCCTTAGGGTTTGAGTAGCCCCAATGCTTGTCACGAGATCCTGGATAGCTGTACTACTTATAGCAGGGATTGGATTAGCTAGAGTTTAAGAGGCCTTTGAGTAAATGCAGTGCATGTTGCAGGTACAGAAGTGGCCACGGTGCCTGATGCTAGAGACTTAAGTGGCTGCAGTGCTTGTTGCAGGGATTGAAGAAGCCAAAATACTTGCCACCAGAATTTGTGTAACTGCAGTCCCTCTCCTTTTCCTTCAAACTGTGCTTGTCCATGGATTGAGGTAAACAGCAATCACTGCTCAACCCTACACAAGATCTCAGCCATATGGAAGCCCATTCTGATCCCCAGCAAAAGGGGCCAGGCTTATTTCAAGGGTAATTCATAGGACATTCGAAATCTTTAAAATTCTCAAATACTTCTGCAGTCAGCCTAGAGGGCTTACAAAGGGAGGGAGGTTCAACAAGGGAAGATGCAAAGTGGGAGGAACAGCCCCATGCACCACTATGTGCTGGGGCCACCTGGCTGGAAAGCAGCTTGGCAGAAAAGGACTTGGGAATTCTGGTGGATACCAGATTGAACAGGAGGTCTTATAAATTGACTTCCAGAGGTAGATGTGAAAGGTGTAATTATGGCTAATTCCCACTGTGTAGGATCATATTTACAGGAAAATTGACATGTTCTAAATGAATCAGCCTAATTTTATGGAACTGAAGAATGAGGTCATCTTTGTGGATGAAAAATCTGAGGTTGTAAGAAGAAAGAAGAAGCAGAAATGTTGCTGACAGACAAAGAGGTGTCAAATCGAGTAAAATGACACTTAGAGCATCTACCAATTAGATTAAGAAAGAGATACATGTTTGCCTCATGGACAAAGTAGAACTACCAATCAAGAGATATGTAGACTAAGCAGAGCTACTAATTAAACAATGCTGACTGTGTAGACCAAGATAAGAAGTAAATATAAACAATGTTTAGAAGCACAATAAGCAGCTTTTGCTTAATTCACATTGAATCATGCAGAGTCCTTTTTCTTCTCTCCTCACCACTAGATGGCTCCCAAAGTAGGAAGAGGATGGCAATGCTTACTACACAGAACAGGCCACATAAATTCACTGCCCACCATTCTGTCCTCTCACAGAATGGGTAATGTCGGAAGGGACCACCCATGCGATCTTCTGGTCCAATGGCCCTGTTCATGTAGGACCATTCTAGAACATATGGCACAGGATTGTGTCCAGGTGGCTCTTATGTATCTCCAGTGAGGGAGACTACACAACCTCTTTGGCCAATCTGTTCCAGTGTGCAGTCATTTGCACAGTAAAGAAATTCTTCCTCATGCTCATGTGAAACTTCCTGTACATTAGCTTCTACCTGTTGCTTTTTGTCTTATCTCTTGGTATCACTGAGCAGAGCCCGGATCCTTCCTCTCAACACCCTCCCTTCAGGTATTCATAGACATTGATGGGGCTCCCTCTCATCACTTCTTTTTGAAGCTGAACACACCCAACTCTCTTAGCCTTTCCTCATAAGAGAGATGCTCCTATACCTTAATCACCTTCATAGTCCTCTGCTGGACTCACTCCAAGAGCTCCATGCCTCCCTTTTACTGAGGAGCCCAGAACTGGACACAGCATTCCAGGTGAGGCCTCACCAGGGCTGAGTAGAGGGTCAGGGTCACCTCCCTTGACCTGCTGTAAATGCTTTTCATAATGCACCCCAGGATAGGCACAGGCCTGCTTGGCGAGAAGACATGGACAACTGGCTGGCTCATGGAGAGCTTGTTGCCCACCAGGACCCCCAGATCCTTCTCCGTAGAGCTGCTTCCCAGCAGGTCACCCAGGCTGTGCTGGTGCCTGGGGTTGTTCCTTCCAGCTGCAGGACCCTGCACTTGCCTTTGCCAAATTTCAGAAAGTTCCTCTGTGTCCATCTCTCCAGGCTGCTGGGATCCTTCTGAAGGGCCCCTCTGGGCTATCGGCCACTCCTCCCAGCTTTGTGCTGTCAACAATCTAGCTGAGGAGGCCTCTGGCCCTCCATATAATAAACTAGTGATGCAAAACCCACAAGTATTACAACCTTAGTCCAAGCTCTACTGAGAATAAACAACACAACATAGAACACATACAGCATGAATGGTATTACATAGTGAGTGTCTGAGAATCACTGAGAGAGAATGGAATACAATGAGGACCGGACCCTATTAAACAAATACAACAAGTGCTCATAACAAATTTGTTTTAACACACTGTGGTCAGATCTGTTATTATCTTAACCCTTCAAACCCCACATTAGACACCAAAAGGGACTGTCACGGTTTATCTCCCAACTAGCAACCAAGTGTCATGCAGTTGCTCACTTATTCACTCGTCCCCAGATTCCCCATCTGGTGAGGAGAAGAGCTGGAAAGAAAAAATAAACCATATGGTTTGACATAAGAACAATGTAAGAACTGAATCAAAACATAATAGCAATAATAATAATAATAATAACACCAATAACAGCAATAATAAGGAGAGGGAAAGAAAGTAACAGACACAAAGATAAGCAAGTGATACACAATACACTTGTTCACCATCTGCTGACCAATGCCTATCCCGAACAACAGCCATCCCTCTTCTGGTAACTCCCCCCAGTTTATATACTGGGGTATGAAGTTCTATGGTATGGAACAGCAGCTGGCTCAGCTATGCTCATTCCCAGCTTTTTGTCCAGCTCCACATTTGCAGGCCATGAGAAACTGACAAGTCCTTGATTTAGGGTAAGCAGTACTTAGCAACAGCCAAAACACACATGTGTTACCAACATTATTCTGATACTAAATCCAAAACCACAGCACTCTGCCAGTACTAAGAAGAAAGTGAAGTCTGTCCCAGCTCAAAGAAGGACAATTGCCTTTGTCCTCTTCCTTTACTTTCTATTCCTTCCTTTGCCCTTTCTGTTCCCTTTTCTCCTCCCTTATACTTAAACTTTTCTTTTTTTTTACTTTGGTCAGATCTTGGCTTCATATCTCATCTCAATTGCCTTGCAGCTATAGCATATTTGCTCTGCAAATGCTGATTTAGCCTTTACTATATACCAAGAACAATGTTTTCTCCACTCCTGATGGAATTAGAATGGTGTTTTGCATAACCTATGAGTAAGGAAAGGCTTGTGAAAAGAGTTCTAAAAGAAAGCTGCAAACAAGTCATGTACACTCAGATAATAAACAGGCATTAGAAGAGCTTGCACAGCTCGGGGCATGTGCTTAGTAACAGGTGATACCTTGGCCAAAGCCAGTAGGCTCTGTAAATTGTCAAAACAACTACTACAGGTAAGTAATTATAACACAGAGTTATAACACGGGGTTCTTCTCTTGTCCCAGCCCAGAGTTACCTTTATTGTTGACAATAAAAAGGGGTTTTAGCTAGCACATATTTCTGCTGCCTTTTCTTTCTGTGTAGCTATGCACAAACAAGAAGAAAACCACAAGGAAATTCACTTCAGTACACCACCGTGATTAAAATAAGCCTATTTCACTAGTCTTCTCTATTCCTCTTCCTCCCCCTTCTGCTTCCCCTTCCTCCTTTCTTTCCCTCTAATGACGAGCCTATTATTTGCCTGAAATGCTATGGCACTTTCAGCCTTAAAACCATTTTAAAGGGTTATTATTTGTAATTATGTTACAAAGGTTATAACGGTTAAAAGGATTTTTTTTGTTTTCTTTTTCTCAGTCTGTTTCAGAGCAGATGCTCACAAGCACTAACACAGGGCACATGTCAGAGACTGAAATATTATATTTTATGACTTAAACATTATCATTAAAGACTTTTGCCTATTACAGTAAAATTGTGTTACAAAGGCTGCAGAGAAGACCACCACACCCTGAACAGACCTTCTGACTGAGGCCGTGAAGTACTCACTGATGGAGATAAGATATTTTAAATTCAGGTCCTCGGAAAAAAGAATACATTCACACAGGAATCAATACTTTTGGAGTGGAGACCACAGCCCCAGGGCTGTCAGCTGCCAAGCAGGCAGAGACCCTGGCACCAAAGTTTTTGGGGAGGAGAGGTTTTGGGTATGCTGGAAAGCCTCTGGTGAGAGGCAGTGACCGCCCATCCTCCGCTGGGCAGAGGAGATCACCCGAGGGCCCCTTCACCCCGGGAAAAGCTTGTCCACAGCAGAGGGGGCATCACGGCCCAGTAAAGGCTCCCCAAAGGGGTCCCCAGACCCTGCCCCAGAGCACTGCAGATGATGCAGCAGACCCTCATATTGCAAGGGACGGTGTCAAACTGACCCCTGCACCTGGGCGTTCCACCTGCCCCAAGTGTGGATGAACCCACGGAATTCTGAACTCTTTGGCGCGTGGCGGTCGCGACGGAGACCCTCACCAGCGAGAAGATCTGAGGGAGGGGAGCAACAATCCGTCTTTGGGACCTTGGATGGTGGCACACTTCCAACTAACCCCTGTCACTCTGCCCCTGTCACCCCTCCCCCCATGCACACCTTTTTTTCCATTTCTTTCTTTCTTTCTTTCCTCTTCCTTTCTCTTTGCCTCTTTTACTATTGCACAAAGTATTACTATTACACAAAATACATCAATTTTTTGGCACCAACATCTAGCCTTGTTTGGTTTTAATTTGGTTATTTGGTTTTTGGGTGTATTTTGAACCTTCAAAGTTCTTTCTGTTTTATACACAGAGTTTTTTGTTGGGTTGTGGTTTTTTTGTTGTTTTTTTTTTTTTGTTTTTTTTTTTTTTTTTTTTGGGGGTTTGGGGTTTTTTTTTTTTTTTTTTTTTTTTTTTGGGGGGGGGGGGGGTTTAATTGGTTTTGTTTTTTGGTGGTTTTTTTTTTGGTTGATGTTCCTTGTTTGTTTTTGTTTTTGTTTTTGTTTTTTGTTTGTTTGTTTTTGGTTGGTTGGTTGGTTGGTTGATTGGTTTTTGTTTGGTTGGGTTTTTTTCTCTTCTGGGTTTAAACAGGATTGTAACAACATGTAGAGCCAGGAGCAGGCTGATGCAATCCCCACTATAGGTTAAAAACACATAACTCAAAGCCTAGCAAAGAAAAGTGAGGACTGTGGGAATTTGTAGATCCCCTGTATCATGTGGAGGGCCAGATACATGTTGACTATGGCAAAGAAAATTGGAATCCTTGCTGTAAACAGGAAGGAAAGTAACTCATGCACAAAGGCAATGCTCTTGAGAACAAATGGAACAGTTTTTATGATTTTTCTGTCTTTTGGGAGGGAATGCAGTATTTTCACACTAATTTTTATTTTCGCATCCAAAAAGAAATCTCCCAAACATTCCCACTCCTAGTTTATAGGTATTTTTCATCTCGTTTTTCTAAATTCTTACTTTTTTCAGCCTGTGAGAATAAAGAACTATTATCAATGTCATGTATCAATTAGAATGAAACATGCAGAGAATGTGGAAGCAGGAATAGAGGCCAACCAGTCCCTGTTTCATGAAGAACAGGGTTTGAAGAATGAGAATTGACTCCAATCACACACAAAAAGAGGAGGAGGAAGGGCTGCATCATATTTTCCAAAGTGCTCTGTTTCACAGAATCATAAAGTCATAGAACTTCCTGATTTGGAAGGGACCCACTATGATCATCAAAGTCCAACTCCTGGCCTGGAACAGAACAACCCCAAGAATTATATCATGTGCCTGAGAACATTGTCCAAGTACTTCTTGAGCTCTGTCAGGCTTGGTGCCACGACCACTTCCCTGAGGAATCTGTTCCAGTGCCCAACCACATTCTGGGTAAAGAACCTTTCCCTGATACTCAGCTTACATGGGAACAAAAAATCCTCAAGGAGTCACATGAGAAAGCATAGAAGAAAAAAGCAGATATGTCTTGTTTTAATTTTAAAACTGGGATCTGAGTTTTATAATTCTTATTCTGGGAAGGAAGAGGGTAAAAAAAGAAAGTTCCTGCAGAAACGTGTCTCCTTCAGAAAAGAAGCATGTGCCCACTTGCAAATATGCATATTTATCAGTGTCCAGGTACAGAAATGACAAGCAAGAAAAATCCCCAGCTATTTCTTTTTATCTGCTGTGATCTGATGTCTGGCTTGGGCTGGATGTTGCAGGGTTGGAAAAAGATCAAAGGTAAAATATATTAAAATGCAAGTTATTTTTAGAGGCTGGAGATGAACTCAGCGTACCTTCCTAGCTTAACTTCAGACAGATGTATGACCAGATAGAAAGTGCAAACTGTTTTGCTCTTACCTCCTCATTCTATTCTCAGTTCATAAGAATAACTGTCTAACTCAGATCACCAGACCCCGAATTTATCAGTGAGGCAAGTTTGTGTGTGAGGGATAATGTGGAGACCATCCTGTCACCACTTCTGTGGTGTATTCATCCAGAATGGAGACCATGGGACATGGTATGGGAGACACAGGGAGATGACTTTTCATCCATGGAGGGATCTGTTCAGCAGAACAAAAGGGAAGGCAATAAATTCACAGAAAGGTGCATCACCACTTTTAGCTCCTGCTGCAGCACTTGGCAGGGCAGGTCTGGAGCAGCCCTGGAGTGTAGCCATGATATTTTATGAAAAATCCTTTGCTAGGATTTTTTCCCTCCTGAGGAGCTGAGGGCCTCAGGGAAGAAATGTAAACAATAACTATCTGTTGCTGTGGAATGCAGCAGGTGCATCTGTGATTGGTGCATGTTGGGTGTTTCTAATTAAGAGCCAATCACAGATGCAGCTGCATCGGACTCTGAGAGTCACAAGATTTTGTTATGCATTCTATTTTATTCTTGTTCTTTCTAGCCTTCTGATCAAGCTTTTCTCTCTATTATTTTAGTATAGTTTTAATGTAGTATTTTAATGTAATATATATCATAATATAATAAACCAGCCTTCTGAGAATATGGAGTCCAGCCTCGCATCTCCACACATGGGGTGTTTCCAACACTGGAGCTCCCATTGCTGTTTCAGTGCACAGAGCTGCTGGCACTGGCAATACTGTGGCAAGCCCTGCAGGCCCTGCCTAGCACTGTGCCTTTGCCAGCTGTGCCAGTTTCCAAGTTACAAAATGTATGTAACAAGAAGAGTAATTTATCAAGAGAAAGGTGTTTCTTCTCCTGGTGGTTATTCAGTGTCCCCACTCCCTGATGTGGGACTTAGTCCCTACATGTAAAAAAAGAATTGTTTTGCTAGGAGCTGTCCTTGTCCACTGTGCCACTGGTGTCCAGCTCCCAAGAAGCTCAAGGGCTCTGGTTCTGTCATTGATTTTAGTTATTCAGACATCATACTTGACTCATTAAAACCGAAATTTCATAAGAAATAGTTAATTTTAGTACTCTTTCTATTTATGAATAGCAATCAGAATTTGAAGATGTTGAAGTGTCTTCCTCAGAATTCAAGTCAAATGTTTTTTTTTAATTTAAAAATGTGGATACCATTAAATGGATCTCTAACAAAAATCAGTAAAGACTCAGTTGAAGGGAAATGTTCAGAAATAGTTTTTCTTCATTTGGGCAAGTCTATATTTTTCTCCTTAAAAATAATTTTTTGTGTTTTAACTTTTAATAATTGTGATTTTTAGACAAAGAATAATTGTTCAGGTTAGAAAATATTTTTTTTGTCCTACTGCCATAATGTATATTTTGTTGTTCCTGTCTGAAATGAGGATTCTGTACATATGACAACAGATGTTGTCATTCCTATGTATAGCAGACTGCATTCAATGACTTTGTAGAGATTAATTCAAATGTACTTAGTTATCAGTTTCCTCAGGAATAAGATGAAAGGAAATCCTAACTACATTGAAGTCTAGGAAGATATTATTGTGGACCTGATCTCCTCCAATAGGCATTTTCCCTCAGCATCAGATCAGTCAAATAACATGAGATCAAACTATCATCTAGGACACAATGCTACAGGAACAGAAGGAAACGTAATCCAAAACCTAGCCTTAATAGATGCCAGAGACTAAAATTTGCCAGTTATGACCATATAGTCTGCCTCACATATTTGATTGTGCCACCCATTTTCATAGGCTATATGTGGTCCAGTGGAAGTAAGTTCTGTCCTTAGTAACTGATCTCATTTACATTTTCACAGTGGTTTCTCAAGGACAGGAGAAGGGCATGTGCATCACATCATAGACCTTGTACTGACTTCTGCTACATAACCAACAAATACTCAGCATCTTTCAAAGCAGAGTGCAAGGGTGCAGGGAAACCATTTCTAAAGTTTCTGATTTTCTGAAATGTTAGTGTTGGCCTATCTGGAGTGTACTGCCCTGGCATCAGCACTGTTCATGAGACAAATCTTATAAAGACACCCATTTCAGATGTGTGAATCATTCTGCAGTGATTTCTTTTTCTTTTCTTTTAATTTCTGTATTTGTACAATCAAATATGATACATGAGGCTAGGAATTAACTTGGGGTAGAAATCCATTTCAGATTTAGGTGAAGTGTGCATTTTTGAGTTGTTTAGTCTAGCTTGCTCACATATATTAAGTGTATTGTTTTAACTTGTTTAGTCTGTAAATTTGCTGTGGTCGCAAAACCCTGTGCTCGCAAAAAAGCCTGTAGCTCATGAAACTGCCTCAAACAAGGTGAAAGGCATATGAACTTCCAAGCTAGAGGGAGATAAGAGGGGCCCCCTGGACCTTGAAACAAGAAGCAAACCAAAACTGAGGCTGCCAAGATACTGGGGGACAACCAGAGAGCTCTCTGCACAAGAGCTGATAAGAACTAATTATGATGTGAAACAGGCTAGTAAATGAATATGCATAGACTTATTGCAGAAACTTAATGCATATGCAACAGGTTAGGAGAAAAGGTGGGTCTGGACTCTCCAGGAGGGAGCACATTTCTTTGGAACCTCTTCTGCTTGTGCCCAGCACTGTAATAAACATACCACTTTTCAACTTTAATTAGTAGAAGAGTCATTTGTCCATGCATCAGATAGTATTCACAGCTTTTTTTTTTTTGCATTTTATCTAGGAAAATTCTTCACTCACTGTTTGTCCAGCAAACTCTGATATTTGTCTGGGAAATCAGAGTTTCAGAATGGAGCACAGTACTTTCTGTTTTCATTTCTTCCAGTTTGCAGCTGATGGGCACTGAGGCAGCAATAGTCTGGCAAAGACAGTTACACATTGTGAGCTAGAAGTGTGTTGGGAAGGACCATCCCAAGCTCTGAGATCAGGCATGGTTAAGATACCTGACTGATGATTCTCATCTATGGAAAATGGTGGGTCTTAAGAGGTGGGTCTTAAGACAAATTGCTGTAGTGCTTTCTGAGCAAAACAGCTCTGGAAAAGAGGACGGATTAAAAAAAGCCACATGACTTCAAAGAGTTTTGGTCTGCAGGCTACCATCAGAGAAAATCTCAAAGGAGGAAAACATGCCCATTTATCATCAGCATGCCACTGAAATCTTGCTGCCATTTTCAGCAGTGCTGTCTGGACGATAAATACTCTCAAAGCAGAGTGCTGAAATGAGTTACAGTCCTGTCACTTTGTTCATTGGGATGCATACACAGATTATGTGAATTCCTTCCTGTTTTCTCTTGAATCCTGAGTAATGGCCTGCTCTTGAATCTAGTTAACAAATCAAAGACAGGACTTCCATATGGAATCTGGCACATAATAGAACTACCAGTGTGCAGAAGCACTGTATCATGATCCTCTAGAGACTGTGCCTAATAAAGACACAATGGAAGAAATCTAGAGCATGGTAGAAAAGTTATGCAATTGTCATCAGGGGAAAATTAAAATGCCCAAGTTAATGGCATCAGTTCAGTTCATAGCATATTTTGCAATCTCACCAACAAACAGCCTTGTGTATCAGGCTGGGAAGCAGATTGCTGTATGTCATGGATTGACTCTGGCACAGTGCCAGTGCCCCCATGTTTTCTTATCTAGTGATAATTCTTATGGAAGAATTTTAGAAATAATTTTTTCATGTGTGTATTGTACAATGTAGTGCTTTTTCATCCCCAAGTAGCACAATTTTAAGATGATGGAAACATTTTGTTATCCATAGAAATACTTCCAAATTTACAGCTGACTAGGGCTCCTGTATTTTAGAGTGTTAATCACAAAATCAAGTTGAAGACAAAACTATGTGTTCTCTCTCCTTTCTACATCACTCAACAGAATAACTATTAGGTCAGCTTCCTTGTGCTTTTTGTTCATTCTACTAGACCAAAGGGGAAAAAAACAAAAACAAAAACAAAAACAAAAAAAAAAAAAAAAAAGGAACTTTAGTAGCTATGAAAATTTTTTGCATTAAGATATGGTAAAATCACACTGCTGGTGGAATTCTGATCCTTGACCAAAGATTTCATTTGTAGGAGCTTGTTCTGGTTTGAAAGGAAAACCAGTGAGAGACTCTAAGTCAAGTACAATTTATTAGGAAAAGGGAAAAAAAACCAAAATACATGCAATAATACAAAAGGAAAACCACTGACAGAGTCAGAATACAACCTGACATGTTGCTAGTTAGGGTGGTGGTAGCAGTTCACATGAAATGGTCTTGTGGTAATCCCATAGAAAAGATCTGGTAGCTTTCATCCTCTGAGAACCACTGGGTTGGGGCTCCTTTTTCTGTCCCAAATCCCAGATTATATCCAGGTGGGGATGCTTAGCTCCTCCCCCCTAGGTGGAGCATCTCACAATGGGCTGATATCATTCTGAGGCTTGCAGTGGGTCCTTGATTGCCCATTAAGCAGAAATGGCTCCTGGAGGGAGTTGTTTCTGAGTCATGGGGAAAGGCATTGATGGGCCCATTAACAGGAGATGAGGAAAAAACAATGGCCCTCCTGGTTTCAGCAGCTCTTGAGGATGGGAATAGAATACATCTTTACATTGTAACCTAGGACAGAGCTTCACCTTTCAAAGTGGAAGTTCTTCTGTGTCCCTCTCTAGATTGTTACATCCCCTACACGGCAAGATCTGCACTACTATTTTCTGCTGTTTAGGCCCTGGAATTTCCAGGGGATTGATGGGTCAACAACACAAAACTCAGCATCTACAGCATTAGCCAGGATACTGCTTTCCTTAAGTATAAAATATAATGATATCGGGAATACCATAACAGGTATCTGAGCCTAAACCCAAAGAAAACAGGCAAAGAAACTGCAGCAATACCTTGGTTTTTCCTTGTATATGGAGCTGAAAAATCTCAAGTTCAAAGGGTTCAAGTTCCACTGTTTTGTGGACTAGACTTTCATTTTTAATATAATCTCCCATGTCTGAAAGTAAATAGCATTTTAAAAGTAATGCTTTGAGCAAAAAGATTCACATCAGCTTCTGCTTCCTGCTGCCAGTGATACAGGTTAAGCCTGTACAACAGGGTCCTGACTCTTCTTGCCTCCAAGACTTTGTCTGGCTCTAGCACAACAGCGTCCCGGCTAACCAAAATACATCTATTATATTCCATATCTGTCCTACACTAATCTGCCCAAGATTGTTAATTTTAGATCTGAGTGCTGGAAGAAGAACCAGGTGTCTTGCCCGGTTCTTGAGGTAAGGAGTGAGTGCCAAGTCCCTTTAAGAGTTTGGGAACACCCATGCAGAGCCTCTCTGTTTTTCATTCTCAGGGGTAAAGCTGAGGCAGCACGAAGCAGGAGAAGCTCCCGTTTGTTTTCTTTTTCTTCCCCCCCCCCGGCCCCCCAACGGACTGTTGGAGCAGTTGGCATCATCTTTTCGGCCACAGTAGCCATGGGCAGCCCCTGTTCCTGGGGTGGGGGAAGACATTTTTAATTGGATTTTTTTTTTTTTTTTTACACTTTTCCAGGGAAAATGAAACAGCACTGCTCTATAGGGTCACCCCTGCTCACCAGCAGTGCCTGGTCTACACACAGAGCTCAGAGTCCGAGCTGTGCCTGCTGGCTGGCAGATGCTTTTGCTGAGGCAAAGGTGAAGTCACTCCACAAGTTATAGCCTCTGGCCCAGTTCCAGCTGCCACTGTCAACAGCACTGTGCCATGGGGAAAGACCCTGTTGGGTGGCGTGGGGCAGCATTTGCTGGTTTTGGACTCCAGGGTTTTTTTTGTTCTTGTTCCCTATTGCCATTTAGAGGAAGAGGGAATTTTGTGATCGTGGAAGTTCAGTTACTGTGTTGTTTCTTCTTCCTTTGTTCTCTCTCCCCACCACATGCTCAGCAGGAGTAGCCTCTCCTACCATTCCTGGGCTGTGTGGTGTTTTGTGGGGACCACCATCTTGGGGAGGGGCTTCCCTGACATCTTGTGTTTTTTGTTCCCGAGCAGTCGGAGGCATTCAGTGCCCTTGTGTCTCGTGGTTATTACTGTTACTTCTCCCTGTTGCTGTTCCCTTTTCTGCTAAACTGCTGTTCTTTCATTTATAGTTTCTCACATTCATCTCTCTTTATTGGTGAAAAAGGGAGTGGCTAAACCTAAAAGGGGAGGTAACTTATTTTGAAGTGTCCACCCTGTAAATTGTCTTAAACCACGACAAGTTGCGCAGATGTGCAACTGTGATTGCACTTAGATGCTGAAGTCCTTGGTCATTGCCTTGAACAGGTCATTGTTTACCTTAGTGACTGAGTATGGTTTTTTGGGTTTTGTTTGTTTTATATTTTTCCCAGAAAGAATCTTTATCTGCGTGTATATAAGGGTATTCATTTACAGTCAGAAGTTCTGTTCAGTTACTGTTCCAAATTATTTTCTTAAATATGTCAGCAGCAGGAACAGTGGCATATCTTTGTCAAGAAGACAATCAACCATCACACAAAGGAAACACTGAGTGTAAATGCCTCGTTCATTTCATTTGGAACTGTACTGCACCAGAACAGTCAAAGGATGCAAATCAGAGGCTTCAATGTGTGCATAAGCTGCAGGGAGGTATGCTTAATGATAAAATTAAAATGCCTCGGAGGTATTTGCAAGACTTTTCAGAAACAGAAAAATTTGGATTGTTTGTGTCTTATGTCCATAATGGCTAACTCAGCTTTCAACCAGAGCAAAACTTTAACACAAACTTCCTATGCTAGTTTCTACACAGCAAGTCTGAAATTCAGACCATACGTTAAAGTACTGTCGGATACCTCAAGTGTTATTTATATATAATTCCAGAAACAGATAGGAAAATGAGACATATCAGCATAGATTCCTCTTGATTTTAATGCAACTCTATGGAAAACCCAAGGGTGCTCTTTTTCCAGATTGAACCCTTTTCAGTGATCTGTTTTTTAGTAAACATTTAATAATTTCTAGTGCACTCAGTACATAGAGTAGCTGCACAAAAATTAACTCTGCAGCTCCACTTCATTGCATTTCCTGAGAAATACATAACAGTTTACTTCAAATAATTTTTTATCTTTAACCTTCTTAGGTCCTAATATGTCCATGTAAATTCTAACTCTGAAGTGGTGTTGTGTGGCATAATAATACTTCAGATCACTGCCATCAAACATGGCCATGCTATATTTGATGGCAGTGATCTATGTGGTAGACACTGCAGTCACTACACCTTTTAGAGTTTTGAATCTTTATAAGCCACACTCATGACTGTCTTCAGCAAGATATTTCTTTTCCCTCAAGGAAGTCTGAGGGTTTTTTACTTTTGGCTCATTGCTGTGACATGAACTGAACTGAGCAAAGTGAGTTGCAGAAAGCGGCACACAGCACAAGGCCAGGATAATTTGGAAGCAAGTTATACAAAGTATAACTTGGGAACAGTAGAAAGGCCCAGACTCCATCTCTGTGCCGAAAGGACATGACTGTATTTCTGCTGCCTGTCTCTGTGCTCCTCGGGGGTTCTTCAGCAAAATTTTGTATGTTTTGCCTTGCATCAATAGAGCAAACAGGGTAAAGCAACTTGTTGTCGTCCAACACCAGATAAACACCACCAAACTGAACCCTCTTGGCAAAGACAGTATAACCAGGAATGAGTAGAAAGTTTGGCACAAATACAATAGGACTAAACACCTGTACTTATTCTGAACAAAAATACTGTCTTTACTGCATCCTGTGGCAGCACGAACCTGAAGTCTTGCCACTTTTCACACAGGAGGATGTGTGAAAACACATCTTACATTTATAAAAGCAGGATATCAGTAAATGGCTGGCTATTGCGCTGTTCTCCTATTGAAGACAAGCTAGCTAGTATGTTGCAGCTTGCTTGCATACATCCTCAGTAGGAATCCTGTAATTAAACTGCATTCCTGGCCTGTCACCTCTGATACATTTTCTTCTTTTTGCCCCCAAATGACTTATGGAATGACCCAGAGCTGGCTTATACACAATGCTACGACCCATTCTACTCATAATGCCTTGTTCATATGAAGGGAAGTCTATAATGGCACTTCTCAGTACATACACTTGTGCATATTTTGTGCAGTGTATGTGCTTTCTTGTCATTCAATAGCTGAGGAACCTGAAGTATAAAAAAGGTTAGCTCTTAGCTAGTACAAGTAAAGTCTACCTTGACACAAATATATAATAATCTACTGGTAATCGTTCACCCACATGCATAGAACACAGAAGTTTCCCCACAGAAAGGAACAGAAAAATGTGTCCTGGGAGCAAGATCCCAAGAAGAAATGATTGAGATATGCAGTTATATACAGATTTAAAGTGCAACCATGATAACTGTAAAAAAGGCAAGAAATTCACTTTTCTGAAGACGCAAACCATTCTCCTCATTGTGTCATGTGCACAGCCAGCCTTTATCAAAATCAAAGAGTAAAAAGAGGTCCTGGTTACCCCAAGAGATATAAGTTAAATCTAGTTCTCTGCATATTTCTTATATGTGTTGGGATAAACTACTGCTCCTTTCCTGTGGCCTTGCAAGAGGACAAGAATAATGATGATGATGATATATGTGTGTATATATATATCGTATGCACATTAAATTATGCATTAAAGATGGAGGCACTTAGATAATCAGGCAGTATTTGCAAATGATGGGCTATCAATTCCATACCATGTTTGAAGGAACTATCTTAATTCTATTGTAACAACTTTTAACTGACATGGAATGATAATTGAGTATCAATTGAGTATCAATTGAGTATCAATTGTACTGATTAACTCTGTGAATTTACTTAGGTTGCACCACTGGAACAACCATTTTGTTTAAAATGTGATGTAAAGTTCTTCAGATTTTGAAAGACAAAGATGTTTTGTCATTCTCTTTTCAGAACAAAATTATTCTTGCTCAAAATGCTGTTTATTAGGCAATGTAATGGTGTCCATTTTGATACGTAAAAATTTAAAAGTCAGGTCCATTGCAACAACATATTCATTCAAATACTGGTTTAGGGAATATTGCTACCTCAGTGCAGCATATATAACCATATTGTTAAAAGTCAACCAATAAACAAATTCAGCTTTAAGTTATCATACAACTGCAGTTGTACAGTTCTAGCAGGATTTTCTTTTTCTCCCATTCTGCTACTTTTTTCAGACACTTGCTTTAGGACTCTGCTATAGCAGGATGTTGATGGCAGCTTCTAGGATTTCTCTGCCTGGCATGCCTTCACAAGGATAAAGCTGTGCTTTTAGATCCCGTGCGGGCCATTCCTTTGCCAAAAATATTCAGTTAAAACATCATTGACAGGTCTAGATATGTGCTTATTCATCGGTACCTACACAGAATTGTTTACTCCCACTGCTGGAGCATGTCTGTATACAAGGCGAGCATGATATACCCGTGACTGCACTGAGGTGGTTCCAGCACTGGCACATAGGAAGTATGTATCTATCACTGTGCTAAAGAAAGTGAGGAATGCCAAAGGCCTTATGGCTGGGCTGCTCAAAAACATATGGCCCAACTCTCTTTGTCAGAGAGAAAGCGAATTGGGAGTGGAGGAGCAACAGAAGCTTTTGAAACTTCATTTCTTTCAGTCTGCTCTCCAGGAAATGTCTCTAGGAAAAGTGCATTTGTTTAAAGTCCATGACAATGGAACAGTTGAAACAGTGGGAGACAGGCATGGCTGAAGAAATCTTACAGCCTTTGGCCTGGAGGAACAGGTTGTAGACTGTAAGGTTTCCTCATGACTTTGAAACCAATGAATTTTCATATGCTAGCAATACTTGACAGAATCCTGCCATGTGGCCAACAGCAGTGTCTGCACTAGGTCTCCTCTTGAAATAACCTAATATTAAGCTGACAGCTGAAATCTGTTGTAGTCTCTAGGAAAGTGTGAAATACCAGACTGCAAGCATTCAGTTAATCTACTTGCACACCGATCTCTGCATTGGTGAGGAAACAAGATCATGAAAGCCATTAATGTCTATTGACTAGAAGATAGAAGTACACAAACCTGCAAATAACAGTTCTGATTTTAGTAGGGATCATAACTAATTGTGAAAGTACAGCTTAGCTAGAGATGAAATCAGGAGGATTAATCTGTTTGCACATTTGCACAAGGGGTGGCTGAAATGGTGACTGTGAGCAGGTCCTTAAACACAGGGTGTAGCTGAAATAGAAGTGATGGCCATGATGTTGGAGTTGAGTTTTTGGAGTATGCTGTACAGAGGTAAATTAAGAAGACAAAGATTTTTTTTCTGGGAGATTTTCTATTAGTTGAAATGTCTGACACCCAAATGTCCAACACCCAAATGTCCTCTGTCTTAGCTAGAATTACCAGGCGTGATGCAGACTTTGCTAAATGAAGATGTATGACAGTGTTACAGAGGTGAACAGATCAACATCAAAGGTCTCTCCAGTACAACAATCTATTTAGCCTGTGTGTCTAACCACAGCAAATTAACAGCTCTGACCACACACTTTTAAACACTTGAATTAACTGTTCTAAAAGGTCTTCAGCTTTCAGAAAAAAAAAAAATATGACAGGGAGCTGTAGGACAAAATAACAACTAGAAGAAAGAGGGGTATATAAAAGGATGTTTTTCTTCTACTGCTAAGCTGTAAAGTTGAAATTAACAGAAATTTGTCCAAAGGAAGAGACTGTCCAGAGCAGGTGAAGTAGTCACCTCTGACTGGAAGTGAGACTTTCTGTGGCTCTTACTGTAACAGAAGTTCTTAAGCTATACACCTGCATGTAAGGAACAAGGGTTACTCATACAGCAGAAACTTTATTAACAGTGTGATAGAGTTTGAGATGTGGTCAGCTAAGTGTGGGCAATATTGAGATCACAGGTGCTTGTCTAATTTTGACAAGTTTGGGCAGTAGCCTGAAGAATCAGGAAGGGAGAGATTGTGTATTCTCTATTCACATACTGGTGATTCTCCATTGAAATGCTGTGTCCAGTTCTTACAGCCAGTTGGGGTAGGATGTCAGAAAATGGGCTACAGATCAGAGAAGAGCTTAAAGAAGAGAGATTTGAAAGACATGTCAGTGAAAAGACTTGGGGAAGTAAATCTACTTATGGAGAAGAGATGATAAGTAGGTCAGCAAGAGGTTAATGAGTGACTGAAGTAACTTAACAACTCCTGTTAGGAGTTCTGAAAGCTATAAAAGAGAAGTCAAAATAAGAGAAGTTTTATATTGATTCAGTGATAGATAATGCATGGAGTTGACCTGGGAAAGAGAAGTTCCTGCAACTTTATAAGCAGAGTTTAAACACCAATACAGAAAATTCTAGCCTAATCCACTGCATTTTTTTCTTACAGATATTCTTGCTGTCAGAAGCCAATAATGGAGATGAAAGAGTAAGCGAGTTTGGCTACAGTTCAAAAGTCTCTGAAGAGCAAGGGGCAAGAGTAAGGCAGAGCAGGAGTAGGAGACATTTAGATTTAATGAGAAGCATAGGCAGTGGCATTCCAGCTCCAAGGCTGCACCCAGACAGACGCTGACTCTGTTAGTAGCCTGACTCCCCCAAGCACAGCTTGCAGGAAAAGCAGTGAAACAAGAAAAACCAAGTGGTTTGTCCTTTCCCTCCAGTCTTTTACTAACTCTGTGGATGGACATAAGCTAAATAAGAGTCTTGGCATTTGTCTTTGCATGGTGCAAATCATGGTTGCTAATATTAGCAGAACTTTAATTCATTTAAGTTTCCTTTCTACATACATGTGTTAAGTGTGTTTGATAACCAGCGCTGGACACAAGAGCTTATTTTAGTATAAGTTGAAATTAAAAGCATGCTTCTGAATAAGATAGGCCTGTGACTTCCAGTTTTTGTCATTCTAGTGGCAGCATCAAAGTTCAACCATATACTAGTTCCATACACTAGCTGGGATCAGCAAGGAGTTGTGGTGAGGCAATGAGCTCTAGCAAACATCCCCATGCGAGAGTTTGAAGGCCAGGGCTGGTGGACAAACAGCTCACTTTGGCAAGGCCATAGAATGAAAATGTATGAGCCTCTCACTGGATGGTGTCTTTTTAAATGGAAAGGAGATCCAGAAGAAGTAGTACTTAAACAGACTGTGCAGTAAGTTAAAAGCGCATTACTGCACCACAAGCAAAGTCTGTACCCAGTGTCTTTTTTCAAAAATGTGTTTATAGATGTGCCCCCGCCATTTTTTGTCAGTAATGATTTCTGCATCAACTATACTGGTTCTGCAGAATTTAATTAAATTTTATTCTGGCAGTTGTGGTAGGAAAAACTTGCCCATTTCCTTCTGGCAGACTGAAAATCAAACACATTTCTCAAGAAAATGTATTGCAACAAAAGTTCCTTTTTGAAATGGCCTTAAGTTTTTCTACCAGACGTTCCAGAAAAATAATTCCTTTTACTTTAGATTTCATCTACATTTGCATTCCATTTTACCTCTTAAATTTTTAAAATCTATTTTCTCTACTTTTAGCTTTGATTTTCCAAAACTAAGTAATTTCTACTTCTCTATCTTTTTGCACTTTGAAGAAGAAAAATAATGGAACAGCAATTTCCTCCAAAAGTCCCTTCTTATTCTTCTTTGGGAAGAAGTAAATAGAAGGAAGAATTTGAAAGAAAGCAAAGTGAAAGGAAGCAAAAAGGTGAAACTTTTTCAGCTGTAAAAAAATTATTTAAAGCACTCATTTTGAAGCAGAAAAACCCTCAAATTTTTTACTTTTAAAATTGGAAAATATTTTAAGAAGACATAATAATTGTTTTCATTCTTGCCTAATATAAAATACAAATTGCAAAGAGTCTGGGACATTGTTGGAAAATATTCTGGTTAAACGTGCATGCAAGTCCTGTTCTCTGTCAGTGGCAACAGCAGCATTAATAGCTCTGAAGGCAATTACACTTCTGTAAACCTATTATCTCCACGCCTTTCCATCAAGACATATATATGACCCTAGTTTCTTCAGTTGTTTTTCACAGGTGTCCTTAACAGCCATTTACTTTTCTGGCTGGGGACCACCACTTATTTTCTTGCGGCACTGCTGGTCTCATTGTGTCAGCATCACTTGTTTTTGAACTCTGCCACTTGCACTGACAGATACATTGAGTAAGAATGATATTTCAGCATTCACTGAGAGCAACATTTGTGAGGTGTGCAGATTTCTCTTAATCTTTCTTCATTCTTTTCTTCTGTCTCCCTTGGCCCCACTGTTGGAGAGGAAAAATTTGCCATGACTGCCTACGAGGCATGGAAATCTCTGCTTAGTCTTATGTGCAGGAGCAGATACCAGGATATTTAGCTGTGGCTGCCTGAGCTCTTCTGCATAGTATAACCTGTGTTTGACAAAAACAGAGTTTAAAAAACTTGTTGATAACAAGTTTGTTGATAACAACTTCTAAAACTTTGTTGATATTTTTAATAAAACGTTGAAATGGTATTTTATTTGAAAAACAATTCCCTTTTCTTCTGTGTCAAATGTTTCAATGAGAATAAATCTCTCTGATTAAAAGCCATTTGGGTGAAAAGCTTTACCTTCTTGGAAGCATTTCATCAGTGCTCAGCACTTTCCTATGGTTGCTGAGATGAAACAAGAAGAAAGCTTTGTTTTGCACCTCCTGATAAGTGTGCTGTAGGATATTTACCCCATGGCTGCCTCCCAGAAGTCAATGGGACTACTGATGTCACTCTAAGCAATCCAGCAATCCATATCACAAGGTTATGTTGGGAAAGAAATGGCGATGTGCCATTATTGTCTTATGTCAGCACCTAGAGGAGCAAAACCCTTGTGTGGCCAGCACTGGACCTTGGGCACCACCATTCCAAAGGCAGAGGATGATCCCTGGTGGTTCCTGCACCAGCTGAGGCTCAGCTACTCCAAATGAAAAGCCCAGTTCTGCTGTCAGTTGACAGAAACAACTTTTGAGGGTGCCAAAGGTTTATGTGTTATCTTGAAATCTCATAATTGAGCAAACTTTCCAGCATGGAAGGGACTTTTGTTGATAACCGTGGACATGTTTTTCAGCATTTATTTTTATTTATTTTTATTTATTTTTTATCCTCACCATGGAACATCTTGCTTGAGGCTTTGTGTATCCCACTGCATCCATATCCACTGCAAGACAGAAAAGAAATTATTTCAAATTTTCTTAGAGAGGATGGGAAATATTTTGAAGCAGGTCCAATTCTGATCTCCTTTCCACCCTTCTCCTTCATAAAAGGCACAAAAATATGTCAAGTAATAAGCAATCTATGTATGTGCAGAGCTGAAGGACAGAACCCACTCCCTCCCACAGCTTCCTAAACACACAGCAAATAAAATCAGTTCCATTCAGTTACTGGTACCAAGCTGCCCATTACTCTTTGACTTGAATAAAACTGAATTGGATCAGAATCACCTTATTTCTCCTGCAGCATCATATCACAGATTCCTTCAGATCCATGTTGAGGGCAGAAGTTACATTCTCCCCATCATTTGAATAAATGGCAGCAGCCACTGTTCCTCAGAACTAGATACAGTTAATTGCTCAGATTAGACTTTTCCAGACTGCATTAAGGCACACAGTTCTTTCTCGTGAAATGTAGGTAAGAGTTGTATCTACACCTTACTAAGCAAAGATACAATATTTCTGTTTGAGGTCTACAATAATACAAAGTTACTGTTGATTTTTTTTTTTTCCATATTTGCATGGTGCATTACTGGGTCAGTTTTCCTCTTTTCTTTAGGTCCCTTTGCTTGAAAACTGCTTCAGGACCTCAGTGATTCACTAAACCTTCAGTCTCATCTCTCTTCACTGTAGCGTGCCTTCCAAGATACTTCAATGAGTCTATTCACACAACAATGTGCACAGTTGATTAAGCAGTGCCCCAAAACAGTGCCTGGAAATGAAGTCAGTTGTCAAATGTCCACTGTTTCACTGGGAGATATTCTTTAAGATTTGAATTTAACTTTTTTTTTTTTTTTTTTTTTTTTTTGGTAAGGAAGATTTTGCACCATACTGTCATTTAAAAAGAAGAAGAGGCAGGGAAAATACAGCCTGCATTGTTTGTTACAAACAAAACTGCCTCTGAATGTAAAGTGATTCTTAAGGTTTATCCTCACTGATTTCTAGGCAGACACTGAATTTCAGAGATTAGAGTAAATTGCACAGTCAAAGTTCATCCTTATTAGATAAAACTCTTAAGTATGTGCTCACTTTTAAATCCAAGCCTGTGCATACATGCTTTGCTGATCACAGTCAGAGAATTTGTGTTTCATTTGGGTTTTGAGATCACATGTTCTATTCTGGTATTATGCAGAGAGGCAGCATTGGGAGACCAGGAACTGCGGCACCTGGAGCAGCTGATATGCGATTTACGACAAGGACACACACATCACAAGTAATGTACATGCCATAAACACGTAACTTCCTTAACATGCATGCAGCTGAGAAAGGTCTTCAGATGATGGTCATGCAGACACAAACACTTTGCAGATGGAAAAGTGGAAGCAGGAGCTATGTGTCAGTATGACTTGTGCCATGCTACATGATGTAGGAGGGTGACTCTCCTGAGCTGTACCAATTGTGTACCAAGTGTTAAGGAAAATCACACTTGAGAATTACAGTCTGGGAACACTACAGAATATCACCAAGATGTACTGTATATGAGTAGTTACTTACACATGCAATGTACTTTTTATTACTAATAGTACAGTCAGAATTTAGCTTGTATGAGCATGGGGCTGGAGGATCTTTGAGCATATTTCTGCCATGCTCAGTGCAGAGGAGCTGCCTAACCGAGCCAGAAGAGTCTGAGAAATTCTGTGGAAAATAGCAAAAGACCAGTTTTTTTAATCCTTAACCCATCACAGGCACATTATTTCTCTAAGTTGTGTTAAAGCTTATCATTGATGTATTCAGTACTGTTAAAATCAGTTTCAATCTAAAATGTTTTGGTTCCATGGTAACTTCTAGAAACTATCTCCTTAAAGGCCTGATAATGTCAGTGGAAAAAACACGCAATGTCTGTGTCTATAAACCCTTGGCTCCATCTCAGAATGCACCTAAAATAAATGGAAAATGCCAGATTTTTCACTCCAAGATTTTTCCATGACTTTTTCCCTCTGTCCATGTCCATACCTTGTCTGTCATTGCATGGACATAGATGTAAATGCAGAACAGAAGGGTGCCCACATAATGAAGGCTTTTAAGATTGTGTTAGACATGAGCACTCAAGTCAGGAATCTTTCTGTTTGTTTAGCTGACTCTGCCTGACAGCATGGAAATAGACCTCTAGCCTGCAAGATCCTTTTGTGAGCCCTCCCAAAGCATAAATGCTATGCTTATGGGTTGCCCCTCTCCATCAGAATTCATATATTTTTCTCCTGAGCACAACAGTGTGGGCAATGAGCCACAGCCCCCTTCAGGAAGGTCTGCGTGTTTAGCCTCCAGACTATTGCCAAAGAAATCATCTTTAAGCAAAGCAGGCATTTGACACTGTCATCTGTCCTGCAGAGAAAGAATCATTCCCTTGGCCTCACTGAAGCCACTGATCTTTGATCTTTGCTGTCAACCACTGCATGCCACAGCCTTCTGTCTGCTGACAGGTCACTGCCGACTCAGGGAGGTTTTAGAGCACTAAATCCACAGAAAATTATGTAGAAAGATGGATGTGTTTGTGCATCACAGTCCTTCTCATGTGCTAAAACAGGTGGTTGTTTCCCCAACCCATGCCACAGCTTGGGTTATATTCTAAATATGTGTGGCAGGATAAAGACTCCAATTTTCAGCAATGCAGCATCACTGTAAAGTGGTGAGAAAGAAAGAAGCACTGACAGTCCACATAGCCAAAGGTGTGAGGTGTCTGATTTTGGACTTTAAATACATTTCCTGCCTAGGGAAATGGAGGCACAGCATGGCAGTCTAGTGAACCACGTCAGAGATCATTAATCTGTGTGCCTGTGAGGACTGTGAACCCCTACTTTTCCTTTGGTCTTTGCCTTTAGACATGTGAATGGTCTAACCCTATGTCCTTCAGATGTTCAGACTCAAATTTTGAAGGTCCCAGATTAGTTATGGAGTCCTGAGCTCTCCCTTTTGCTCTGAATAAGACACATGGGGCAGTTTGCAACGGTCTAGCATCAGCTTCCATACTGATGCTTATGAAGCAAAGTTTGAGGCTTTGTTTCCCCTTTCCTACCAGAGAAGGTGTATAAAATGCCTTCCTTCAGTTCTACATCCAGTTGAAAAAATCTTTTCTACACACTTCATCTCAAGCTGCACTGGTTTGAATTTCTGGGAACCATGGGCCTGATGTGAAACAGGGTGAAGGGAAAAAGGGCAGCCTTTGACCTTCAGTTCTTTTCCTGGTAACCATAGGTGCTGACAGTCAAGGACTGGTAAGGCAGCTGGACATTCAGCTTTTCAAAGAAATCTCACAGCTCTAGCACATTTGCTTTTCTTTGCTTTCCTTCATACAATCCGTATTACTGCACTTACTCAATATTTAGGGGCTGTTCACTCGCCTTCTCTCCAGGCATGTGCTGTGCTGTGCCCTCTGCTCACCCTGCTTCTGCCCCTTCTCTTCCCACAGCCTGTTTCAGTGGCATCACAACAGGCATTTTTGGCAAGGGTGCAACCAACAGAGCAATAAGGTACATTCCAATTCTGCACAACTCCCACAGCAGTTTTCATTCTGGTGCCTCACCTTGGATCCTTTCAGAGGCAGATATGGTAGGCACAAGCAGTGCAGTGTGGAGCAAAGAGAGCAAATGGACACACACATTGGATGGCAAGGAGGAGAGAGGATTGCAGCAGAGTAGGAGGAGCCATCCATCCATTATCCATCCATCATCCATCCATCCATCCATCCATCCATCCATCCATCCATCCATCCATCCATCCATCCATCTCACTGTACTTCCCAGTGCTGCCAGCCCCTTTTTGTCTGGACTGTATGTTACTGCTAAGCCTCCTTGCAAGCCACAACTTGGTGACTTCAAAGACACTATCCTGCTGCTCTCTTTCCTGAGGCAAGTCAGTGCCTAAACATCAAGATTGCAATATAAGGTCTTTCTGAGTGTTCAGCTGGAAAGCAGTTAAATCAGAGACTCAGATAGGAGTCAATTTTATTTGGAAATGACACAAAGGGTTGTCCTTGCTTCTAAGCTTCTATGATGCACTCAGAAGATATCATTGATGGTGTAATTACTGTCCACACCAAACAGTCAAGGCATCATAAAAACCTTGGGCAGTCACCTGTCTCACCCCTCCAACATTTCCAAAGAGTAGCCCAGCACTTCTTGCAGCACAAAACCCCAAGAGGTATGTTATCTCCATTCAAACCAGTCTTTAAATGTGTGGAAAACAGCCAAAGATTGTTTGATATGCCTGTAGAACAAATCATTATCAAAATGACAAACAGAGCTACTATGGGAAATTCCAGTAAATGAATTACAGATTATAAGATACCAGTTATTATTTAAATGAACAGAAACGAGCAAATATGCATATACGTGTCCTTTCATGATCAATATATATGCAAGCAATATATGTTTAAACACATGTATGTACATATCTGTTTCTATATCACAGCTTTTATTTATGAGCTTTCTGGCTGTCATCCCTCAAACTGTGTTTGAAAGACAAATTGTATGGTTTTTATGCGTGGCATAGTAGCTTAAAAATTGATTTTTTTTTTGAAGCACTTTGAAAAGGGCAAAGAAAGAGTAAGATCAGAGTTCATCATGACTCAGCAGAAGGATACAGAGAGCACCAGAGTCTTTGACTGAACCTGTTTGTGCCATGGTGCTGGTGTCCTTCCATGAGCTCTGAGAAGCTGGGAGGTCAAGGTTTGAATACCCTTAGAAGGGTTGTCTTATTTGCTGTGTTCTGCAATTGTCTACATTTAAAATATTTAACCTTTCTGTACAACTTGCTATCAGTTATGTTGGCAGTCATTCAGAAATGGAAAGAAGAAGAAAAAAAGGAAGAAATATTATAAAGCGCTGTATAAAAAAAGGTAGTTACTGAAATCACAGTATGGTCAACTGATGTGCAATGCTCCAGACCAGAAAGAATGTGCACCCCTTTTTGCCCCGCATGTTCCCCACATGGACAGGACTCAGTAAGGGAGTGTATTTCTGCCAGAGTATCTTGGAAGAGGTTGGGGAGGGGACATGGGTAGACACCTCCTCTCTCTGGAGGCAGCGGGTGTCAATGTCAGAGAAGTTGAGACAGTCCATCACATCAACTTCTGCTAGTCTAGGAAGACTGTCTGGCTGGAGTTATTTGGACCCTCTGTGTAGCTGGCCAATATTTGTTTGTCTCAAGTCATCTGGATGAGAAAGGTGATTTTACAGGTTCTGCAATGTTTAATCTGATGGAGAAAGAGCCATGCTATTTCTCTCCAGGGAATTACTGTAAAAAGAATGTTGAATATGTGAACTGTAATGAAGTAATGTTAATCACTGACCTAATGACTGTCATTATGAGGATTAAATAATAATTTTGTGTTAATTTACTATAGATATTAATTATTGTTAATCAGCATCATTCTTAATACTGTAGTTCATTGTAAAATCTCTTGCAGGTTTTATACTTTGAAAAGTTGTATTTAGCATTGCTTTGAGAAGCTCTCAGTCACATGAATATTTTAGTATAGTTTCTTTTTGGTTTAAGGATGTAGTGGCTTTACAAGTAAATGCATGAATGCTTGAATACCATACATAACCACTCTGATAGTGGGACTCATTACCAGTGGGCATGGTTTCTGTTCAAATCTTGTTCAAATTTTTTTACCTATTCATTACTATAAAAATATCCTGGATTGTGTTTTTCTCTCAAATGACAGTGGCACTAGTTAGAAAACTATACCTCTGTGATAACGCACAAATTAAAATAATAAATTGCAAACACCACAGGACCTGGAAGAAACCATTACAGTCTATTAGTTGCAGTTGAGAGTGCTAATGACGTGCTTGCATCAGGCTTACTGGGAAGGACACCACTTGACTGCATTGCCAGCCACAGTGCCTTGGCAGCGCAGGTGGGTGCTGTGAGCTCCCGTCCCAGACAGATCAAAGCCTCTGTTGGGCAGCACAGGCTACTGAAAGACTTTAATCCCTGATGCAGAAGGCAACCAAGCTCCTTATGGTGCTTTACACACATGGGGCCCCAGAGAATTCAGTGCTGGATATTGAATGTTACCTTTATTGTGATGGGGTGTTCCCACCACACCTCAAGTGGTGGGACTGCACAGGGACTGCTGTCAAATTCCATCTCCGCTGAGACTCCAGTATTGCAGTCACAGAGGGAGATGAGCAGGAAAAGCAGGTTCATGGAGATGAAAAGCCCACTGGATTGTTTTGGACCCCACAAGAAAGGCAGCATCCTACTCAAAATATCCTTTTGGAGTGCCCAAAGACAAAAAGAAGGAGCAGGAGAATTAAAGACAGTCCAAGGCTGGGAGCAGAGTCCACAGGTGGATTGATACTCCGTCCAGCTTCAGTTACAGCGGCGGTGGCTGCCCCTCCCAACCCTCACAGTTTATTCTGTGGATGAAGGGGGTGAGTGAGACACCTCTCCTGGAAGGTGGCGCCTCTCCTGGAAGCACTGGTTTCCTTTTCTCCACATCAGCTTCTGTCTCCCCAGTCATAAGCTGGAAAGTTCTGGCCTTTACTCTCTCTTTCTTAACTCGGGGAGGCAGCAGGTGACAGGAACGTCACAGGAGGCTGATGAAAGCACACAAAGCGCAGCTTACAGGGCTAAAGATGGGCAGGACACAAATCCTTGCAAAATGTGAAAGCTTATATGCTACATGGTTTAGGGCTGATACACTGAACAGACACATGTATTGCAGCACTTAAAAGCGCTTCCTGGAGGATACTGCACTGGTGCTATTTCTGCATGTAGTCATGTGCTCACAGTGAACACACAGTGCAGTGTCTTGTCCCTGGCAGCTCCTGCTGCATTTTCATTTGCTGATATGAAGTGCTGGAGCCTGGTGTAGGTACCCACATGCTATCCCTGGGGCAGAAATTTTTACGGTTTCAAAGAAAGCACTTCCTTTCTGTCCAGAACAGCACTGAGGCATCCCTTTGAGTTCAGTCCTCACAGCCTTCAGAGAGAAGGTTGAAATCAAAAAGAAGAATCCAAATAAAAGAAAAAGCCTGGGAACTCCACCTCACAAAGCTTTTTCTGACACAGATTGGAGGAGATGTGCAGTATTTGCAACTTGTGAACTTACAGAGAAACATTTTATTTTGAGGGATGAGGGGCCTGCTTCTGCTGCTGGCTGCTGTGACAGCCTCTGGAAACGTGGTGAGGCCGAGCAGAGCATGGAAAAGAGAAAAGCCTGTAGCACAGCATATACAATCCGGCTGTGGAAATAATTTCCACTGGGTGTCACTGTGACCACGAGGTTAGCAAAGCTGAAGCAGTAAGAGTTTCTTAACATTCACAACAAAAATAATCGGGCTTGTGGAGGACCATGGCCTTGGTAGCTTCTGTTTTAGAAATCAAGCATTCAAGGGGCTTATCCCATACTTCTTATACACGGGATGTTTATCCATAGAACTGTGGTCAAGAGCAGTATGATGAAGCACAGCACTGTTCTTGAACCTGGCCTAAGCTTCTGGTGCTTCTTGTTGTTCTTCAGCCTTTTTAGAAAGTGCCGTGAGCCCCAGGGAGGTCTTATAAATACTCTGTCTCCTTTCTGGCCTCTGGGAGACCGATTCTGTGTCTTAGTTACCGTGATTGTAATCAGGAGAAGATTCAATGCATCTACTATTTGCCGGTATTCTGGAGAGCTGACTTTTGCAAGGTTCCAAGATCCTGAAATCTGCTAGAGTGTTGTCTGAGAATGATTAAACCTGCTTAAATTCATGAAGGGGAAACACTATGAAACTGTGATCCAAAGTGAGAGAGGGCATGGGACAGAGGCATTGGACTAGCAGGAGCCGACTTTGTGTGTGAGGAGTAGGCTACCCGGGTGTCCCCAGCCACTTTTTTTCATCACTGGTATAGCATGCTCTATTTTCACCCATCAATGTTAGTTTTCACACCAAACACCAACATCACCCTTAAAAATGTAATATACCACGTGTTCCAGTGAGATTAACAGTGTCAGGTCCTTGCTGCACAGCAGATCTCTGAAGGGTTTTGCATGCTGCTGTAAGAATTTCTTTTGCCCCAAAAGTAAGAAGATTTTCCATGTCAAAACCCCACATGCCAAGCAAGTTTGCTGCAGTTTTTTGTGAGATAAGGTAAGAGGAGAGCTTGGTGTGAGCAACCAGCTGAGATAGCAATCACTGCTTTGAGAGATGGAATACAGTAAGGTTTTCTTCTCAGTTCATTGTTCCAGCTAAGGCTTACTCCTGTGTCAGCCCTGTGTGTACCAACATACAGCATCCTGGAGCAGGGCTGCAGCCCCCCAGCATCACTGTCTGGCCTTTTCCCGGGACATGTGGGCCTGCAGCTATTGCAGCTGTGCTATCTTTCCCGACTGCCCCCATCACTAGGCAGCTGGAGTGGGAAGCCAAGGTGGGGGAGGAATTCAGTGGCTTAAAAGTGGCTGGAAAAGAACAGAAATAGGCCAATAAAGGGCAGGAGTCATTTCAAGGAAATTATGTTACTTGCTTTCAGGGTCAGTACTTAAATAATGGACTGCACACAACGCTGTAAATCTCTACTTAAGTATAAGCATATGGAAAGTATTTTGGCATAAATTAGCTTCATAAATTATGGTTTCTCTGTTTTCACTCAGTCCTCCCTTTTCTTGATGATTACTGCTTCAGTTCTACCTCATTTCATTGGCTTTCTGTCTTGCCATACAGAGGACATGACAGCAATGTATCTCAAAGGACTCAAATTCTTCTGCAAGATGACTTTTGAGCTTCCCGAGCATCATCAAGAAGAGAAAGAGACCTAAAGCTGTGCTCAGGCAGACACAAATAGTAATGTTGTAAGAGAAATAGCATATGGTAATGTCTTTCCAGAGCTCAGACTTGTGCTTTGCTCCTGGGCCAGGGTGAGTGAGCAGGGAGCTGGATGTTTGTATGGTGCTCCCAGGGGAGACCTCTGCACTTGAAGATGAATGCAACCTTCATTCTTTCATGGATTTGAAAGAGTTAGTAGATGCACTTTTCTCTTTTAATCTAAGGTACAGCTCTGAAGCGCTTTGCCTTCAAGCTGCCACAAGGTCTCCAGTCCCATTTGGAATCTGTCTAATCTTTCTATTCTCCTCATCAGGGTGTTCAAAGGTGTGCCCACCTTTCCAAAATTTTGAGTATTCTGAAAGGTGCTGTCCTCATCTGCTTTTACAAAAAGTCTTTACTGTGACTTGTTTTATACCAGGGCTTACAGTCCTCCTTCAAGATCTCCCATCTAGAACTGATCAGAAAGATTTCTTGTTCCACGAGAAAATATCAAGATTTAAATGCTTACATTGTACAGGAGGCCAGAAGAGCAATTTTATTGCTTATTACTTAAATAGTGTTCCAAGGGATATTTGTCCAATTTTGATCCTCTCTCTTTACTCCCTTTTCTCCTTTTTTCTTTTTCCTTTTCCATTAAATAAGGTAAACATCACTTTGAATAATACAATAAAATTATCTATAAGAAATAACTTTCACTTTGTATACAGGCATATTTGATGTACTTTTGATGGTAAAACATGCAAGTGATGAAGAATGTATTCTTATGTTGATAAAGTGCTGTCCCACTGGGAAAAAAAAAAAATTAGAAGTTTTTAAAAATTAAAAAGCTCAAACCCTTTCTAGCATGCACTTTGAGAATAGAGGATAGCCTCAGTTTGTGTAGGAGCTGCCTTGTTGAGCTGTGGCAGAATATGAAGGGAATGTTGAGTCGACCTTAGCTTGACAAAACCACTTTTTCTTCCTGACCAATATGAAGGCTCAGCCTTCCTTCCATCAGAGGACAGAAATGGATAGAAGGAGGAGGGAAGATGAATTGTGAGATTTTTCTACTGCAGTCCTCAAAGGGCATATTTTTGTAGCCAGGGTAAGTTACAGACAGAATCTATCTGAAGACTGGGATAAATTTTTGAGGTTTTTCCTCTCAATAGTTTCACATTTTCCAAGCAGAGGATAGGATATTTTCCTTTGGAGATCTTTGGGTCATTGAAGTGGCCTCTTAAGTCTAAAGTAGGTAAGACAGCATGAAAAAGAAGTGACTTACACTATTTCCTTTAATATGACAAAAATAATTTTAATAGCTAATTGCGGCATCAATGCTGTTTTTGACCAGTTCTGCCACATAAGGGTTTTGTCTATTAGGTTTTAATACCACACTATTCTACACTCTCAAGTGTATTTCTGATTCTTTTTTGAAATGTTGTATTTCTGCTTCTTTTGTAAATGAGCCTCTGGCTTGGCATATGAATAACAATGAGCGGCAGAGAGGCTGCTTCAAGAACATTTGCTTTTCTGTATGTTACATGTGATTTAACAATGATTTATGTGATTAACTAGCACAACTATTGCACCTATCAGGTGGCATTATTTTCACAGCAGTCACTGAACTATCTGTAGTAGCAGAAATGAAGGTCAGTTATTTTTCTCTCTGTTACCCCTAAATTTAACTTAGTTTATCAATCAGTCTCTAGAGCCTCAAATAGCTGCCCTGCAAATAAAAAAGTTGTCATGCAAAATTATTACTTTTGGCCTCAAAGTTTAGGCACTCAAGGTCTAAAACCATCTGTTTTATCTCAGTACAATTTTCCATTTTCATTTTTCAGCTGGAAGATCTGAACACCTTATTTTAATCCAACAAAACATTTCTACATTATGTAGAAAGCTTTGCCACTTCTGCCATCATGAACACACACAGCTCTTTACCAGAAAGCTTGATAACATGAAGATTTTCTCTTAAAACTGAAAGTTTTGATTTCAAGTATCTACCTCTCATAAGTGTCAGCTATCTGCTGGATACAAACTTGACAGTTTCCTTGGGATGTGTTTCATTTGGTCTCTTTTCTCCGGGATGCCTGGTATGGCACTGACTTTTGAAACTACGTGTCAAACTGTACCTTCCATCCTTTTGCTATTGTAGCTATGAGAAAGAATTGAGGAAGGATCTGGGTTTGTGTTCTTTCCTCATTTAAGTAGCAATTTGTTGAAAGTATGAGGGCAAGAGTTAAGTAATGAAGAATAAAGAGTTTAAATTGCAATTTTTAACTGTTTACTTTGGATTTTTTTGGTGCTGCTCTCTATTTTCTTTCAGTACAACAAAGAGTATATGGGGGAAAAGAAGATTGTAAAATACTGTAACTGCCAATTTCTTCAATAAGATGCAATATGTCATTGACAAATATATCTGATATTTCTAGTAAATTTGCTACAAAACCTTAGATAGTTCCTGCTTAGCAGGGTTAGAGGAAAAAATAACAAAGGCAAAAACCCTTAAAAAGAAATAAAAACTTTTTTAAACTTATGGACAAGGAAAACACACTAATTTTTTAAAAGTTAGGGAAAAAATATGCTACACAGCATTGGCACCCTCAGATGACATAAGGGCTTTCAATCTGCTGAAGAGAATTGTTCTTAATTTTCTTATACAGATAACAAGCTTTATCCCCCTTGTCTTATGTTGCACCCATATTCTTGTCAGTATCAGCACATTCTCTTGTCTCCTTTAAGAGAGAAGACGAAAGCAGTATGAATTCATGGCTATGTCGCTTTACACTGAAGACAAATGGACCCTTAAATGAATGACAGTCAGAAGAATTTGGCAGACTATTTGAAGAAAAAAGAGAAGGAGGTCAGGGTTAATTTAAACACAGAATTTTAGCTTCTAGCCACATTTGATCTTATCTTGAAAGAAAGTATTTAATGTATTATTGCATGGAAATGGAAAGAGTTGGAAAAACCTTAAAAGTCATCTGACACAGCATTGAATTTCCAGCATATTTTTGAGTGTGTGTCTTGGAAAAACAGGGAATAGCTACAATTCCGGCCCTACTTTACAGAAGGAAAAAGTATTTACACAGAGATTTGTTGCTGATGAATGAGAACTACCTCAGAAAAAAGTTTACTGTGTACAAATGCCTTGCATGTAGTAGAGTGAGAGGAGAATTCTTCAGTAAATACAGCAAAACAAGCTTTTAATTTGCAGTAAGATATTGATGAGACAGCCAAGGCTGATTTTGTTATACATTGACTGCGCCAGAACACCCAGTGAGTCCGCATCTTGCACACTTTTTTCTCTCTTTTTGGCTGCTCATGACACTTATTTTCATTTTCATATGGTTACTATTCATTCAGTATTTTTCAGAGCCTGAAAGTGTGTTAAAAGCAGATACACAGTTGTTTTGGAAAAAATTCTCTAGGTTGTATTGAACTAGCTAACTTTGCTGAAGATTGAGGGCCTGTACTCTTTGCTGGCCTAGCAATGGTAGTCAATACCTAAATCTTCCAAAAGTGTAAGGTCTCCTGTTTCCCAGTCTCACAGAGGAGGTGGTCAGTCACTGACAAGTTATCTTTTAACTGATAATTTTTCCTCAGAATTAAATATTGCAGAACTACGTGCACTACCTAATATTTCTGGAGGAGAAGCAACATATATATGTGTGTGAAAAGGCATGCATATTCCCTCTTGGCACCTTCTGTAGTGTACAGAGCAGAACATAGAGATCTGGAGCAGCTTTACAGTGGCTGAACATTGCTGCCCAAATTGGTACCCTGCCATCCATTTCTGCTTACACCCTTTCTATTTGCAGCCATTTCTATATGGGCCTTCTTGTGTGTAGGAGGGTGTAGGAAACTTTTCCCACTTTTCTCCAGTTTAGCCTTGTTATGCAGGGAGGTGTCAAAGTACCACGTAACTATGACTCAAAAACTCACTGAAGGCTCTGTCAATGTTTCTGGTATTTTTGCTCATTAATACACATAAATTAAAGCCTGTAGGTTGCTTGACTTAGGTCTTTGAAAATTTAGCCTAGACCTAGTAACTGTGTAATGCCATTAAAACCTTAACAGCAGCATGCACTGAATTAAACACATTTTGAGTAATGGCAAAGTTGTTAGTTAGACCTTTGTCTGCAGACATGTGTTAAACTATGCAAACTTTTGTTTCCCCCTGAATTTTCTTTTGATTTCGATATTTCTGCACTGCATAGACCTAAATATCTTCTAATATTCTGTTTGAAGCCTGCTATGTGCCAAAGTGCATCTAATATCTTATAAGTAAGTAGCTGCTAACATTTCTTGACTAAAAAGTGACTTACAGCTAGATGGAACTCTGCTGGGAAGAGGCCACTTCATTAGCATTGGCTTTGCGTTTTGTCTGCGGCATAAAGTGAGTTTGAGCTTAGCCCCAAAAAGGTATCAGTTTTAGGTATGGTAGCACACTGCCAATCTCCATGTGTTAGTATGGAGGGATCACTAGGCTCTCTGGATGTCAGAAGTGCCCTGTGTCACTATAATCCTCTCTTACTGGATGGGGGTTGCTGCCCAAATTAAGTCAGTACACAAACCTAGTATTTACCACTGTAACTATACTGGTAAAATGTTTTGAGCATTGACCCTGCTGTGGAAGGCAGAATTTTAGAGGTCCTTTGGGTGTAGTTTCTGCTAAATTAGGAGTGGGAGAAATATGGGAAGTCAGATTCTAGAAACCTCAAGAGAGAAAGACATTTTCAGCTGATCTACTTAATTGTTTTCTTGGTATATTAAAAGCCATTCCTTATTCACCACATAGTCACCCAAAAAAAAAAAAAAATTGCATCCCTCTGTCCTTTCTTATTTAAATGCCAGTGCTTGGAATAAATATACCTAGTGTATTTTTCCATCAGTCTTCCAGTAAAATAAAAGCAGGGCTGTGATTATTGATATTTTGGAAGTGGCAAATGGCAGAAAAAGTGACAGCAATGCACTGAGAACTTTTTAGCCTGATAAATAAGAAAGAAGTTTTATTTAAACATCTTCTTATCCTTACATTATTAGTGATATAAATTGCATGACATAGTGGAAGCCAAGAAGCCTGTTTCAGGTTCTTTTTGAGTTAGTCACAGATGAAAAAATTTAGTTTTCAACTTTTTTTCCAATTTTAAATTGAGGCATTAGTGCCATTTCTGTGAAGGTTGCTTTCTCATTCTGACTGCCTTTCAACTACAGTGTTATTTGCAAATTACTCAGTGTAATCAATGCCTGACTCAGTCTGGCCTGGTTAAACTGGGCAAAGCAAACTCTGAGCATGATTAGCAAACACAGGGAGGCCTTGGGGTTTTTTTAGTTTGAAAACATCAAGAACTGTAACTGAATCAAAAGAGTGGATTTTTTTTTTCATCCATTTGATGCCGTTATAAACCACAAACTATGAGACCATGCTAAGATACACTTCAAGTAAGTGTATCTCCAAGTAAGCAGCAGGCCAAGTAAGAAGTCTGCTTTGAGCAAGCAGTCTTTTTAACAAGAATGCAAACTCACCAAATTGTAATTGTGCAAAGTTTGTCTACACATGTTAATTTGCATGAAGAAAGAGACTTCCTGATGTAGACTTCATCCACTTTGGCATACAGATTTTTTTCACTGGCTGAGAGCCTGCATTTTAATACCTCAGATGATGAAAAATTTCATCCTAAATATAATATAATAGGTAAGAAATTCTCTCATCAGTCAAATATTTTGTCTAATGATTGCCTTACTAACTGAATATTGTAATGTTGCATCTCCTAGGACCATACTGTGATATTTTAGGCTTCTGAATCTTTGATCTGGTTATTGTAATAACCACACCTGTTACATTTTTTTTTAAATACCAAATCTCAGAATAACATCACACTCTTTTCAATTCAGATAAAGGCTTATGGAAAAATACAATTGTTATTGATATTGCGTATTATAAATAGTAATTATTTCTGTTTCAATTTTTTTGATGAAAGCTTCAAAAATCTTAATTTTTAATTATGAAGGCTCTTAATACCTCACAAATTCCAAAAAAGCTCACAAATTCCAAATTCTTAAAACCTCCATAAATTGTTAGTTTAACAATTAAAATAAATAAAAATCAGAAAGAAAAATGTTTTGAAATATTCCTTTTTAAATTTTATTTAATTTTAATAATAATTAATGGAATTAAACATTGGTACATTTCATAGCAAAAGATTCAACTACCTATCAACCTGCAATTCTCTTTACCTTGGTATTTCGTAAGCACAACACACAAATAATTTAAAAGAATAGAACAACCTCTTAATATTAAAACCAAAAGTTTTATCTTGCTATATAATAGTAGCAGATGCAATTCAGGTAAGTTGTAGATTTGGGGTAATAAATAAAATGAACTCAAGAAACTCATTGTCTATGTTAGTGTTAAATCTGAATGAGTAGTACTTTCATCTGCCACAATTTTCTTTACCTATTTCTTCTCCCAGTCAGGTGTACTCCACATGCTCCCATAAACTCCTTCCAGCTGCATAGCCAGAGTCTCCATTTACTGCCTTTCTTTGGGATTAAGGAGCCCTTGTCAAGTCCAAAGGAGTCTGCAGACCACATCTGTTAAGGAGTAAGTACGGCAGTGTTGAAGAGGAGGGTGCATGGGTGTAACCTGTGGACAGTGCTGCTTTCCCTGCTTTTCAGCCTCATTTACCAAGTTAGCTTGCCTGAAATCACATTGCACACACTGGATCTGCTCCATCCACGAAGGCTGTCTGTTGTTTTTCTAGGTGGCTCTTACTCCATCTCCTTATATTAGATACACATCCAGTACAACTATTGTTAGATGGGTCAGTATTCCCTGAAGCTTAGAGTAAAGGTCCACCCTGATGCGTAGAGTGGTGAGTGACAGGCAGCAGCTCTGTGGTTATGGATCAGTAGCAGGGAAGTGACTTCAGCTGTCACTGCATCCATAGCAGGATGGCCACAAACAGCTTGTGCAATGCAACCCCGCTGCCATATGCAGTATGATGTGGGTGGGAAGTGAGGTAAAGGAGTGGGACTGGCCTGGGAATGCAGCACCAAACCCTGTTCCAGTTCCTGGATTCACAGAATCATAGAATCATTTAGGTTGCAAAAGAGTTTTAAGATCATTTAGTCCAACTATAAACATATACATTTTAATTTCAGTGTTCTAATTATCCACCACTTTAACCTTTCTAAGTCTTCAAGGTAGCTGCATCAACATGGAGAGTGCCAGAATGAGCTATTCCTTTAAATCAAAGTGTTGCACCTGTCCACACAGATGTAAACAACTGCACAACTGCAAGGCCAGTGCAGGAGCTTGGGATGTAAAATAGGCCATTAAGAGAGAAGCACGTCTGCTGAAGGATCATGTCTTTATGAGGTACATTTCAGTTAAGGTTACCAAACAGAAAACTCAAAACCCTCCTGCTCACAAAGCTTGTATAACCTGTGCCACTGAGAGGAAGTGAAAATGAGGATTTTTTGAGCTGATTTAGAGAAAAAGCTTTTTAAAATAATAATTAAATTGATATATGCTCTTTAAGGAAATCTATTTAATATATTTATAACTGTTTTGTCAGCCATATCAATATTGTTTTGATGGTGGATTATCTACTGTGGGATAAAGAAAAACTTTTAAAAAACCATTTAAAATGCAATTCCTTGCTTGACATTGTCCCACTAACTCTTTTACTAGTAACTTTGCAGACCATCACCAGTGCTAAAATATTTTAAAATGCACTTGCAGCAGAATTCCCCACTAGTGTTCAGCTTAAAACTGGATTTCATACTCCCCAGAAGTAAAACACAATTGTCCTGTGCCTCAGACAGACATCTGTATTATGTCATCAATAACACTTGAACTACCATTTCCCACAGAGGAAAAAGTAAAACCTTAGCTAGATGCAATGTGAGCAAACCCACTGCTAAGGCTGGGGATAGCCCACAGTGCAGAGTTAAACTCACAGTTTGCTTGGCAGCTGCCTTTTTGTCTATGTGTCATGATCCCTGCTCTTCCCACAGACAGAAAAATCTTTCCATCTTACCCCTCTATGTATCACTTGTGCCAGGAATTCTGGACCTGTCTTATTTCATGATAATGGCCAATCAACACAACATTTTATACTGGTATTAACTGTGAGTAAACCTAACACTGTAATTTTTTTCCCCACCAAAGTTGTTTTCCAAAGGTCCTTTTTAAAAAAACGGATTAATGACATTAGGTAAGCCAATATTTCTTTGGCACACTGTTAATTTCCTTCACCTACTTATTTCAATTAAATGCAAGCCATTAGTGCAATTGCTCATTTTGTTCTAATGTGGTATGCATTGATTTATAATGGAGATTATTTTGTTCAAGATTAAATGCATTTTGGGATAAATGGTTAGAAAGCCTGACAGTACACGAATCTTTGTCTCATTTAGGCAACATATTCGCTGCTTCTTCTCCATGGCCGCTATAAATGTCTAGAAACTTACCATTTGATGATTAACTGCCATCACAATTTGACAGTTGGATCTGCATGGCACTTTATCAAAGGTACTTGAAAGTGAGGGGCGGTATCAGGCCTAACTGTGCAGCATTTTGAGACAGCCCAAACAGAGGATTCCTCTGAAGCTGTTTTTGGTGCATTTGAAATGGCCTGATGTGAGAGACTCTCTTGCAACCCAGAGGTGCTCCTTTAACTTTATGGTGTGTTGTTGGTCTGCATGCATAGGTCATGATGCTGAGTTACCTAAAAAGCCAGAAACATGGGAAAACAGTTCTGTGTTCACAGAAGCACTTACCTCAGAACCTGGGCGTGAAGAGAAACCAGGGGAGTCTTGGAGTGCCTGCGCACAGAGACACTGGCATTCTGTCCTCATTCTGTTTCTCAATGAGCCCATTTTCAAGGCAGAGCCAAGAGCAGTAATTTCCATTTGGCAGGTCACAGTTGCTTTCCAGAGTAATTTTTAGGTCTACAGAACATGCTTGAAATCTTTATTTGACAACAAGTTGCATGCTTGGTATGTATTTCAAAAACACATTCCCAACAGCCAAAGCCACTAAAAACATTCACAACAACCTGTAGCAAAATGTAGGTATGTAACAGAAGAGTTAGAAGATAAATTCCCTTCTCAGTTATCTTGGGTCACAGGTTTTATAACTGATTAGGGACAAGGAATGCAGTCTCCTGGACACCAACAGTAAGAAAAATCACAATCTGAGAAGAGATTGAGTTGAAATCATCATTGTCCCAGGTGTGTCCCAGGAAATTTGCATCTAAAGGGAGCCAGGACATGAGATCTCTGCCAGGACCTCCATTCTAGTGTAACAGATGAAGCCCTAACTCAGAGAAATGTCTGCAGGCTGAACAGCACATTCTCATTTAGTGAAACATTTCCCAAGAGAAGCAGCCCTCCTCCCTAATTCCTACTACTCCCTGGCCCAGTACCTCCAGTGTGTCTTCAAACTGCAAGACACCTCCCAAACTTCCAAAGCCCAACTTCAGTGGAAAAACTCAGGCTTGGTTCCATCACAGTGCACAGAGGGGACCCATTACTCCAGAGCTCTGGAAAAATTCCTCCTCTACAATCAGCAAGGTAATTAGTTTTAACCAGCAATCCCACTCCTTAAATTATATCAAATCCAAGTACATTTCAGAGGTGAAATTACTGTCAACAATCAGCTATTGTTTTTTCAATTTTGCATAAAAAGGAAGAGGAGGCATAAACTTCAATTTTTAGCCCAGTTCATCTTTGCTCCTGTCTCTTTATACAGGGAGTCTGCTACAAATGTCCTCTGGGATTAATTTTAAGTCTTTCTTGAGTATCCATACAGAGAGCAAAATTTCTCCAAACCTGAGAAATATTATATCCTCTGAAATGGAAAAGAAAGACAGGAAAAGTGTGGTGGAGGTATTAAGGCAATCCTACATGCTAGTGAATTTCCATCTCTGTGCAATTTCTGGAAGCAAAAATTCTGATTTTTCCTAGGCTCCACCTTAAGACTCTAATAGTCAGTTTCACTCTCTGATGCACTGCAAACTTTAGATGCAGCTTTATAATCTCCTGCTCCAGGTGTCTGAGCTCTTCTAAGTTTAGGTGTGTTGCAACCAGGTGTTAAGAACAGTTGTGGTTTATTTCTAAGAAGGCACTTTCAAGCCAGAACTTCAATCTGGAGCTACATATCAACAGGAAAATTGTACTAACCTCTGTATTTGCAGAAGTATGAGTCATGAGAGACGTAGGTGACATCAGTCCTACGGAAACTTGGCTTTCACTTTCAGGAAAATACACATATGAAAAAAATTGAAAGGTTTTCTTCACTTACAAGGCCACAAAAATTTGTAAATCTCTATATAAAATTTTCTTTTATTTCAAAATGACTATATTTAAGAATTCTCCTGTGGAGAAGAGATAAAATATTTGCTGTTTTCTAAAAGACCAGAAGTATTATTTCAGTCTTAATTCTGCTCTTACTAAGAATTTTTTTTTTCTCTGTGATAAATAGAATTAATTTGCAGTTATTCTTGTTTGCAGTGTTTCATGAACAGAGCTTGGCAAATGGTTCTGAAATTTAATCACAGTTTTTTTATCCCTACAGCATTTAAAAAATCAGCTCCATCCTTTCTCCACTGCCAGGAAAAGAGAAAGCAAAACAAGCAAAGTCACCTAAAGCTTTCTTCCCCTCCAGAATGGTGTGTAATCCCAGAATACTTAAGACATTATAACCATAATTAACTGCTGGGCTTTTAAGAGAAGACTGCTATAATGTCTTTAATAGAAAATATATGTACATATTCAGCATTTCTCTAGTCATGCTTTTCTACCTATACCATACCATATTACTATACTATACTATGCTATACGACACCATACTATACTGGGATTATAGTATGTAATTTTACAACTATTACTATTGAACACACCTCACAGTGTGATAGATTTAATGCCTTGTAGTACAGATTTAAGTAATTGGCGTTTAACTTATGCAGAACTTCAAGCAGGCCAAAACCATTATTTTAAGCTCTTTTTGAGCTTAGTGATTGAGCCAGTATTCAATCAGTGCCAGATATGTATGTGTCTGCCTGAATAGGCCATCTACTCTGATGCTGACACACATATTCAACAAACCAAATTTCACTCCTAAGAAATCACTAGAAGCAGGTAGCTATTTATAAATTTTGGATTCCAGAAAGAGCTTTTATGATCATGTAGTCCAAATTTCCATGCAGCATAAGATGTTGTAAGTAATTTTTCCATCATGTGTTGATTCATTTTTGTACTATATTAAATCTTTAGAAAGATACATAATGTTATGACTTCTCTCAAAAGGATTAACAACAACAAAAAAGACATGTTTCTTTCCAGATGTTGATATTTTTGCCAGATATTTTAGCATAAAAGTGCTGAATTCACAGTAGCGGTTTTAACTATTTTCAACTTTTTTTTGCTTTATGTTCCTGGACAATGTAAAAGCTTTCTACATATAAGTCAAGGAGGGGAAATGTATATATTTTATCTTTCCTCCCCTCCCATACCTCCACCTACCCTACCAAAAGAAGAAGAAGAAAAAAAAAAAAAAAAAAAAAAAAAGGAGGGAAAACTACAACTGTTAAAAATAATTACTAATTTCCTGTAGGTTCGCAGTCCGAAATATGTGATAATGTGGAAAGTGTTTGAAGTCATAAAATGGGACCAGCTTCATAATAGTTCAAATAGAGACACTTTATTCAGCATTCTTTTTACCATAAGGACTTCTTCAACCTATACAGACACAGGCATACAGACATCTTCAACCTATACATACATACATAAAATTGTGTGTAAATCACGAGTGTGATACTTTAAGTCAGTGCCAGTGAAAGCCATTACATTGACAGCACTGGAAGTCCATAGCGTAAATTTACCTGGAAGTCTGGTTTAGTTTGCTCTACGACCATGAGAAGCACATCATTGAAGGAATTCAAACCTGAGGTCTGACATGTGACAGGCTACTGCCAGGAACACAAGAAGCTAAAATAATTTCCAGGTAAGTAACTGGAGACCTGCTTTTTCCTCTTTCCTGAAATTTTACTCTCTTTCTTTTCTGGAAGCACATGGCAAACAGCAGCTATTCCATTGAAGAGGGTCGTGTTTATATATTTTCTCACAATTTGCTGTGCCTTTTTAGGTGTAAGACTCTTCTTGAGCACATAGCTAGCCTTTCCCTGCTCCCAGAAACCTTAATAGAATGTGCTGTATTGTACATACAGCACCTTCCTCCTCCCTTAGCTACAAAAACCAGTAGCCTCCTGGGAATAAATTGTGATTCTCTACAAAGAGAGTCTGCATCTGTCAACCAAGACAACAACATCCATCCACAGCATCCATCTTTGATTTTTTTTCCTCCTGGAAGTGTTGTTCAATAGGAGAAAATTCCCTGCGTAGATTACACCATTTTGCCACTAAGCCTGAGGAATCCAGATTCTCTAATGGGCACTTTTTCATCTACATGTATTTAGGTCCCTAAAGTCCTAAGTCCAGGACACATGGGGCTTTTTAGACCCTTTCTGTCAAAGTCTGAGGAATTGGTTCTTCCCATCTTTTCTCTCCATGGGACACACCATCTGGAGTAGAAGACACAACACACCACTGGCCTAGGCAGAATTGATTTAGCAGTGTCAAAATATCTCCACTTTCATGCTTTGTGGCAATGTTGGGATGTTTCCTTATCTTTGGAAGGTACAGTTTCAGGCTATAATTAATGAATGGATGTTTCCCAGGCAGACTGGCTCAGAGGAGACAGGTCACATGTTGGCACACACCTGTACTATGAAAGAAGCCTCATCAGAGTATCCATGAGGCTTCCCTCAAACCTCAAGTGAGATGCACACAGAAAGTTGAAAAACATGGCTTTTGAATGCTGGTGGGGTTTCAAGGGCAGATTGGAAGCTGTTCATGGTTCATGGAAGCAGAGGTTTTACCACAAGCAGAGAGTTTGCATGTGACCTGAACTGGAAGTAGATGTTGCCCAGGGGGCTGCTGTGGTAAATGACCTTTGCTCCTACATTTATTTTCACTCTTACTTCGGCTCCCACTGAATGATAGCAGAGTAGATGGACCCTCAGCCTGATGTTGTCCAGGCTCTCCTGCACTCCTGTGTTATGACCTCTCATGGAATTTAAAATCAGAGTAGATGTGATGTAGGAAAGATGGAAGATTACATCAAAGAAGAGACAAGTCCAAACTAGGCGCACATACTTGAAAAATTGAACAAATGTAATGTTCCTCTTTTCTTCACCAGTCTGTTTCATCTTCCAGTACTCAATATCCATGTGGCTTTTCTTTCGCCCAGTAAAGTTAGCTGTCTCTGGATATCTTCAGCTATATACTGGTATCCAGATATATACATGTTTATGGGTAGGAAAGACATAGTGCAGTCCTGGGGAGGACCCGAGTCCCAGCAGACCAGCAGTTGCAAACTACATTGGTTTCAGCGTGTGACAGCACACCCTGCTCAAGGCCCTTCCCTTTGATGTGTCTTACACATTTCATAGAGTAAAAAACCCTATTATAGTGATAATAATAACAATTTTCCTAGGAAGAAAAACAATATAAGGGACAACTTATATTAAAAAATTAATATAAGGGACAACTGAACTAAAAACTGGGCAAACACTGATACCTAGCGAAACAAAGCTTTTGTTGGTAGGAGGCCATGATGGGAAAAGAAACATGGAAACACCTGTCAAGGTCCACATTTTCCCTTTTCTTTCTCCTTAGTTCTACTGAGCATCTGTCTGGTTCCTTCTATTGCCTGAACAGAAGTGTGTTTTGACAGCTTTTAGAGAAGTTGATCCATCCAGTCCTACAATCTCACCTACCCGATGGCCTAAATTCAGCCAGCTCTGGGGCTGTATCTTAACAAAGGACAAATTACCTAATCCTCCAAGGTCTTTTCCACATTTTGTAATTCTACTAAACTTATGAAAAAGAGATACAAAAGAGAACAGAGATCACTGACTCTGGTGATGGAGCTCACCATTATGCCAATGCCTGCAGACATCTGTCTTTGCAGTAGTACATTTTTGCTCTATAAAAACCAGCCTTTGGCTGTGTCTGACAGCCAAACTGATGCCTGTGAGAGTACCATGTTCTAATTTTTCCTTTTAATAGTATATCTTCTAATTTATACCCAGGAGTAGTGCTGCTGGAGTGGCTAACAAAGTGGTTGCAGGCTTCAATACTGTGTTGGCAGGCTCCCTGGGCTGGAAAACTCTAAGAATCCTCAAATCCTTTCCCTGCAGGTTATTTGTTCCTCTGATGACCACCCTCCATTTGCTTCAGAGCTTTCCCTGCCCACCAGGGGACAGGTTGCACTGAACTAAGGATGGGTCTCAACACCTCTCCTGCAACTTAAAACAGTGACATGACTTGTGCTATAATCCTTTAGTCTGGTCACTACATGAGATTTTGTGAAAAGAATTTTTTTCTTTGAGGTACAGTTACGGCAGTCTCAAACAGAGGCACCAAGGTATTTCACCATCATGAACATTTAAAACAGCTTTACAACTTTTGGATATGCTCTTAGAAGTAAATCAAAGTGAAGGCGTCCTTTCCTTTTTAATTCATCTTTGCAAAAAAAATAAATACCTGTATACTGAAGGAAGTCTATCTGCAGGTTGTTCAGCTCAAAACCTTCCCCTACTCCTCTCCACTTCCCCACTATTTGTCTAAATCCCATAATCTCTTTGTGGAATTACTTCTACCATCACTAATTGCCAAGTTTCGAGGACAGTGTTTTTTAATAATTGGACACCAGCCAAAACAACAAGTGTATCTAAACCTCTCAGCTGCATTCCTGTTTCCAGTTTTCTTGCTGCTTAACCTCAAGGAATTCAGCTTTGCTTTGAAACAGTTCATTGTTTTGAGTAATACTTACTTCTAATTTCCTTTTATCATTTAAGAGAAGGTTCTGCCAGCTTTATAGAGCTGGTGAACAGCATAAATATAATGGATGAATGTATCTGATTTCCTAACTTACATTTTCATGATCAGGACCCAAATTTTATGCTGTCCAAAGTTAAGGTGGCCTAAGTCCTTACATTTAACACCCTGTAAGGAATCTTAACTCAGAATTAAAACTAGGCACACATACTTTAAAAACTGGACAAATGTAGTGTTCCTCTTTTCTTAGAAGTAAATCAAAGTGAAGGAGTCCTTTCCTTTGTAGTTTAAACACCTACTTGAGGGAGTAGTGTTTACAAGAGAAGGGCTGGGGTGCTGAGATCAGTGAAATCAGTAGGAGTTTTTCTTCTTGACATCAATGGCTGTTAGATTGGGCAATGGACAGAAGCAAGCATTATTGCTTGAAAACCTGTATTTGTCATCAGGACGAACAGTGTGAGGTGTCCTCAAAATGACAAGGAAGTCATACTCAGATCTGCCAGTTCCCACCCAGAGACAGTGTGAGAGCTCTAAATTCCAGTGCTTTTAGCATAAATGGGCAAAGGCAGACAAAGAAGATATTAATATCCCAATGCAAACACACTGAATTGTTTATCCAACTCAGAAAGCAAAGGAAACTGCACACAAAGATCCTTTCAAGGCTGTTTTTTTTTTCAAGCCATGATGTGTTGGTGCAATATGAATTCAGAGCAATTTCCCTGACAAATGTTGATAATGATCTCTAAATATTTCTTCCCAAAGTCAGTAGGGGAGAGACAGCCTAGAGCATCACACCTTCAGGCCAGTTATTCCTCATGTACACCCAGTGTGAGATGAGACTTTCACTTCAATGTATCCCATGAAAAATCTCCTTGAACAAATGGATGGTGACATTAATATGATCAAAACTTGGGTGAAACTCACAGAGGAATAATGCTCAGACACAGAAGTTTTCTGTCCCTCAAGGACAGCATGCCCTCAACACCAAGGAGCTCCCCCAGTAATCCATTGCAGCAGTCCCGTGTCTTTGTTCCTCTTCAAGGCCTTGGCTTCAATGGAAAACTTTGTGCTCAGGCAGCTGTTTGTGCTTACAGACCCATGACTGTACACACAGGGATCTGCCCAGGCATGTCTGTGATTTAATTGTGCTTTCTTGGCATGATGGAAAAGAGATACGTGTTTTGCTGATCACCTAGGAGAAACACTTATTACACCTGACACTGTCTCAGTGTTATGGTAACCATCTCTGTGGCATCTAAATGGCTTCTAAGATTAAAATCTTCCTCACTTCAGAGCTCCTAGAACAACACATTCTTTTTCCTCATACTTTTACTCACTGTGCACTTCATTTCAAGCACTATAGCTCAGCAGAACAGGTCAGATCACAAGAAGATAGAACATCAGTTGATTTTTCTTTTAAATAATGATAGAAATTATTTTAGATGAGTAAAAAAAGTATCTGTCATTGAAAAATATGAGACTTTTCCACTTCCAATACTCTTCTGAAATGCAGTATAGCTGTAATATTTTAGAGACTACACTTGTACTCTTTTACTGAACTCAAGTAAATAGAAAGGGACAATTTGATTGTTTTATTAGTGACACTGAGTCAACAGCTATTAATTCTCTGAATAAACAGCAGTGAAAGTTGACTGATTATGATTATTAAAATTAATATGAACTGTGTGAGTCTCAAAGTGCTCTTCTACATTTTGCTTTACATGTAATAAGCATATCCAAATATTCTGCAATTTTTTAATGTTAAAAAAAATCTAATTCAACAGAAAAAGCAATTATTATTCTGTGGTTACTTCTAAAGTGTTGAGAAAAGAGAAGTTGAAAATAACACTTTTGTCCACATTCATACATTTTATAAATGTGTTTGTTGCTACTGTCTTGATTCAAGTATGATGAAATTAGTAGTGAAGGAGAATGCTGTAAGTGGCAGAACCAGGATGGGAATACAGGGTGAATGATTTTCCCTTGATGCTTCTGAATACTGCTCCTAGAGGATAGCAATTAAAGGAAGAAAAACACAAAGGTGGAAAAGTGTTGAGAGAAAAGAAACTGCCCATTGTCTTGATGAACAACCAGATAATGCTATGAAGTTCACCAATAGCATGAAGTTTGATCTTGGCTGTAAATACGCACCTTTCGCTAACATTATTCCAATTTACAAAAACAACAACAGTGACAAGAAGTAACCCAACACAAAACCAGAATTGTTACTGTATCTCTGCCAACAGAAGGCACCGCTTCTTTGCTCACCTTGTTCTGTCTGAAGATATCCCTCTTTCCAGGAAAATCATTCATGTCATGCCCTGTATTCCCAACAAAGAGCTGATTGTGCAGCTAAGCAGGCCAATCATCTGAGAACAACTTCTAAGCACAAGAAATGCTTGACCAGGGCTGCTATGAAATGGCACCCTGGAGACTCATGGTTAGTGACAGACTTAGGGGCAGGAGGCAGTTGAGGAGGAAGGGATGCAAGGTCAGATGGACAGAAACAGCTTTATATGTTTTTCTCTAAAGTAAACTGATTGTGGTTCTAATTTAATTAGCTGATACTGGGGTTAATTCAAATTTTAATTAGCAAACTGTTCATACTAATTATAATTCATATTACCATGGAAGGCTGTTAATTGGTGTAATTAACAGTGTTATTAATGTCCCTGAATGTTATGGAAAATAGTTTCCATGACTAATGGGAGTAACCTCTCCTCGGAATTGCTAATCCATTATCTTCTGACTTCCTTTCCCACTGCCGTGGGAGCATTGCCCAAGTTTGCTTGTTTGTGTCACATCTTGCGGGCTGGGTTACCTGCCAGTGATGGGAGAATCAAAACCCTGCAGAGGTGACTCTCCAGCTGGACACAGCACGGGCATGACGAGAGCATCAGCAAGCGGTGACTTTGCCAGCACAATCGAAGGGCAGGCCGAGTCCTGTCCTCACAGCAAGGCAGAACACTATCATGCTGTTTTTCTCCAGCTAAGATTCAGCTGTCCTATAAACTCCTGGAGATTTCTTTTCCCTGCAGCTGTAGTTGGCTGTTGACCCACAATCTGCTTTCAAAATCATCCATGTAAGGCTGACATTAACTCAGGCAGTTGCATTCCCAAGGGTTTGCAATGATTTGGAAGCTGCGGATTTGCTAAGACCCACAATGCCTGGAACATGCTTCCCCCTTGCTGTATTTAGTTCACTCCTTTCATAGAAGTGAAAGAATGTAGAAATATAAATAGCACAGTCCCCCTGGGGAGTACTAACATATGCAAAATGTATTCCTCAAACTAAATATTTAATTGATGATCTCTGTAGAAATTAACTGAAATATCCCAAAATACAAAATACAAACATATAGAATGATTATTTTCTAAATACTGGTTTCAAATTCCAACAGAATTGTAGCCCTTACTGTCTTACTCAGGCTAAGTATGAATGCTAGAGGATGAAGTAAGTAAATTCACAAATCTTTACATTTTTACCCTTTTTAATACAGTCTTGATGACTTGAACCAGTCAATGAACAGAAGGGTGAAGCTCTTAACCTTTTTCTAGTTGAATCCTTGATTCTGAGTATTATTCAATTCTTGCTACCAGCAAACATTTGCACACTTACTTCTTAATAATTTTTTTATTTAAAAATCTGAGTCAAGCTCTAAATGGACACTATTGCAGTTTTGTAGCTTTCTACCTGGTGAATGAGCACCTTGGAGTTGAAGCTGAAATTAGATAAAACATAGCCAGAAAGCATTCCAACCTTCTTATTCGTAAGGTTTGCTCCAGAATCTTGGAAGATAACTGGGTTAAAATCCTCAGCTTGACTGTAAATCCCACAACAGGAAGAAAGAATCAAATTCCAAGCATACTTGTCATGGAAAATAAACCCTAAAATGATCATTCTGCTAAAGATTATCTGTGCAAAAACCCCAAACACTGGAGTGACATTTAGCTTTAAAGTATCAGTGGGCAAGAAAATAATAAGCTAAATCTCTTTTTCGTGGGATTACCCAGTATTAACTGGAATGCAGTTTCTTATAGAGTTTCTTATAGGAATACATTTTGTTCTTTTGCATGCTTTCCCTTTCCCTTATTCCACTGCATTTGCTGTGAATAGCTTGGAGTATGTCAGCCTTTCCACTATAAAAGATTCAGTCTCCAAAATATATTCCTGGTACCTAAGTGTGTGTTCCAGTTTAAGTATTGCCAGCAGATTTTAAGATATGGGTGGAAATCAGTGTAGAGTGTGAATAAAAAAAATAAAATTAAAATAACAATAATAATAATGAAAAAATTGTAACTGCTTTCCCTGTTTAGTAAAAATAACTGAGAAATTTACAGGACACATTCCCTGCTAGTGTAAATCAGCAGATCTCTCCCAGTTATAACCAGGAGGGGGCCTGACCCTGCATTGCTTAAGTTTTGTTGACTTGTATTATCAAAACTCTTGTTTTCCACATAAATTACTACACCTCCCACAATTAATTTTACTTTTTCAGAAGAATGTGCCCAGGTTCTGTAGCTTGTAATTCCATAAAAGCTGTGTTTCAATAGGACAAAAATCAGTTGTCAACTTTAATAATCTTTTAAATTAAAACACATTTGTTTCCTGTGCAAACTTAGAGAATTGACTATTTTTTACTGAAATAGAATTGAATTATCCTCAAAGTGGCTATTTCACATTAAAAGTTAATGTGCCTTAGAAACAACAGCTTTGATTCCTCCTCAAGGTTTTCATACCTTTCTTGTAAAGGGATGCTAGAGCCTTGTTACAAAGACTGACAGAGTGTGAACAGAAATAACAAAAAAAAAGTAAACAAAATAAACAAAGTGCCTCTTCAAAAATAATTATTCTAAACTCATATTAAAATTCTCATTTGTCAATCAAGACACCTTCTCAGCTCCTAAGCTTTTTGGTTTGTTTCTTCATCTGATGAATATCTTAAAAGCAAGTCTCTTCATTTTATATTGGACATACTGCTGAGATAACCATGCAGTGACAATAAACACAGTCCTCTTTGTGCATACTCCAGCGAGCATCTGGGATTCATCTAGAGTCTGTAGTTTGCATCAGGAGGTAACAGCGGTCCCTCCACATGACTTTGGTTTGGTCAGCATTTTGTTTTCATTTAAGATGTACATGTCAACATCTGTAATTTCTTTAATCACCAGAAGAAGAATTCAATTACTATTTCATAAGTGAACATTGACAAATAATTTTCTCTTGGGCACAGCAAGAAAAGAGGGGAAGTAAAGGCTGATGCATCTTATTGCCTGCAGAACAAAGCAGCACAGCCTTGCAGAGGTTTGCCTTACAAACCATGTGTAAGGATTTTGTGAATTGTTCTTCAGAGTCAGGGATGGTAACAGCCTTGCCACATGGCAGTGGTGACTAACAGTAGAGATTAGAGCCTTAGGGCTGAAAAGCCTTCCACATATGCTTTGCAACTGTCATGGGTTGTGATCATTAATCTCTGCTTGTGGGTGAGTGGATGGGCTGTAAACTAAACAGGAGGCCCATTAAATCATCACACATGTGTGCTGCAGATTAAAGTCACAAGCCCAAGTATTCACACAGTGGGAATCCTTACTTATGTCAATGCACAAAATCAAGAACATACCTGAATGCAGTACCGAATTCTCAGGGCAAATGCTTCCCTTCTTTGTTATCTGCATATTTCTTGATATGGGAAGCTGCTTTGGGTTTAAGCTACAAAAACTACTGTGAGGCTTTCTTATTCTGAATTAATGCTGTTGCTTTTCAACAAGAAACTTTTCAAAGTCTCAATGCTATTTCAGTTCTGTCTTATTCTCTGAAATCAAACAAGTCCAAATGCTTGGTAGTATACATATGTCTTCACAGAGCATGAAGCACAGGAAAAGAAAGAAGTGGGGCTAGATTTTGTGTGAGGTTCACTAAAGACATTTTTAGCTTCACAATACCTCTAATATTAGAAAATTGCTAGCAGGTTTTGAGGCATTTGGCTTTATGTGGCTTCAGAGAAACAGATACTGAAGAAATATTCTCCCTGAGAATTCTGTACTGCATTCAGGTATGTTCTCAATTTTGTGCATTGACACAAGTAGGAATTCCCACTGCGTGCCACAGGGACTTTGAGGTCAGCCTTTGGTGAGCTGCCCCTTGAATTTCTTAGTTCTTTTTTTTTTTTTTTTTTTTTTTTTCCCTGAAGGATCAGGAAGCAGGCCACAGAAAAAGTGATGATGCAAGTGAAGCTCAAAGTGACTCCTGCTGCTGCTTCAGACACCACAATCCTTACCAAAGGCTGAAGGTATCTGCAGGTCAAGAGTTTCCTCCTCTCCTATTGCTGTGCAGTGCTGGGGGCATTATATATACCAGTGATGATCCTCCCAGGAAGGACGGACTTGGGATCAGCGTGGGAGTTTGCTGACTTGTCCTAGCCCATATTGGTTCTGGAAAATGCCATGAGGCCTTTGAAGATCAGGATTCTTGTTCGTCATTCTTTCTCTCATGAGTCCATGCTGAAAAGTATTAAAGATGGAGAAAAAAGAATAGGGGAAAAAAAAAACCCAGATAAAATTTTAAAAGTTAAATCAATAATATTAAATTTGAATAAATTAAACTAAAATGGGACACTTGTTTGTCTTTTTATTCTGAGGGAAAAGCACTTCAGAGGCAGAATCATGTGCCGGTTCTGTACTGATACCACTCTTCACTTGTAAGTAGTGCTGTACAGTGATAACATTCCCAGTATTTTTCACAACACTTCATTAACCCAGTTGTCATTCTAGAAATGAAACTATGCAATGAAACTAGCATTTTTGTTATTAATGAAGCAAAAGCTTGTAACCATAGTAAGATTATCTGTGTACTTCTGTACCAATTCAGAAATTTTGGGGAGTAACTTAAATCTACTACTGCTTTGAGTCAACTGTATGTTCAACCCTTGACATATTATGCAGCTGTATAGCAATTTTTTATTATTATCAGTATCAGATGCTCCTTCTGCTAAAATAATTCTAAATGAGAAACTGCTATATTGTACAGGTTTTCTTTGTATTCTAGTATGAACTACTTGCTTTGAAAAAGTGTAGGTGAAAAGAAATGGGTTATCAAATCAGGCTTTCATTTTTTAATTTAAATGTATTCCCTATTTGAAGAAAAGGAGGAAACAACTTTCTTTAGCAATACATGTCCCCAGTCCACCATGCTCTTGGTGCATTGGCAGGTAGGCTGAATCACAGCTCCAAGGCTTGAAGGAATTAGCTTGTCCTTTGGACCATGAGGATTTTGTGGGCGAATGGAAAAATTCTTTGAGTCTGAAATTTCTACTGCACGGGCTGGGATTCTAAGAGATGTCACCTTCACCTGGGCATGGTGAAACCTTGCATGTTAGAGGCAGGTGGGGACAGGGAGCATAGAGACACAGTGAAATGGGGAAAAGCACACTTTTTTAGAAAAGGAGGATATCAAAAAAGGCACAAGGGTGTTCTGTCTTTTCTGCTGTCATGTATTCTTCCCTCCAGGAAAGGACACAGTGTTTTCTTTTTGCACTTTTTTGCATCTGACTGTCTTTAAAATAGAGTGTGGGGAAAATTCTGGATCCATGAGAAGCCATCTGTGCAATCAAAACCAATGGCGTATGATTTCTTTTCCTGGCATCTGATAGCATTTAATATTTACCATTGTAGTCTGGAGCTGGATCTTCTAAAGAATTAAAATTTTAAAGAATTGAAGGTCAATAGACCTGCAGTAATTTTTAATGAGCTCATAGGTTTAAAGGGAATTAAAACTGAAAATAAGCAATTTTAAATTTACTTTCATGCATGGTACCTCCTAGCTGGAAAGAAGGAATATTTATAAACAAGCATTTTCTTGACAGAACAATTGGCATTTTCTCTGCTATTAGTCCTGAAACTGGAGGGGGGTGTGTACAAGGCTTTGTCATCCCCTCTGAAGTCTCCTCTACTGCTCAGTCAGTTTCCAGAGAAATGAGTCTGAAGCTAGAAATTCAAATTCAGGCTTCACAGGAGAGTCTCATAAAGGAGAGCCAGGGCAAAGAATAAACAAACTGTGAAAGGTACATTTTCTCACACAAGGAGCACATCCATTCATTCCACTGACTCCAAAGCAACCAAACAAATTAATGGTGAAATCCAAGGGCTGGGTCTAAACCACATAAAACCATTTTCTGAGGTTAGTGAAGACAGGGGGTTAGTAAATTTAAATTGCTGCCCACACTTAAAGCTAGGTATCCAAAACATTGTTTGTGTATTTGGAAAATGTAAGACAAATCTTGGATTTTAAAATTTTGATAGCAGCTGTTTATTAGACAAAAATTATTCTGGATGTGTCAAGCTGAGCTCTCACCAAAACAATGTAAGGAGGGAGTGTTAGCAGGACAGTGTTAAAATCAAGTGTTTGATCTTCTCTACAGCTTAAACCAACTGACTTCATATGGGCTAGAGGAGTTTTGTCTGTGTAAAGCAATGATGGGGAATCAGAAGATTAGCAGACAAAATTGATTTAATCATATTTTATCACAGGTTTTTTTAATGTTTTTTCAAGAGACACAGAGTTATAACTCAGGAGAGCGAACTTCCACAATATTCACACACTAAATTGTGCAGGAATGGAAGCAACATTTGCCAAAATCACAACAATATTTCCATAATTAAAAGCTGGATAGGTTCTTTTGCTGAAAAGTTCAAACTTTAAGAGATAAAAAGGAGTCAAATTTTTTTGGATAAATACTGCAAAGAGCAAAATCTTAAGAAAAATCTAAATATTAAAAATTTAAATAAAACTGGATTTTCAAAAGCATACATTCAAAAGAAAGTCTTTTAAAAAAACTTTTTTTTTTTTTGGTTGTTTGATTTTTTCCCAGTTTTATCAACTTTTTCAAGATTTTAATTCTCAGAAGAATATACAGGCAATTCAGCCTTGCCAGGATTAGGATCAAGGCTGTCTTTTCCCCATTTGCCTCCAACCAGGAGCAGAGTATTCTACCCTGAGTTTAGTGTTATTAGCCATGAGAAGCACTGCTTGGGTCTGCTCTACAGATTGCTTGGTTTAAAAGAGGATGATGTAATGCAGCACAGGAACAAACAGCTACTTTCCCTGCAGTAATTTTACCCCTTCTGTGTGAAAGGACTACTTTCTAAGAGATAATCTGTCCTCATCACCACCAGCACTGCTTTATGCCTTTTTATTTTATTTGCCTTGATGTCCCACTGTAAAGGGTGGTTCAATTTCAGGACCGGGACCAGTCAGCTCTCAAAGTGACATCTCAGCTATTCAGGAAATGGATCCAGTTCAACATCTGGCTTTTATTTGAGAGTAGCTCTGTATCTGAATGGTGAGCTCAGAGAGTGGAGACAGCAGCAGGGCTTTGATCTACCACTGCTTAATTTTGCTTGGATTACTGAGGTCACCATTAATGTCAGCAAGAATATGACAGCAGCCTTATTCTTAGGGCTTCCTGACTGAAATTCCTGTATCTTTACTGTTCTTATTGGCCACCAAACCATGGTAATGATGTATTTCTGGGGCTCACATGAACACTTGAAATAGTTTCCCTAAGAGCTGATGATGTGGGTAAATGGCTGAAATTTAGACTAGGAGCTATACTATCTTCTCCCATAGGCTTCAGTAGGCAGAGAGGTGAGGAGGATGCTGGGACACATGTCAGTGGGTGTGGGATCCGGCTTGTTTCTCACCCTGGTCCAGGTCTTCTTGATCCTGATGAACACAAACCTCTCAAAATGGAGTGAATGAATGGTGCTTTGGGGCCAGTTCTTTAGCTGGAATAAATTCTCTGCTTTCAGCACAAGCAAGGAATTACATCTGTGCTTAATATCTGTTGATGGGGAATATGGACAGCAAAAATGGTTTTCCCATAAGCCCTTTAAGCACCGATACACTGCATTTTTTCCAGCATTCATGTAATTTAGTTATCTACTGCTTCTCAATCACATTTAGAGACTCTTGTCTTGTCTCAGAAAATTAAACTCTGGAGTGCTTTTTCTTCCTTGCTCAGTAGAAAGCAAACTGATAACCCAATTCTTCTTATTGTTATGGTAGCTTGGATATTTTTATTTACTTAAGTAGCTCTGAAACATGCATATGAAAACCTGAAAGTTATCTGCTAGTCACAAAAAAAAAAAAAAAAAAAAAAGTTTGACCAAAATATAAACATGTATGCAATATACTTCTTTAATCATTGACCTGAATGGTTCTAATTTAAAAATGGATGAGAAATGTCTATCTCAGGACAAAGAGATAGTCAAGGATGGTTGAGGATGTTGGCGGTACTGACGACACAACCACAGATTTATTTAGGCAGGAAAAGACCCTTCAAATCATCCAGTCCAACAGTAAGTGGGATCTGGCCCAGACCTCTCAGTATCACAACACAATCTCTGGCCACAGAGGAACATTTCCTGGACTGCAAGGAAGAGAACGAGGCAATAGGCCACCCTGAGAAGATATTTGGACCATAACAAGTCTTATTCTGATGGTGCAGTAGGGCCTGGAAGCTGAGCAGGACCACAGACTCTCACTGGGCAACAGCCAACAGCAGAGCAGAGAATGGAGAAACAAAAGCAGCCCCTTGGTTTTGGGAACTATCAGCAGTCTTCATGTGCAATCTTTCTTGTGTAGGCTGGAGGAGGGTGGATCCTTGTTTCCCTTTTTAGGTAGTGCTTCTGGGTGCAGATGGAGCCAGAGCCATCCTTTTTATACTGGGGTGTGATGCAATGCCAGCTGTTACTAAAAGCAAACACTGAGAAGCCAGGAAAGTAATAGGTAAAGCATTACAAATTTAAACAGAGACTTCATAAAAGCATTTTGCTTTTATTGAGTAGTTAAGAAACATAAGTTTTGTCACAGAATACATGGGACAATGGAAAGCAGGAAAGAATGGCTCATCAGATTACTAAGCTAAAGGAGAAAAAGGTTTTGGCAAAATTAATACATAATTATTTTTTTATTGTTTAGATTTATTTGAGGCATTAACAAAAATATCTATCCCAGTGCTCAAGGCACTTTTGCCCAATATTAAGGTGAAAAAGAAATAAACACAGCTGTCCTCCTTAAAACTAAAATAAACCCATTATCAGTGTCCTGTTCTAATATCAGCTTAAAGTTGAGCATCAACTTGAATGCTTTTATGGGTCTATGACAGAATTAGACTTCTGATTTTCTTGAATAATTCTTATCTCTCTATTTTAAAACTCTCTTGAAGTCACAGTCTTTATATATAATTTAAAATATATATATTCGTTCATTACTATATCAGGCCTCAAAGAAGGATTTCACAGTATATATTACTTTTGGAATTTTTTTTTTTTTTTTTTTTTTTTTTTTTTTTTTCTCACAAAGGGGATAATAAACATCCCATAGGTTATTTCAACTTGCAACAAGCACATGTTTGTGAGTACACATTGCCCAGGAAAAACTTGTTCAGTCACTTGCACCTAATCAAGAAACAGAAGTAAATTTAACAAAACAAAATGGAGTAGAGAGCAAAGACATGTTGAGTCTTTCACTGGCAGGCAAACCAAAGAGGTCTTTGGAACAGTTTCAGAAACTTTCCATTAAGAAATAGCAGCAAGCACAGAAAGGCTGTTCACCAACATCTTTTAAAAGCATCATTGTAAAAATGGGTAGCCATCATAAATAATGGGGAAAGGTTTGCGCAAAAGGAAATTTAAGCAAAAATCTCACACCAAACTTTGCTGTGTGGAAACAGAGGAGAAACATTCAAGAATATCTCACTGTTGCAAACTCCCAGCTAACGTGATTTAGCAGCAGAGTAACTGTCTCACGGTGGCTGGGAGCTGTTGCCAGACATTCAGTACTGTATATTTTTTCTTCGTGTTATTGAGAGGGAAAGGTTAGACAGAGACAGGGTTTATAAAAAGCAGACTTTGCTCCAAATATTTTGTTTAACCTTCATATAATATCCCCAGCTTCAGTGCAGAATCAAGGGCTGGGACAAGGAGAACATAGGATGGATATTTGCATTTCATTTAGTACTTTGGTACATTTATTCTGGCATAATTAGGCAACAAAAAAAGTTTTCATTTGGACGCAACACAGCAATAACTACTGCTTTATAAAGGCAGGCAATCAGTATGGCATAAAAGAATATTCCACGCTTTTCAGAGCTGAGGTGACATTGTTATATGTGACAGTTTTGTAGCTTGTCATATATAAGAAAAGGTATTTGGTTTTTCTCTTGCCTCACAGCCCATGATGTTTGGCCACATCAACATGCTTTAGCACTTACACAAGCAAAGCCACCATATAAGCATTAGTGAAAAACAGAGGGTATTTCTGACCTCACACTGAAAATTTTCTGTGAAAAAATAATTGAATTGACAGCAGCACTCCTATTTAATTTTTTTTCTTGTGATCTTTGCCTGTCCAGAAATAGCTAATTTATGGTGCTCAGGTGAAAAAAGATTGCTGGTGTGTTATTTTTTCATGAAATTGGTATCATTGTAATATCTTGAGAATGAAGCAAATATTAAATTAGGGCAATGAATTTCCCTCCAGAGAAGGAAAATTTCTTCTTATCCAGAAGCCAGTATCTTTGAGGCAGGGGGGACAAGAATTATTTGGGACAAAGGAAGGAGAGGGAAAAGTGAAGACAGGTCTCTGGCACTTCTTAGCAGAAAGAGGAAGGAGTTGTGCTTTGCTGCAATTCTTCACCTTTCACCCCTTCCTTTTCATGCCCCTCCTGCAGCAAGTGAAAGCTGTGCCCTGTTTATTTTTGCTGGTCTGATTTATAAGGAGGTGGCATATAGATATGTTCAAGCCAGAAGGAAGGATGTGAGGCTTACATGCACTGAGAAACCATATATGGTAAAGGCTGAAGAATTTTTCAAGCCATTTTTAACATCTAATTTGTTCTCATTAGCAGTAATAGCAGTTACCATCAGACTATATGTACACAAAGTGTCACACTCGATATGATATTGCATTTATATACAAATAGTACTAGACACATGCTTTTTACCACTAGGGTTTTGGGCATGAGGAAGCCCTTGGGCTGTGAGGTGTTTAAGAGGAAATGAAGCAGGTGAGAAGGGCACCGATATGATATGAACCCACCACTGCAACACTGATGCAGTAACTTAGACTAAACACTCCAGAACAGAAAAGCAGATTAAACTGACAGAGAGTCTTGAAATTATTTAACTTAGACAAACATTTTCCATTTTGGGAATGAAGCTTTCTAGACTTGGCTGTAGCCTTTAAGTATAAGCTATCTCAGAAGGTTTTTTTCCTCTACAGTTTTTCATAGGAGCACTCATGTGCAGAGGCAGGGGGATGGAAGGGGTGGTGATTAAAGAAAAATTGCACTAAACTTGCTCTTAGGAAGGAATTTGATTATGAAGTAATGAAATGAACATTACCTCTGGGTGATTTCCTGACAAGTTTTACAGGTTATCATTATTCCCTATGAAAATGTTAGTGATTTTGTGCCTAACCTGCAATATTTCAGTTTCTCCTGAAATTGGGAGACACACTTGCATGCATTGCTCCTGCAACTTCATAAGCCTAGCAAACTTCAAATTTATAAGAAGCTGCCTGAATTTAATTTCTTTTTTTTTTAACCTCCCTGTGTTTGGTAGTAGGAGGAGTGGAATGCATTCCCAGGGGCATCTTCCAATGCAATAGATAAAAGCAGAAAAGGGGAAAAAATAAGATGGACTCTTCTTGTATTGTGAGTCTAGTGTTTTGTGTTTTGCATGCATTGCATAGACTTATTTCACCCCCAGCCTTCACATCACATCTCAGTTTACCTTCTACCTACAAAGCCCAAAAGATTGAAATTTTTAGTTCCCTTTATAACATTTCCTTCATTGCTCACTGATTTCTTTCCCTGTGTGATGCTTCCATCTTTATTTTGGATGTTATTCACCAAATGAATCTGGCAATCATTAAAATCAGATATCTGTTGTTGTAGGACCTGCATAGTGTGTGGTGAGAATTGGCCTGCTTCAAGCTGCTTGCTACTGAGTGAGACAAGAGAAGACAGTATGAGGGGAAAAGACATCCTAGTGTGTTCAACTAAAAGTGCAAGATTGTTAAGAATATAGCTGAGGGTCATTTGGAAAATTATAGCAGAGTCAGGAACAGAATTCATGTTTCCTTATTCTTTACTAAAAACCCATGCTTCCTTCTCCATGTTAGCAATTTTCCACAAGCTGTCTTGTAAAACGAAATGTGTAATTCAAAAATACTGTAGGAACTAGATGTTTAGGGAATGTCTCCGTGTGATTTTTTTTCATTAAATACAATAAGAAATATAAATTATACAGAGGTCAGTAACTTGTTTTTTACAGGCCTCTTCTATAACATTGAAACCACTTCTTCAGTATCCAGTACTTAGAAAGACATAGTTATATGATTTTATACTTACATCAGAGAACACCAATTTGTGATTTACTTCCAGAACACTTGAGTATCTTTCAAAATAGAATAGCTTAGTAATAGACCTTCTTTATAGCCACTCAGCGTTTTTCACTTAAGAAAAAGAAAAATTACTGATTTGATAGTGAGCTATGAGGTTATTAATTTCAAAAGGCTGAGAAGTGATTATGCAGCAATTTTGACCTTTCCTGTCATTCAGAGGATTTGCAAATGGAGCTAATGCTTACTTGCTGGCAAAGCAAGGACCTGCCTCGCTACATGTTTAAAGAAAACAGTTACAGAATAAATATCAAGGATTTACACCAGACAGCCAATCTTCACCCAGCATCATAACATAACTTGAGTTTCCTAAGGCTGACTGCTTTCTTGGTATACTGAGCTGACATTTACAGTTCCCACTCCAGTACAGAAGCCTGCATTTCCTGTTACATTATCCTCCTGTACTCACATAATCTGGTAAACTTTGCTTTTGTTTAAAGGTAAAGGTCTTTACCTGATTTGAAGACGTGCTGGTCAAAGAAAGAACTAACCTCGTCCCTCTCAACATGCTGTGCTAATTCACACTGATGCCTCGGGAATTGGTAAAAATTTATTGCCAACCTAGTTAGATCAGCTTGAGTTCTACGCAGGAGGGTAAATGCATATGTGTTTTTAATTAATCCCCTGCCTAAATCAAGGGAAAGGATATTGCATTTTTCAGCAGAATTGCTCCACGCAGTGCTGACTGCATATATTTAACAATTCTTACTCATGTAACTGAGAAAAGCCACTGGAAGGCTTTCAAACCACATGAAGTTTTTGCCAGGCCCTGTTTGAACTCTTCTCCACCTGGTACAGGGCTGGGGATCTTGAGCTGGCAGCGCCAGCAGGAGTTCAATACCTGCAGTCCTGGTAGAAGAGGCTTGTCCAATGAGGAATTTGCATTCAGGGAGCATGTTCCCCTCAATATGACCCTGATGAAATCTATGCCTTAACATTAAACATCATTAATAATCCCATCTCTTCTTGTCAAAGACATCAAACATATGCTGAATTTTCAAGTAAATCCTTGGTAGGAAACTTCAGATGAGTTACAGCAAGTCATTGAAATGGTTACCAGGTAAGTTCATTGCTCAATGTTAGCAGAATGTTTACATTACTTTTTTCTTTTTTTAGGTCTGGGTTTGTAGTCTAGAGATCAGTAAACATGTTTGTCCTACATTTCTCCTTTCTCCCCCTCCCCTTTTTATTTTGTTTTCTTGTCCTATGTAGTTTCTTTTGAAGGATTTGGTCACATTTTGGTTTCTCCAACTTCCTGATCTGTTTAGGAATCAAATGGCTCTTTAAACATGAAGCCTTTCAGGCCTTTTGATTTGGCTAACCACAGAGGTCAGGTTTTCATTTATAATTTAAATTATTCCAGATGCTAGCACAAATGAGAATTGCAAAGAGATCAGTTTTGACAAGCTCTTTAATACAACATGTGAATACAATTTATAGTCAATCAGCTTTCCCAGGATAGCTTGGATTTTGGAGGTCAGAGCAGGTGAGATATTTATTTCTTCATTAAGACACTGAGAAATGCTAAAGGCTGATTTTGCAGAGTCTTATAGTATGTAAATCTATAGATAGGAAGAGAAAGAAACATAGTCATTAAACAAGTAACAGCCCTATAGGGATTATTTTCACAAGTTCCTCCACTGTTACAAAACAGATTTCCAGAAGAAGAATTAAAGGAAAGACAATTTTGCCAGACTTTGTGTAAAAAAAGTCTTTGAGAATAGGAAAGGTGTTCCCAAAGGACAATAGAGATGCTTGAAATACCTTTTGCCAGGCAAAGGTCAGACTGAACTACGGAAGTTACTAAGTCTTCACAGTTTTTGCTTTATCATTTTACCTTTCCTGAACATTGGTAAATAATAGTTTCTGTACAAGAAACAGTCCTCTCACCTCAGTCAGCTTTCACTGGGTGAGCAAGACACAAACCAATGACTGCCCAGACAGGCCATCTCCCTGGCATTGCCCCTATCCCTTGCAGGTGCTGGGACAGATGCAACTGGAAAACAGTAATTTTTCTTTGTGGGGTTAACTCACTGATGCATCAACTCCTTGGACTGGGTAACTGCCCACTTGTGTAGACTGATGAAAGATACTGGGAGGAAAAACCTTACGTTCAATAGGTGCCCAAAGAAACACCTGGAATGTGAATGCCCCTGGAAATGTTCAAGGCCAGTCTGGATAGGGCTTTGAGCAACTTGCAATAGTGGTCAATAGTTGCTGCCCATGGCAGGGGGGTTGAATGAGGTGATCTTTAAGGTCTGTTCCAACCCAAACCATTCTGTGGCTCTGTATGGAAAGACAGTACAGCATGTGGCAGTAGCAGCTGGAGTTTAGACTGACTTTATGCCTGTGAAAACAAATATATGGGTGGTGGTGTTTGACAGCACTGCTGCAGAGGGAAAAGCTTGTGTTAGATATCTCTCAATTTTCCAAAGCCTACATTTTATCAGTGTAGAAGATGCTGCATAAGACATTTTTTCACAAACGCAACTCTTTGTGGTAACTCTTGTTTGACCACAACTCTGAAGCAATTCTCTTCTCCTTCAGAGCTTCCTCCTCCCCCTCGGCCCAACAAAAAAACCCCAAATACTCCTTGCAGGAAATAAAGTTCAGTATAAACACAGAGATTAATAGCCAAGATGATGATGTGGTTAAATTAGAGGCAATGCAGACCCTGTGATTTTTCAATGTATTTTTCTGCCTTGTCTTCTGCTGTATTGTTTTGTCTCAAGCAAGGAAGTCTTTACAAGAAGTGAAGAGAGAAATTATTGTAGATTACAAGATTTAAAAAAAAAAACTCAAACAAGTAAAAGAAAACTTTGGTGTTGTCATCAGCAGGATGATTACAAGAAGCTACACCTAGTGAGACAATTCTCCCTCCCCATACTTCAGTACTATTTCTGAAGTCAGGAACACACAGAAAAGTATCTCTTTGCTCTTTGCCATAGCTGGCATATTTATTTAGAGAGTGACGTATACTTAAGGCCATCCACACTGAGCTACACCAAAGATCTAACTTGTTCCTTGTCCTGCTTCCAGCAGTCATTTTAAAGAAGATACCTGGGAAAAAACATGTACGGGCCAAGAATATATGACATTTCTCTTTAACACTGTGTCAGCACCCAGGTATTTCCACTTCAGGATAATTCCTGCATTTGTGTTTGTTTCTGTGTGTTTAGTTAACCTTAGTGGCCCTTGGGCCATGTAATGCTGCACTATGGCAGCATTCTTTGGCAAGGAGTTTAACAGATCAGTTGCCTGAATAACCATTTCACATTGTTTTCAACATTGTTCCCACTCTTTGAATGTGAAGCCCCTTTGTTGTAGAACTGGATGTCAGTGAACTCAATCAATCCCTCACAGATACTCAAAATTTCATAAATACATCCCTACAATAACCCCTATACTTTTTTCTTTTGCAGGTTGAGGCATCCCCACCTACTAAACAGCTCCCAGTACAGAAACTATGTCTGGTATTTTAATATCTTTGAGTTATCCTGCCCCAACTCCTTTATATCTGCTCTGAAATTACACACAGTATTCTAAGGATGAGGAAAACACAATTATTCAGTGGCACTATGACCTCTTCTGGTTTGTTCTCTGCTCCTTTTACCTAGTTTTTTGGGTTTTGGGTTTGTTTTTTTTTTTTTTTTTGAACGCTATTTCACACTGACATGACATTTTCTTGGCAGTATCAGTCAGAGGCCCAACACCTCTCTCTGAAGAAGTCATCATCCATTGTCCTTTATTTTATGCAGAGAGCTCAGATATTTTCCCTTGTGGAACACCTTATGTAAGATTTCCCTACCCTGAATTTCATGTCAGTTTCTCACTCAATCACTCAGACATTTCTGCAGCTCTTCACACTTTTCTAGCTGCTACCCTTAATGCCATCATCCTATAGCTCATCTCCTTTCCCAGGTTTTTTATGAATACCCTGGGTAACACAGTTTCCTGCATGACTTCCAGCAGTTTGTCCTCCATTTACTAGTTCTTCCCAGAAGTTTCTCTTATGACATGGCTGCAGAGTTTCCTTGAAAATTTTATAAAAATTGTGAAACAATTGAACACATTTATATGAATACATGGTGTTCTTCAGCTCGCCCAGTTGTAATGAACTTTCTGGAGTTCAAATAATTATTTTAAGTATTCTTGCTGAGCCACAGTAATGAAAACATAAATAAATTGGATTCCTAGCTGACAAAAGGTTTTTTGTTCCTGTTGTGTATGAAAACCTCCCTTTTGACAAAGTGTTCATAATTTCTGAAAGATTTTTAAACATGATGAATGGTACAGTGCTATTCAAATGTAAAAAGAAGTGGTCAATCTTTACTACCAAGAATAAAAAATATGAAGATCCCAGAGGTTTCACGGCACTTCCATGGACTGAGCCTGTGTGCTGACACTGTTTTGATTCTATTTTAATGTCCTTATTTTTCTGTAAACTTTCACACACTTTTATCACAGTCTGTGATATTTGCAATGAGGGCACAAAGCTCAGCTAACAAACCAAGACTCAGTAAATACAACTTTGGATCATTTATATCAGAAAGCTGCCATAAAAATTACATAATCTGAGCAGAAAATACTGTAGAACTCCTTCACAAATTACATCATCCTTCTTTGTAAATTTGTACTAGACATAAAGTAAAGACAAAATAATTTCTAGGGCACACCAAGGCTGATACTAATAAGGGAGATCAAATACAGTCAGCAGATCAAAACAGCATCTGGACTCAGTGGCTAATGGAACATTTCAGTATGGAGATATAATGCAACATAATGCAGTAATGTTAGTTGATTTTTCACAGACTGATAGTTATACATCATTAAAGCTTTTTATGCCCTGATCAGCAGCTCTGAGTGCTGTTCCTGCTTGCAGACTAGGATCAGCCATGAATAAAATTGTTTTTAACGTCTTCACTAAAGTGCATTTTCAGAGGATACAAAGAAAAGCTAAAATTGAAAATACTTATTTTGCTAAAGCCTTACTCTAGCCGTGCATGACACCACAACACAGCTATTCCTGCTTCCAAAAATAGCTCTCTTGAAAGGTGAGGCTTTTCCTCTGGAATAAGAATCTCTCAAGAATGATTTTAAAACCCAAGTCATTTGCTTGGTCATTTGTCCTGTTGTGAGTCATGTCTCAGAGCAGCAGAGTCCAAGGCTCTGACTGAACAACCCCTGTTCAGAAAAGAAGTCTGATGCATGTTGATGCCTATAATTTCATTGATTTACAATGCAGTATCACTCCAAGTGCTGCTTGCAGACAGCCACGACAGATGCTGTGGAGATGTTGTTTCTGTTCTGTGAAGATCCTGTAATGAAACATCACCAAGATGGACTTGTACTGTAATTTTTCTTTAGAAGAGCTGTCTGTTCAGTGGTGCCTTCATTCCTTTAAGAAGTCATTACCATTTATGCATGTTTATACAACAGTTCAATACTCCATACATTTCACACATCCTTTCTTTGCTCATATTTAGGCCAGAAAATTAGTGCCAACAGTACTCCACGCCAAGCCCTATGTTAAGTGGTGAAGAAATGATGACAAGAAAATTAAGAATTGTTGTTTTCCAGCAACAAATGCAATGCCATGAGCATTATTATCTCCAGGAAAAAAAGTGCAGCTTGCAAGGATTGCAAAACGTCTGGGTTTTTTTACATACTTACAAATGTTTAAAAGTAGCACCTTAAGGTAATACATGAGGGTGCTGAATCTCTATTCTTTATTGATCTTACATAAATTTGGAATAAAAACTTAAAGTGAAGAAGTTGAGTTTCCCTTTGCTGAAGGGAAGGCTGTTTAGATTGCTAAGTCTAAAGTAATTCAGCCAATAATACTTGTTTGCTGCAAGCAAAACAAAATGAACCTAAAGAATGTCTTTCTCAGCAACAGTCCCTTTATGATAATACTGGTGCTTTACAGTGAGACTGAGCCATGTGGGAGATATTTAAAAAGTAAGATTTTTCTCCATACAGCCCAGAAGGTGCTTTTCTTGAGTACAGAAAAGAGTGTCATCAGACCTCAGGACAAGTACTGCTCTCCTTCAGGATTTCATGTCAACTAGTTGTTCAAATGATTCTTAAATCTCATAACGAGGAGCATTGCACTGTCATGGGATTCTCAATGTGAATACAGCAGTCTAATTTCATATAGACCATAGGAAAGGGACACAGACAAGGCAGGGTGGGGTAGCAGGGGCACAGGATGTATTACTCCAGGCAGTGTCCTTTAGGGTAGTAACGTAGCTCCACATCCTCTGTAAGAACTGCATACACTGCCAGGCTGAATGCTGGCCTGCACCAAACACACCCTCCTGGGTCTGACCTGCACCTGTCTCTAATGGGATTACTTACCCCTTGTTAGGTGAGCATAAAGCAAAAGGAAAGCTTTGCTGCCTCAGAGTCTGAATTAATTTGCTTACATACTCTAGCTACAGTGTGATAGGAAAACTCAGCACTTTGAAGAAGCTACTCAAAAAGAAATTAAAGATCCCATGGCACTTTTAAAAAAGATGTATGTGGATAACCTGTGATAATGAATTAGAGAAATATTAGCACTAATTGGAGAAGATTAGGAGAAGGCGGAGAAAGATGACCACAGGGATGGAGTCATCGTTTCTTGCAAGGGATGGTTATAGACTGAGATTTGTTAGCCTGGAAAGAGAGAGATGAACTGGGGGAAGCATGGTAAAGCATTCATGTGAAGCATGAATGATTTCAAGAGTCACTTTTGGCTGAAGGATGCTGTGGATGCTAAAGGGCTACTGAGGTTCAAAGGGCAAGTGTACAAGCCTGGGGCAGCAAAGTCCAAGGAGGGTTATGTCCAACTCCAGAAATCTCTGAGCCTCAAATGACTGGAAACTGGGAGGAAGCATCTTCTATACAATTGCTCTTTTAAAGCATACCTTCCTCCTTCAGGATCTGTTATGGCTCACTCGGCAACAGCTCTTCAGTCTGGCACACCATACCATTGTGTGACTCCCTTGGGGGTGAAACTTGTAATCTAGTCTAGATGACCTCACTGTCTTTTCCTCCATCAACAAAATATTTTTGTACAACAACAGTAGTCTGGGGAATAAAGAATAGGAGTGGAAAGTAACAGTTGTACTGCATTTAGTCTTGTAGCTACAGGACACATAATATTTAATTATTTATTAGGTACTGTGCCTTGTGACTGTTGTTATATGCAAAGCTGCAGTTAGAAGCCAGTCTTATTTTACTGAAAATAGGTCAAGGAAACAGAATTTGACCTTTTAAATAATTTGATTGCATCCATAATAATAATAATTTTTGCCATCAACATGTGTTTGAAGTGTAAAGAAGACAAAGTGTCCCTGCAAATTGACTAATTTACAGATAAAATTGACTGTCTTCATTTCACAATGCAATAATTTATTTCATGGAAGAAGAAAAACATATTTGTTGGAAATAAACACTGGTACATTGAGCTAAAGGCTCTGCAGTGAAGACAATCGATTTCTGTTAGTTTGGCTAACCTGAGATCATCACTGCAAAAATATTCTGTTTGCCTCAAGTTACATGTTTCAGTTCTGTATACTCCAAAATACTGTTTTGTCTAAAGGAGAAGGAGAAGGAGAAGGAGAAGGAAGAGAAGAAGGAGAAGAAAACAGAACTTTATTTCCTTTGTGAAAGATGGATGCCAGACTATTTATAGTAAATGACTCCTTCCCTCATTACAAAGCATGCACAAAGCAAGCACTAGCAACAATTTCAGAGAGATTGAGGAACTAAAGCAATTAAACATACAGGCATTAGGAAATGCAATCTGACCAAAAATCCCTCCACTATGTACTCAACTTCAGAATTCCAGTGTCAATGATGCTGAGGTAAACAGATGTAAAGATCACAAAAGTATCTTGCTTCTCAGAAGATAGGAAGTGCTTGAATTCAGGAAAAACAAATGAATAAGCGTCTCTAGTAATTCACACCTTTTTTGTCTCTTTTTAGACATCATGCTGTGTATGCTTTCCTAATAATTTCTTTAGTACTTACTAATGGAAGGAGATACTGTAGCAAAAAAAAAAAAAAAAAAAAAAAAAAAAATCTTCAGGGTACACCACAGGTACATAGCCCTGAAATGCATCAGATTACTCAATTTTGCATCAGATGCTGACAGAAAGTAGGAAAGGAGAATAAGGACTTGGCTAATGGGATAATTCCTTGCTTACTTACATTTCTTGAGATATTTAAAGGGATTGCACGTGTTTAAAACTTGAGTCTCTTACTGACACTTAGTCTTAGTTACTCCTAACTAAGGAGCTATTCAACAAGAAATTATGTAACTGAATTTTCGTTGATGTTTTGATAATGATCTAATAGAAAAGGACTGTGGATGGGAGGGCAAGACATCCTTTGCAAAGAAGTACTTTTATTAAATCTTGCTTGGAAGTGAAACAATGATGTATCCATATGTGGTAGCAGGGTTCTATCACCCTCTGCCATCACAGATGAGAGAAACCCTTGGTGCCAGAAAAAGAAGGAGTCAGTCTTATACGCTGGAAGAGAAATTTTAGGTATCAAGTGGCCAGGATGTACCATCACATGTCATCATCTGGAGCATATATCTCCCTATAAATGACGGGGAAGGAGGCTTTTCATAAGTATGGCCGAAGAATCCATACCAAACACCTCCAACAGGACAAGTAACAGCAAACCACTCTACCATAACATCAGCAGGCAATAGTGACAGTGTTCCTACTCTGGACCTCCTCACTGAACGGTGGTGAATTAATTTTAAAAAGCCTGAATTAGTGAAACCAATATGAGATAACACAAAACAGCAAAATGTACCAGAGAAATCAATAAACCTTTACCAGGTTACTTGCTGAGTCATGTTTACATCTGAGAAAGAGGTGTACACACAGGGAAAGTTCTGCTTATCTGAGGATGAAACACCCGGTCTCAGTAGATGCAGTGATTTACAGTGCTCTACAGGAATGCTAATGTTCTGTCATTAAACAGATGACTCAGTAGAGAGGTTTCATTGGGTTGATCTAGAAGGCAGGGAGATACATAATAGTATATTACATGACATGAGCAAAAAAAAAAATTAAAAAAGAAAACCTGTGGAGTGCAAAAAGTGCCTTCCTTGAGGTGGACTAGTACTGCTGATGTTTCAGTCACTTGGCTAGCCACCAAAGAGGCATTAACTGCTTCGAGGAACTGAACAGATTTTTGCTTGCTTTTTACTACAGCCATTTATATTCTTATTATCTCCATTTGCCTTTAATCAGTGCTGACTGAAGAATATTTTTGTGACAGAGTTTTACTTTAAAAACTAGGAAAGTTTTATAGTTCTTTTTGTTGTCTGACACATTTCTGACACTGCTGGATGCTGTGCCCAGGGAGGACATGAGACAACTTCTCCAAATATTAACATACCTTCGTAATGCTTTCTCGCTGGATTTCAAAAAGATATTTCACCTTTGTCTTGTCACAGGCTGTAGGAAGGAAATTGAGTCAATGGGTGAAATAAATGTCCATGACAATCACCTGATGCAATCACACTGTTGAGCTGTGGGATTGGCTTTTCTTGTGAAGGCCATTTTTCAATGAAAAAAGCTTGAGATGAGATGTTGATATCAAATAACAGGGATCCTGACATAACCGAAGGCTGGGCACTCAGTTTAGGCATATAAAAAGGGAGGGTAAAATCTTGTTCCCTCATCTTTGGGATGAAATATGTATGAATGTACTGAGAGCCAAGGCAATGTATTTTTTCACACCACACCTTTCACTTTAGATGATGTGCGCACATTTACACAAGTTTCATATGTTTTCAACATCTGCATTCAAAATGTAATTTATACAATTTTACATGCAAATTAAATCCTTCAGTTAGCAATCTGAAGTACTTTAGAAAAATGAAGGTTTTCCGATTTATTCTTTGAAGATTGAGGTAAAATTATCACTCCCCTGTCCCTTTCTTCTTACATTCCTTCCTCCTGCCCTATCAAACAATATTCAGGCAATGACAGAGCTGGATAGACACAACTTAGCTTGTGAAAATGTTGAAGCTATCATGAAAATGGAATAAAGTACACACTTTAGAGGAATTAGGACTAGGTGGTCTGGCAACATAAAATATTGCAGCAGCGCTCTATCAGTACCAGATACAGTTGCTCTGCACAACTGCTGCTCCAGCAAAAGGCCTTGTGTACTTCAGCTGTTCTTACTTCATGCAATTATACTGGTGCAAATTCTGCTTACACAGCTTGCCAGCACAGACACTAGCTCTACAAATTTCACCACTACAGGTTTGATGAATATTAGTCAAGTGTATTAAATATATAAGTAAACAAGTATACTAACAAAACTGTTCTAATGCAGGCTTGTTAAGACCTGACAATGATTTAGGACTCTGATCCTCTGCTGACAACATGTTTTATTCATTGCTGTTCACATCAAACTTACTGACAGCTTGTTTGAATGCTGTCCTTGGTAGGCTGCTGAGTCCCTTCTGTTGATCTTCATTCCCTCCCTTACTGAAGTGTTATCTGAGCCATAGCTGGAAAGTGGGACCAAGCACCCAGTAGCTTTGTGTTAGTTGCCCTGGACAGCACCAGAACATCTGCACAAATTGCAGCCTGGAAACTGAATTGGATGGCTAACAAACAGTCTAGTTTGTATTGCAGAGGTCCTGTTACATTATTGAACAAATTAGATGGATTTAAGCTGGCATAGACATGTTTCTCCTTTCTGCAGAGGATTCTTTGGCTCCTGTAGAGGACATCCTTAAGCTGCACTTCATTCAGCATTTGTGCAGTGCCTGCTGGGCACAAAGGAAGTCTTCATCTATGGCCAGTCTGCTACTGAAATCCAGTAGTGACCAATATATTTTTTCTTTTTACATGGTAATGGATGGCACCAGCTATAGGTACCAAGGCAGAGGAGTTTAGAGATGACCACTCTTCCCTTCCCTCCCTGGTGCTAGTCTCTCCTCCACTCCATTGCTCTCTCCTCCTCTTTTCTTATTTTTCTTTCCCTTCACAGCTTTCTGAAACAGTACAAGTTAAATTGCAGTTTGATAGTGAAATAAACACCTTCAGGCTATATCTGCAATCCCTGCTGGATTTGTAGGAATATTGCATAATTTTTGTCTCATTGGCCTCACTCTTCTGTTGAGTCACCAGTGGCACAAGGGAGTAATGTCTCTGTTGCAGAAACAAAACAACCTCTGTATACTGCCTGTAGGAAATTCAATTGGTGTCTGTCTGCTTCCCTTTCTTCGTGAGGACACTTCTCAGGCACTAGAATTGGTTTAACTGGGGAGATAAGTGACAATTGTGGATGGCAGGAGGAAAAACAGGAGGAGGAAATCTCTCTATTTTTTATCTGTCTATTGAGATGTCAGTGTCAGCCAAGAAGCACTTAAAAGAGATCTACTCTTATCTGTCAAGAACAAGGACACATGGAAAGATCTAGTCATGACAGGAAAAGCCAGTTACAAGGATGCACATGCCTAGAGCTTTCTGTAATGTTTCCTGATGAGAGGCTCACTGGTGTACTCAGGGCTGGATCACTGCTTTGGGAGACAACAAGAGGGAACTAATTCAAACCTTCAGGTTTCGACCAATCACATGTGTCGGTTCATAGCCATAAACATTCGTGTCTTCTGGGATCTTTGCCCACATTAAGTCAGTACAACTTCACTGATTCCCTTGATCTCAAAAACATGCATGCCTGTTTCCTATATGGCTTCTAGCATCACAGGCTGGTTTACATGGACTGGGCAAATTTGACCTAATATGGATTTGCCTGCTTTTCTTAAGAAAAGTGCCTCTATGTGTGAAGGAGGAAAATTTGGAGTCTAATTACATGCAGGTTGATTCAAATGGTACCAAGCCATACAAAAATGAGAGAACTACTGAAGCTCTGAGAGCCTCTGTGTTTCCTGGTTGTGTACAAAAGACACTGCAGCAAATTGTTTCAATTGGCATAATAAGATGAATGAATCATATAGCAGACAAGCAGCAATTCATCCCTCCACGCAGCTTCTCCCTCTAATAGCATTGTAGTTAGTCAGCTCAGTAATTATATTTTCACTAACATTTTTCTTGTAGTCAGGTTCCTGTGCTCTCACTGACCAAAGAGGATAGCATACATTCACAGGTTCATCCCAGAAAATAAAATGGTTTTGTAGCTCTTCAGAATTTAATCCCAGGTGCAAAGATCAGAGTTCCCCTCACCAGATACACATCCATCAATAGCCTCTGACCCAGGGTAACCTTGGAAATGAATGTTCAACTAATTTTCACAGACCAGACCAGTGCAAATCTAGTTTAAATAGGCACAGGCTTCAAGCTGCTCATCAAGAGAGCAGAATACTGCCAACCTTATTTTCAGTTTTTGTAGGACCTAAGCAGGCTTAGCAAAAAGTTTCTAGTCAGACACCAAAGCTTTCTTTCATATCTTTTTAACATTAGGGTTTTCAGTTGGTAGAGACTTCACACAGAGGCACACTGTAAAAATGCTTTTCTCATTGCTGAGTTTCATTGCTTGACAGTGTAAATATAAAATGCCAACTTGTACAAACTCTGTTCCTCTTGTCTTCACAGCTATTTGTAGGAAAAAAGCCATCAGATTTTGGGATCATCTGTATCTAAAAGTAGGCAGCAGAAATGACGAAGTTATACTTGGCTGCATAGGCATTTTTTTCAAAGCATGTAAGTGTCAGGTGTTGGTATTTGAGCTCCTGGATCATTCCTGATTACACTGGCTTGACACCAGTCAAGGGTAGCATTATCTAAGATCTGTTCTGAGTCACATGTGCAATGCTGAACTGTCTAGCTTACTTCATTGGCACTCTTTATTTGTAAATATTAGAGGATTAAGCAAAGTCAAACCCCAGCATCCATGTATTACTTTCTGATTTCAGAAAATGACATGTATTTCTAAAACATCTGGAAATCATTAGAGTTCTTTTTTTCTCATTATTAATCTAGAAAATAATTCTGAATATTAACAAAGAGATGGGGGGTGTAGATAAAATACAGAGGAGAACAGAAAGACATTTCCAGTGTCAGCAGTTTATGGCAACCCAAGATTTATTTTATGCCACAAGAGGACTGCTTCAGAAGACTGGTAAAAGCTTTGCAGTGCCATTAGCTAGTGGTGTGTTCCACTATGAAAGGCAGGAAAACACAAAGATGCTCATAATCAAAAAGGAAAAGTAAAAGTCAGAGGGTCCAAAAAAATTGCATAGTTTTATTAGTAAATTATACATTTGGCATGGAAATTGGTATATGTTAGTAGTTAGTCCCTTATCTTTCAGTATAAACACATGGTGGTGGATTTGGAGGGAGGGAGGGAGGGAGGGAGGAAGGAAGGAAGGTTGGTTACCAGTCATGGCTCCAGCATTGACCCAGCTGAGGAGGCAATCTGGACTTCATGGAGGTACATTTTATAGATAACTTTCCCCATCCTAGAGCTAAGTTTCTCAATTTCTCAGTTTCTCACTTTAAATGCAAATTATTTGTCATACACAGTTTGCTCTGTTATACCTTTTTGAAAATGGGTCAGAGGGTTTCAGGGGTCTTTGGTGATCTTGATCCCACCTCTATTCGGTTGACCTTAAGTTGACAATCAGTGCCTACTTCCTGGCCTTATTCCTGCAGCTGTGCTGTGCTGTGTTGCACTTATCTCCAGAAGCCAGAACAAGGGTGTTTGACACAGAAAAATACTGCCCTACCTCTGTCTGGTCCCTTTCTCCAGCCATATTTTCTTCTTTCTCACATCATGTTCTTACTATCATTCCTTTTGTTTAGCTCCAAGCTCTCTGGCCATCAGTGTTTGAGACATATGTGTTAGCCACTTATCTTCTGAGCTTCTACAGCTAGAGGCAAGCAGTCATACATGTTACACATCAAACTGAGTTGTACTTAGGTCTCTGGCCTGAACCAATCATGATAACGTATCTTGGTCCATCTGTTATATCTAATTCAGGTAGTGAAAATTTTGTGCTCATTTCTCTGCTTTTACTCTTCTGACCCTCAGCTTAACACTGATTTAATATCCCCAAACTTGGTTCTGATTTGAGTGATTTTTTTTTTTTTTCATGGTAACCTTTTCTCCACAGGTTTTTTTTTTTTTTCTATTTACTTGCCTTTGACACCAATTTTTAAAAATAAATATACTTCAGTTCTGCTCTTTCTGCTCACCAGCTGCTGCTATATCGTAGTTTATAGAGAAGGCATTTCCTAGAGATTATGTGTTTTCACATAATCTCTAGGAAATCTCTAGTGTTTTCAATGAGAATGCTCTTGTGCTGATAGATTTCAAATGTGATTTTCCAAAATATTCATTTAATATTCTGTCCTTATGGAAATGCCTTCCAGTTCAATTAGCTGTCCATTTTTAGAAAGCAACGCACACAGTGGTTGGTTAATGGTCAAAACTAACTTGCTGAAGTTCGAATACTTACAATATTTTGGGTTTATTACAGTTACAGGACAAATGGCACTTTGTAACCCTCTTCAGTTACTGTCAATTGTCATCTGCAGATTACTTCCTATCAGCTCTTCATTCAACCACAGTGACTTTGTCTAGGTGTGGATTTCCATATTACCTTTGGCGACTGATTTACAGGTGTGCTTGTGTCTTGCTACCCAGTGCCCTGCCAAAAGTCTGGTAGGATACATCTCTCTCCTGAGGAAGATGGCTGGTATTATGTAACGAAGATGTATGAATAAATCTTTTGCATCCATGACAATGTGTGCATCACTGCCACTGACTCAGCTGCTAAGTGTCTGAATTTGCCTTATGACAGAGGTGAATTACAGATATGCTCAACATACTTCTAATCCTATTTTTGGCATCCAGGAACAAAGTACCAACTGCAAATGGCAAATGTGTTGGCAAATCCTCGTCACATGGATATGCATGTCTTACTTTCAGCCTGGACAGGATTAATTTTTTACAGTAGCTGGGAGGGGGGCATAGCCAGACCCTAATGTCATTTAATACCACCTTACATCATTGCCAGGTGGGGGAAAATGAACTCTTACCCTTTTCTGAGAAGGATGTCCTTTTCTGTTCAGGAGAAAAGGAAGGGTGGGGAAGAGCCTGTCAATATTTTTCAAAGGCTATATGTGTAAGTGGTTTCTTTTTTCTATACCTTTTGTTTTTAATTATGTTGCTGTTATGGTTTGTTTCCTTATCTCATTGATGTTTTCACTATTCTTATCTCAGCCTGTGATTTTCACCTTTTGTGTCTCCAATTCTCAATTCCATCCCACCAAAGTGGGAAGAGGGAGGGGAAGGTAGAAGGGAGTGAGAGGCAGTGTGGTTTGGACTCTTTTGGGAGAACAAAATTGGGAAGTACCCATCCTAAATCACGATAATCTACTATATACTGTATGAGGAGTCAGTGGATATCCAACAGAGTCCAATCTGCTCCTCCTCAGCTGTAGCAAGACCACCTCCATGAAGCTTCCTCCTAGAAGGAAGAAAACAAATCTCAATTCAATGGTCTTGGTTTCTGAAAGTCATTTCATACTGACATTCACAGCTATCTGCAGCTTTTATTGTTTACAGTGGTTTGAACAATGACATTGACTTTGGAGAAGTAAATAAGCATGCTTTTTCCTCTGGATGTCCATGTAAGTTTTAGGTCAGCACCTGCATAATGTAAACAGGCAGTTGAGTAGAAACAGAAAAAGAAATTGGAAAGAATTTATTTTAAAACATCAGAAAATAACAAGGAAAGGACTTGAACAGTAAAAAGGCTTGAGTAAGAGAATGCAAACTACAGAACCAATAGAGACAAGATTAAAGAAACTACCTGTGAGTGGGCATCAGCTGTTAGTATCACAGCAGTTTGATCTGGTTTTTGGGGGAAAAAGATGGGCCATACCTTTCTGGTGTAGTAATGTGCTTTGGGAGTGAGCACCACAAAGTACCACAGAATCACAAAATGGGTCAGATCTTCTGGTCTAACCTCCCTGCTCAAGCAGGGTCCTCCTAGAGCACATGGCACAAGATTGCATCCAGACACCTCTTAAGTATCTCCACTGAGGGAGACTCCACAACCTTTTCCACAGCCTTTTCCACTGTTCAGTCACCTGCACAGTAAAGAAATTTTTCTTCATGTTCACGTGGAACTTCTTGTGCATCAATTTCTGCCCTTTGTCCTATTGTTTGGCACCACTGAGAAGAGCCTGGATCCATCCTCTTGGCATCCTCCTTACAGATTCTTACAAACATTGATTATACCATGCTCCCCAAGGCTAAACAGGCCTATCTCCCTCATCTTTTCCTCATAAGACAGATGCTCTAGTCCCCTTATTGCCTCAAAGTTGTTCTTTTAAAATAACTGGACAAAAAGTCTCTGGGGTGACCTTATTTGACCATACTGTGGCTTTTTAGTGCCTAAAAGCAACCTGCAAGAAAGCTGGCGAGAAACTTTTTACACTGGTGTGTAGTAAAAAAACAAGGCTTTAAACTGATAGAGGGTAGGTTTAGATTAGATGTAAGGACAAAATTTTTATAATTGGGGTGCTGAAACACTAGTACAGATTGCCCAGAGAGGTGATAGATGCTTCACCCCTGGAAGCATTCAAGATTAGGCTGGATGGGGTTGTGAGCAGTCTGATCTATTAGGGGATGTCCCTGGTTATTACAGGGGGTTGGACCAAATGACCTTTCAATGCCCCTTCCAGCACAATGTATTCTGTGATTCTGTGGTGTACTGGAAAGTGTCCCTGGCCATGGCAGAGAGGTTGGAACTGGGTGATCTTTAAGATCCCTTCCAACCCAAAACATTGTATAATTCTCATTATCTTTGTAGCCCCCTGCTGGACTTCCTCCAGGAGCTCCATGTCTTTCTTTTACTTGAGACCCCAGAACAGGACACAGCATTCCAGGTGAGGCCTCTCCAGGGCTGAGTAGAGGGGCAGGGTCACCTCCCTTGACTCCTGGTAGTGCTCTTCGTAAGGCACCCCAGGATGTCACTGGCCTTCTTGGCCACCAGGGCACTGCTGGCTCATGGAGAGCTTGTTGCCCACCAGGACCCGCAGCTTCTTCTCCACATAGCAGCAGGTCACCCCCAGGCTGTGCTGGTGCCTGGGGTTGTTCCTCCCCAGCTGCAGGACCCTGCACTTGCCTTTGCCAAATTTCAGAAAGTTCCTCTGTGTCCATCTCTCCAGGCTGCTGGGATCCTTCTGAAAGGCTGCTCAGCCCTCTGGGCTATCGGCCACTCCTCCCAGCTTTGTGTTGTCACTGAAATTGCTGAGGAGGCCCCTGCCCCTTCATCTAAACCACTGATGGATAAATTCAACAATACCAGGCCCTTGAAGGACACCACTAGTGGCAGGCCTCCACCTATACTCTGTCACTGATCACAACCCTATTGCATGTAAGCAGGGGGTGTTTCTCCTGCAGGTCAGTGATGAGGGTGCGAGGCAGCTGTGCCTCAGCTCCACCTGAACCATGGTGGCAAAAGAAGAGTGGTTGGAATTCGTCACACCTAACTGACCATCAGTGAGCTGGAGGTTGCCAAAGCAGGATTGATTTACTGTGAAGATTGCAGATGCAAGGTCTGCTCATTTTGTCATTGATATTGACTACTGCCATTGATCAGATAGATTGGTTTGTCCAGCCATGAGCTTGGAGAGACCTCCAAATAAGTATTCTGCTGTGGAGAGTATATTTCCAGAAGAGGACTTCATGTGTAACTTAATGAAATCCTAAAGACATTTAATGAATGACACTCAGCTTTTCTCACTGCAGTAAAATGACGGGGACTTGATCTTAATTTTCTTGCTGAGACTGGCCTGCAGAGCCTGAAATTCAAAGATACAATATCTGCTTTGTTACTCTATGAGCTTGCTGTAAAATATGCTGTAATCTCTGCTAGGGATATGTTGTGCATTCCCTGGAGGTTTTTCAGCACTGAGGAACACTTCAGACTGCTTAACAGATTGTTCAGGCTTTGCCTTATAAGGTCTTTTAACTCCAGCACAAGCGCATGACAGCCCCTCCAAGTGTCAGGCTGTTGGGAACAGATCACAGCAACAGCTTCTCTGCTCAGAGAGGCACATTTGTCCTGTCTGCCTTAACCTGCTGCCCTTCCAGCTCCTGTCCTGACAGGCAGCATAAAAATGGGGGCTTAGGGTAAAGGGTGGGAAGGGCAAAATTTAACTCTGCCTGTGAGCCTGTCCTTACAGGAAAGACTGAATGGTTTTGAATATGTCAAGATACTTTTGTGTTTTACACAGACTTTGGTTACAGCTGTGGTGCCCTGGGAAGACTGGTGGTCTGCCACTTTACACACATTCTTCGGTGGTAAGGCATGGGATCTGCTGCTCTTGGGAGACATCTCTTCTGCTGGTGAAGCTGAGAGCCATGAGTTAAAACTTGCTCTCAATTCATTCCCACTCTGCAATTTCAACAGTAGCAGCAACTCTATATCAAGGCAGCAGAAACATTTATTTTCTATTCTCAGTGTGTCTGTGTCCTATTTTAGCAGCTCTGAAACATCAGCAGATAAGGCTAAAGTACTGAAATGGCACATGCTAACCACTGAAAGCCAAACATGCTTTGCTTTGACTTAAAATATCCTCTGGTTCAGTTCTAAGCCATGGGAAACAGACACTTGGGGAAATTCAGGAGTAATTTCAGCCTCTCCTGTAGTTCCCATCAGCATTACCATTGCACCTTGGCCAGGCTGCACATTGGCAGAAACCTCACTGGCCTTTGCAAGTGTTTGGAGTTGCAGGGAAAAGCAGCCCAATGTGGGGGCAACACAGGGGGCAAAGCAGCCAGGAACAAAGCTTGGACTTCCTGCACCCCAATCCTGCCTTGTCAGAAGGCTATCCCATCTCCTGCAGGCAAAACCCCACTCCTAAAACTCCCTCCACACCTAAGAAAGCCTTCCACATTTCAAAAAACCTACACATGGCAGCAACTTCGACTACACAGACTCAGTAGTTGAGTAAATCCAGGCTGTCTGGGGCAACTCATTCAAAAGAGGACCCATAGAGATAGGGTTGTGTGACTTCAGTGGGGCTACCATTTGAAAGCAATCTGTTCAAAGGCTCTGAAACAGAACTGTAACCTGCTTTGAGGGCAAAAAATATCAAGACATCTATAACCAGTATTTGTCATCATACAACATGTTATCTACAGCCAAAATATCACAACTTAATTAAACATTACAACTGCAATAACCACAGTATCCACAAATCATAAGTTGCCCAGAGTTAGGCTTTTCAGAAACAGATAAAAGAGCTGCCTATGTTATGTGAGCTCTGTATACTGATAGGGACATTCATATAAAAATTTAAGCTGCATCTGCTAATCTCCAAAACAAACTAAATTTGATAGTTTTGTTGTGTGTTTGTTTGGTTTTTAAGCACATTTTAAGGACTTTTGAACTAACTTTTACTTACAGTTCTCTCTAATGTGGGCACTGCTGAAAAGTTTTTCCAGTTTCCTACTTGCAGCAATGCTGCATTTGACTCTCTGGCATTGCAGCAGCTGAAATTGCAGTTCAGTCAAGGCAAACAAAATGCAAACTAATACTTGCTACGGAACTTTTAAAACAAAATCAACAGACTAAAATATTAGCTCTGTGTCCCTTGAATCATGCAAACCAGATCTCTGATTTAAAGGCAACCTCTGTTTTTCTTGACATTTTTACATTATTAACTCATTTTCCTCAGTGCACTCTTTGTTTCTCTTCAAAGTATTAAGAAAGTTCCTTTTGGTTTGCATCTTTTTTCCTCTCTGCCTCATTCCAGAAGCTACCCTTTGTTTCTGCAATAGTGGGTTTTCTGTGCTCTTTGGGAAAACTGTGATCAGATCAATTGCAGGAATGATTCTCACCACAAAATTTCACAGTTGGTGCACTTTCATCATGAGATGAGGCAGGCAGCCTAGAACAAAACTCTGATAGCTGGATAACAAGTGTAGAGAAAACAAGAAAAAATGGCTATTAAAAAAGAAGAACTTTTGGGGGAGCTGATTTTTGGAACTCCTTGCTGAAATACTGCTAAGAGTCAGAACTATCAGTCAGACAGCAGATGACTAAAATTTTAGGTTGATAACAAATGCAATGTTGTTTTAAACCACTGTATTTTGAAAACAAAAATCAAATCCAAAGTTGCTTATCAAGCTGTGATTTTGAACTCCCAGGCAAAGCTTTATTAATTTGAAGGTACTAATAAGAAGGACTTCAAATAATTTTTTCAACCAAAAATAAAAATACACCATATAATTTGTAAGTTTTTATGTATTATGCAATTTAACTAATCATCCTGTAACTAATCATCCTTCCTCAGCAGCCGCACAGCAAGCAGACCCAGTACTGCAGGGCTTACATTAAAAGAACAAGAAGATGAGAAGACAAGAAGATAGGCAAAGAAACACCTTCACAGAAGGATGATTTCAAAGTTGTCAGAGCTTGACCAGTAATGACATCTACAGAATGTCTGGTTATTGATCTACTCTACTAAATAAGTTCATTTAAATTGTTTAGGTTAGAGTTTGTTTTGCACGTAGTGTTAGTGACTTGCAGATATATTGGGGGAGAGGAGGGGTAGGGAGGGGATTGGAAGAGAAATTATTAAATTCCTAGACAGATTTGATATGTGAAAACTCAAAATACAAATTTAAATGTCCCTTCTTCCATATGGTCCCTGTTTTCTGAAAAGTGCCATCATCCTTAAATGGGGCTCTCATGTCAACAGGGAGATTTGTGCTTTCAGTATAGTTGAACTGTGGTTTGGCAATTAATAACATGTCCAATAAAAGAAATATTGAAGACGTTGCTTGAAACAGACATGTCCAGGGCTCTTGTCACTTCATTGTCATCACACACCAAAATACAAAATTGACATCTGCTGCGGACATACATACATAGGTTTATGCATACTTGAAGTACACTGAAAGAGCCATAAAACCACACCATGACTGCCTTTCTTGATTCTAGTGACAATCTGGGCGCTAGAATAAAGAAAAAACTTTGTTTTGGTGACTCTCAACTGAACTATTTTATCTGCCTTTAAAAAGTATATTTTTAAAAATATACTTAACAATCTTTAAAAAGTATATTTTTCCACTATAGAAACAGTCTAAAATGGAGATAAAATTAATTTGTCTGAAAAGATCTCATGCATCTACTCTCTCCATACTTTTGTTGGGTGCCCAAGTTACAAATGTTGTAATGCCCATAAAGTTAGAAGACCAAATACATTGGTCATCTAAAGAAATCAAGGGGGAAAATGTAGTAACAGGGAGATGCTTTTTCTTTTCTGTGAGCGAAGAATAGACGATCATGTTGGGAAACATCATGAAGAAGAGATGCATTTTTTTCATTAGTTGTATCTGTTTGTCTCTTTACAATTTTATAAGGAAAGCAAAGTTCCTCCACCATCCTTACAAAAGAGTCTCAGACTGTTGTGATGTGAAGAGTGGTCTGTGCAGAAGCAAACCTCAGCTGAGGGATTTTTTCACTTCACTAATTGATTCAAACCTCCTAGGGGAAGTCTGCAAGGTTCTGGTTCTACACAAGAATAATTCAAGGAAAAGTAGCCTTATATTGTTAAATTAACAACCTGACATGCTGCCTGCTTCTCCAGTTGTGCAGATGGCCCTGCTACATGGTTACTATTATTTTAATACATGATGGGCAAATACATATAGCACAGAGCTACAACAGGCTTTCTCACAGTATGTGCCCTTTGTAAACAAGTTTCAGCCCCTTAGGGAGCCTTTTTGTTTTCATTCCTGACACACCTAGCAGTAACTAACCTAACTACTTGAGAACACTTCAGACCTTTTGAGAGAGGTTTGAATTTATCATGAAGTTGAGGATACCTGCAGCCTTGCTCCACACGTTATTCTCCGATACAGGAGACATAAACCTGAGAAGGTTGGAGAAAGATGAAAAGCCTACTTAAGTACTAAATTAAGACATAACTGGAAGTTTTCAAAGTTAAAGCATTCAACATCTTCCCAAATATCTTTATTTAAAAGGGTAGGTGACTGCTTAGTTTTGAAACAATTATGTCTTGTATTCTCTTCCAGGTTTCAAAATTGAAATACATGCAGAAGCTTAAAATACAGACATGTTGACAGGGAATTTCAAAGCAGTCTAGAGATTTAAGAATCATTTTTAAATAAATTCAGGGGAAGGCAATGTCAATCATTAAGGCTGCTTTGTAAATCAGCATTAAATTTCACCCTAGGAACTTCTGAGTACTAAGTTTAATGAATACTATCTCTTCTGAATGCTGCTTACCAAACAAGACCTTTGTATGTTAGAGGTGCAAAATAAAGATGATTTACTAATTAGATGCACACCAGAGATACCAGTTTAATGGTAATGTCATCTTGAGTGAGGCTTGTATATGGTATGCAATAGAAGCATAGAATGCTGTTCTACAGTGTAGAACAGTTCTCCGGTTTGTACCTTACAGCATTAAAGCATAAAATAATGCCATTAGAGTGACACAAATAGGAAGTCAGTAGAATTTGCATCTTCCTCCGGAATTCTGATTAAGATTTTTTTCATCATCTGCTGTCTGTAGTTCTAGTTTTGGAAAAGCACTAGAGGGAATAATACCTTCTGGTCATGACCCCGAGCGAGGAACCAGTGGGGATACCTTTCCTATGAAAGAGACTTGACAGTGTGCTTGTGTGCCTGTGATTGTAGCACTGGAAGTGTGACCACAGAAAAGGAGCAGCCTTAATGATCCTTTCCATTAAGGAAGAAATCACTTTCACATAGGCAATGCAAGATCTTCATGTAATACGTACCTGTGTTCACAGCAAAGTCTTGGCACTTTGTTGGCTGCCTTGGGCTGTGAAAAGCTTAATGAATTCCCTAGATAGCAAAAGAAGTCAGATGTACTAATTTGAACGTAGTGTAAACTGATCTAAAATTCACACTGAACTTTCAGCATGTGTCCAGAAAGTAGCCAGTTATTTTTGTCTCTTCTTTGTGACTATGCCACTCTCTGAAATGGAGAGTGTGGAAGAATTCTTCTGTGTGGAAGAATTCCAGTTTTTGTCAGGTCAGAAGACCAGAAATGGCACACTGTCTAAAAATACATAATGTCATTTTGATTTTTGATTGATTTTGGTTTTGGGTTTATTTATTTATGGCACCACTGACTAGCAGGTTCAAAAGCTACATGACAGGTCTCAGGAGGATTTCAGAAAGATGGACTGTGATAAATAGACCTGAGTCCATTCTAACTCACTCTTTCAAAATACTGTTAAGGCCCCTTATTTGAATTGATGTAGTTAACTCCTCTTTACCACTGAGATAAAATTAAAATTTTAGTTCTTGTGTTCCTATAATGTGCTGAAATTGAGGAGGACTGGTTTAAATGCCCATTGTTAAATTACAAACTTCATACAGATAAGCTGTAGAGACCTCTCTGGGCAGCCCCTCCACTGAGGAGAAGGTAATGATTTCATAATTTTCCTAGTTATTTCACTTTAGCTGAAAGCTAGCCATTAACACAAACTGCCCTTGTAGACTGGAATGGATTCCTCAAAACTTTTTTGGCATTGCAAACCCAACATTAATACTATAGCCCTTCTTCTAGGAGCTTAAGGATAGGAGACAAAGCTGAGAATGGTCTAAAGGATCTGGTAACAAAAGGATGTTTAAAAACTAAGTATTAAGTTACTTTCTGGTCATATGTGAGGGAAAAAATAAAACAAAGATCCCAGTGTCATCACAGCAATAGTAAAATACAAATATGCAGATTCTGGCCCCAGTTACATTCTGGAACACATTTATTTTCATGTTTCTATAGCTTTTGTCTTTTGGGCTACAGACAACTTAATTATTTTCTTTACAATCTCACTTCTGAAGCAAAATCCAGTGTACCCAAACCTCAGCAGTAAATATTTTTGCATTTTTAAGGGAATATAATTTTAGCTATGTGCTATATGTGGAGAATGATCAGAAAGCCCAAGAATAGAAATAAATACCACTAAAGTCAGTTTTCCTGTTGCAGTCCAAGTTGTTTGAAGAGAGAGAAATGCCAGAACCTACAGGAACCAAGCTTTAGTTTTAAAATCTAAAGTGAAAAAATGTACACTTCTTTTTCGTGGCAGAATGAATAGCCAAGTCAGTTTTAAGGGACTGGAGGGGCAAGAGCCTCCTCTGTATCAGCATTACAGTTGTCAGAAACAATGAAACTCAGAACCACAAAATGTTTCAAATGGAGAATGTAACACAAGTCCTAGGTACACACAATTCTCAGCTCATTAACAGCTACAAAGAGATGCACAGCTAAGGGGTGGTGACCTATTTTCGTGGCACAATTTTGCTGATAGAATTGAAATTCAACAAATATTCCCTTTTTAGTGAAGAAAGTTGTCCTATTCACAGATATGTCTCTGTCCTGCACTGTAATGCTGGCAGTATTGTTCTCATAATTTCTCTCTGCCTCAGGTGGATGTTGAATGTCAAGGGAGGCACTGAGAATAGAAAGTGGAAAGTAAGGACAAATCAGGATTTTCTTTTTGTGTAATTCAGAGACTATAGGAATTTGGGAAAAGTTGTCTTACATTTCTCCTCTGCAGGTCATCCAATCCCACTCTGGTGCCCAGGAGCTGTCACTGGGCCAGTGACAGAATCACAGAACCAACTAGGCTGGAAAAGATGTTTGAGGTCATCAAGTCCAACCTATTACCTTGTCAACTAGACCATGGCAGTGAGTGCCATGTCCAGTGTTTTCTTTAAGACTTCAGGAAAGGTCTTCACCTCCCTGGGCAGTCCATTCCAATGCCCAATCACTCTTTCTGTGAAGAACTTGTTCCTAATGTCCAGCCTAAGCCTCCTCTGGCACAGCTTAAAGGACTATCCTCTCATCCTGTCGCTGGTTGCCTGGGAGAAGAGGCTGACTCCCACCTGGCTACACCCTCTGTTGTGGTGCAGGATTCATTTGCTGTGTTCTGTTACCCCCTAAAGCTATAATGGTTCGGTGGGACCTGGCACTTGGTCTTCTTAAATTTCATATTGCTGGACTCAGCCCATCTACCCAGGTCCCTCTGCAGAGCCCTCCTACTCTCCAACAGATCAACATTCCTGCCCAACTTGGTGGCATCTGCAAATTTGCTGATGGTGGACTCCATCCTCCAGATCACCAGTGACGATGTTAAACAGGACTGGCCCAGCACAGACCCCTGGGGAACATCCCTGGTGAGCAGCCACCTCCTGTGTGCAGCACCATTCACTCTGGGTCCGGCCATGCAGCCAGTTCCTAACCCAGCACAGAGTGCTCCTGTCCAAGCCATGGGCTGCAGCTTTTCCAGGAGTGTGCTGTGGGAGATGATGTCAAAGGCCTTGCTGAAGTCCAGGCAGACACATCCACAGCTTTCCCTGCATCCAGGATGGTCAGCTGGTCACAAAAGGAGATCAGGTTGGTCAGGCAGTACCTGCCCCTCCCAAACCCATGCTGGCTGGGTCTGATCTCCTGGCTGTCCTGTAGGTACCATTTGATCACACTGAGGATGATCTGCTCCGTAACCTTGCTGGGCACTGAGGCAGGCTGGCAGGTCTGTAGTTTCCCAGATCCTGCAGCTGGGTAAGCAAGCTGCAGTGCTAGCAGCCAGCAGTGAAATCCCAAGAGGAGACAGACTGCTTCCTCCACCTGGGAATCTTCAAATAACCCAGCTACCTGGCAAGGAAAAAAGGGAGAAAAGAGAAGTGCATACATAATTTCTTCTTCTTCTTCTTCCCTACTTCAAGGAAAGTCACAGAAACCAGCATCTTCAGGGCTGCTCATCTGAGGCTTTGGCAGGGAGTGCTCTGTGGCTCACTTAAGTTACTGCCAAGGACATTAGTAGCTGCCAAGTTACTGCAAGGTGTTGAATAAACCTCAGGCTAGCATGAGGCTGTTTTATCATGGTAGTGGGTCTGGCAGAACAACAGGTCTCAGGAAAACAATTGCTTCTAATCCCTCATTCTAACCAAATCACCTACAAGCAACTATTTGTGGACAACAAACAATATTTGGCCAGATTTCTGGTCTGTGGAGTCTCTTGAGGGCCCCTACCACTCCTAGCATCTGCTGGTCTGTTGAGAGGAGGTGTCATGAAACTTTCATGACTAAATGGAGACCCTCTAGTCAGAGGACTTCTCAATGCAATCTTCCCATGGCTTCAGAATGAAACCAAGCAAACATGGAAAACTTAATAGACTGCATTTATTAATACTTTGTGGCTTTCCTATTCATAAGCCTGCTGTCTTGGGATAGTTTAAAACAAAGCCCTGTGCTCTAGCTTTTTATTTCTTAAACAATGCTATCTCCTGCTGTGTATGTTTCAATTCCATGTCTTGACAGCAAGTGGCAAACAGAAGAAAAAAAAAAAGGAAAAGGGGAGAAGAAATAATTTCAGTTACTCCAAGTTTGATTAAAATATTCTTTTTCTATAAAGAAAGAATGAGCTTTTGTGCTTAGAAAACTGGACTCAGAGACAGAGGTCTTCAGACATATAACTAATAGTTTCATCACCTACATTTTCTAGCTATAAAGTGCTGTGAGGGATGGAGGGGAGATTTCCAAGCCTTTGCTTATCCTCTTGCACAGACTGGTTTTCCCACCACCCCAAACTGCTTGGGGGCTGTGCCCATGAAAACCCATGCAAGGGGGAAGGGGGAATGAAGAAAGTGTAGTGCTGGTAGAATCTGCTACTCCACAGAAGGGTGAGGGCACATATTTGGGTGCTCAGCTTCTCACTTTCACCATTGCAAGTCATGAGTGACAACGTATTGGGCACCTCCCTCCACCAGCCACACTGAGTGGGTGTGAAGGGCCTGGACAACATTCCCCATCATATGGCCACCACTTACTGGGTCAGTGCATCCAGGCAGGATGAAGACAACTGTCCTGAAGTGATGTCTCCCTGGGATGAAGGTCTCTGTAGCTCACAGCTGTGAGTTCCAAGAGGCCCAAGCACAGCCCTGGTGTTATAAGCACTCCATATCCCCAGCACGCTGTCTTGGGTAGAGGTTAGAGAAGGGCAGGAAGAGGCTTTTTTGTGGAAAGGCAGAGAGCTACAATTAAAACTGCAGATGGAGTAGTCTCTCCTGGAAGTTTTGGATGGTGACACTGCCAGAAATTTTGAAGGGAATGTAGTGTGAGGCACAGTGTTTGAGGAAGTCCAAAAAATGAGCATGGGTGACAAGCTCAGGTATCTAAAAGTTTAGATTACCTATTCATTCTTGAACTATTTTAATATAGGCAGACTCTGGTAAGGAAGGTAAAGAAAGATTAATCAAACTTCAGAGTTTTGACTTAGAAGAAAATAATATGGTTCAAACTTGCTGTAGGAATGAATGCTTGAATATCGAGGATGCCAGAGCAGTGTTAGTTCAGCACAATGCAACATGTTGGCATGTGGTAATTTTAAGAGCCAGAAGTATCTCCTTTTAAACAATCTGAAATGCAAATGTGAAGCCCATTTTCCCTCCTTGCTCTGTGTTTTCCTGACAGCCACTGACAGGATCCAACCATTAACTTGTCACCTCAAAAACACGTTGATGCATTTGCAATGGCTGAGGTGCTAATCCTGACCATCATGTGTATGCATGTGCCTTCCTTATGCAGTCTTCAGGACAAACTCTGGTTTCTTAGACTAAATCAATCTACCAACAGCCAGGAGAATGAGAAGTGAAAGACTTCCTAAGGATAAGATTCCTGGCATCATGCAGAAGGGTTCTTATAGTTAGCAGCGCAATGGCAAAAAACAACCTGGCTGGCTTGACCAAAACCAAACACAGGTGATTCAAGATAGAACCTTTCCTAATCCAGTTCAGCTGCATAGCAAGGACAAGAACCTGACTTTCACCACGTAACTAAGTTGTCTCATTTAAAGTTCAGGCTAGACATAGCTCAGAGTACTTTCAGGATCTTCTCCAGCACTGAACAGGGTCTACAGATTGTTTCCTACACTCTTTTCCAAACAAACGAAAATAAAAATCTGTTTTGCATGGAAATGGAATGCAATTCACACATTATTAGGATTTAGCAGTTCTTGCTCTTTTAAAAATTGCTGTGAAAAGAACAGCTTTTGAACTGACATTTGAAGAAATAAAAAGGACTTTTTTTTCTTTCTTTCCATTTTTAGCTACTGAACAAAGTATATTAAACCTGCTCTTACCTACTCTTCTGGAATCACCTTGCTCCTCCCTACACGCTCCTTTCTCTCTTGTTTTACTAGTGTCTTTAAAATTTGGAAATATTACCCTGGTTTCCTGCCCTAAAAGTAAGAAAAAAAATGTGTAGAATTTAACAAAATTTCTTAATTTTTGAATTCAAATCCCCTACCAACCTAGCAAAACATTCTGGAAACAAAATCTTAACCAACATGGATGAGAAATAAATTCAAAAATTGACTGGGTAGATGCTTTGTTTTGTTTCATTTCAAATGTTTTCACTAACTAAACATCTTACAGGGACTGTCCACTGCTGATTCCATCATGGTGTAGCAAGTCACTTCATAGAGGTCATTTTTCCTGCGTGTGCTCTGTGAAATTCCTCAGTAAAAGATTTCAATCTCATTGCATCACAGGCTTCAAGACATATGAGAGAAAGCTATATGTAGAGAAATGTAGAACTACATATAGAGAAACTAGTGGCTTTTACTATTGCATGACTTCCAGCCTTTCCTCACTGCACATCAAGAGCAAGAAACTGCTCTGCTGCAGTTGTAGATGCAACCTCTATCATTTCTGTACGGTCACAAAGAGTCAACAGAGCTGATCCATGTTTCCTTGGAAAACTAAACTGGAGGGGTGCACAGCCCTGCAGCATGTTTCATTGGGACCAGGAGATACTCACATCCATTTTTATATATGACTGAATGCACTTAAATATATGCTTAAATGTCTTCCTGAGTGGATTTCATATGGAAGGAAAAGAGGGGACAGCCTGAAGTGATGCATATTGCACTCCACTTTAGCAACACGTAATGTGACTACAGGTTGCAGCATGAATAGGCTGCCCATTCCAGCTCCAGTAAGCACTGGGTCATAACCCTTGTCTTTGCTGGATATAGCCTGTAGCAGAATTCTTCCCCTGGGCAAGGCTTAACAGCAAAACATGAGAAGGGTATTGAAGGGATTTAATTGCATAGCTATCAAGCCTTAGTAGCAGTTGCCCATATATGTTCTCAGAGCACATGTGGGGTAGAGATGCCTGGATCCTGTGTGATGGGGTATTTCGAAACCAGCTGTAGTAATACAAGTAGCAGTGCATGGACCTTTACATGGTAATGGAAAATGAAAATGAGTGATTTTGAAGAACAACAAGAGAAAGAGACCAAACAAGTTAGAGAGCACCTGTTATTCAATAAATTACTTAAAGTTGGAAGACTGAAAAAGTATCCCAGTATGTAGAGTATGTAGCCACAATTGTTGCATTTTCCTTTGCTGTGATCCCCCATCACCAACTTACTTATACTGCCTCACTCGGGATATGGCAATAAAACTTTGCCTTTTGGTCACAGTGACTACTGGAATTATATAATGTTCCGTGAGTTTTCAGACAACACAGGACCTCTTTCATGGTGGTAAAGCAAAGCAAGAAGTCACTTTGACGTGCTGTCACAAGACAAGGAGACTGTGCACCAGTAAGAAAATGGGACCAGGAAGTTAAAACACCTGACAAAGCAGCTGCCTTGAAAAACAGCCTGCAGCAAGTAGCATGTCCTGGAACTGGGATGGAGGTGGAGGATGTCTGACTGAGGAGACTGGGATATGGAAAACTAAAATGCCAGGCTAGGTGGCTAGGTGGGCAGGCACATGGGAAACAGGGTGACTTCCAGATTGCTTTCCTTCAAGATAATGGAGTTTCCCCATCTTAGCAGCAAGAGGATATCATATCAATATTATACACTGCAAAATGCACTTCTGCATGGCAAGAAACATCCAAAAGTGCATTTTGCAGCATATAATGCTCATGGCAGGATAGCCCCATGATGTCATGGTCAGCCCCCACCCACTATCTGGCGTGGTGCCTGCCCTGGCTCAGAGACACCCCTTTAGTGGGGCAGCCCCAGGCTCACCCATGCAGTGGCACCCCATGGGACAGGACTGCGAGAGAGTGGCTGGGGGGGCTTCACTGCTGTCTTTGAGAAAAGGAAGCAGACAATCATACAAGTAAAAATAAAAGTGTTTTGCATGCAAAACCAAAGCCAAGCTTGAAATCACAGGTACCCTGTGATACTGGCTCAAGTGTCCCTTCACTTCCTAACCTGCCTCCTTCTCCAGTATTTATAACACTGGATTCCTCAGTGAGACTGTACATACAGCTTTATCACTTCCCATGTCTGATGTCAATACATGCAATGCATGCAGGATGTGTGGACACCTTACTTTTCCCTCGACATCCAGATGCTCTTCATCACTTCTGTTAAGGGCTGCCCTGCAGCAGCAGCATTTTGCAGCGTGCCATGTTACTACTGCGCTCACAACTGTCTGTGCAGCTCTCCCAGGGTCAGCGCTCTCCCTCCTCCTGGCAGCCCTGTCCTTTCCCTTATCCAAACCTGCTTCAGCTGGGGCTGCAGCCACCGCCTGCGTGTCTGCCGCAGCTCCCCTCCCTGCGCCATGTGCCACCACCGTCCTTCCCTGCGCGCTGTGCTGCTCGCTAAGGACATGCTGTGGCACAGCTGTCTGCCTCCTCTGCTGCAGTCAGGCAGGTTTGTGTTACTGTGCACGCTGCTGATGTCGAGCTCCTGTCGTGACCCAGCACCCCATAGGAGGAGCAAATGAGCTGAGACGTCAACGCAAAAAATTATAGCCATGCGAGCTATCCCTCTGCTCAGCTGCTTGGAGAGTGCCTACATGGTTTGTGTGACAGCACCAGCACACAGAAGCAGCACTGAAATGCAGTTAGCAATACAGCTGGGAGACAGGCAGCCAGGCAGGCACTGGTCCAGTGACTAAAATGATCGTACTGTGAGCCAGCCTGCAGTGCCTCCAAAAGTGGCTGACTGCTACACAGAAGCTCGGCTTTCTTTGCAATTACTCCAGTTTCCCCCGGGTGACTGCAGTGTGCGCTCCGTTTCGGTTTTGTTTGCCTTTTTGTTTCTCCCTCCCACCTACCGGTCTCCCTCTCGCTCCTCCTGTGTCCTTCTCTCCAGGATGGCGGAAGCAGAGTTGCACAAGGAAAGGCTCCAAGCCATAGCAGTAAGTCAGTTTCCCTTTACTTGCTCTTTTGTCCTTAGCCGTGGGTTGTTGGAGGGAGGGGGGGATTCCAGCAGAGTGGCTGGGAAGCACACGGAGAGCCTGGCTTGTGCAAAGTTGTGTGTGGAATTCCCCGTTCGGGAAATGAGTGGTTAAAGTCTGCTTTGCGGGATTTGGCGGAGAAAGAGGGCTCTGAGGAAGAGCGTTGAGCTGACACGTGCAGAAAGAAAAATATGAATGCACAGTGGCATGCTTAAAAGATTGATGATAGAGAAGAAAAGAAGGAATAAATGGGGAGGAGAGGAGATTGCAGGAGAAAATCAGTACTCTGCTGACTATATATTTTTTCACAGTTGGAGCTTTTGCTTAGCTGATGGAGAAGTCAAGCAAAATGATCTGCTGGGGGATGGCTTTTAGTGCAGAAAATAATTGTGATATTGCTAGTTTTAAGACAATCAAACACAGACACTGCATTGTCAAAATTGTGTAATTGTTTGATCTACTAGTTGAACTGTCATCTCAGCTCCACAGCTGAGTACATGATTTCAGAAAAATTTCCTGCTGAGCTGCATTATGCCAGGAGTAAAATATAGGCAGGACTGAGCCCCATTTTAGTTATAACTTTTGTTTTCACATTTGGTAGAGTATTTGAATTGAGCCATGAGCTCAGCTGGTGCAGACCTTGGAGAAACGTGTGTAGTGACACCTGGTGAGGAAGGGGCCTGGGTGTTTAGGATCCACCATCATGCTGGTATACAGAAACTGCCAGCTCATCTTCTAGCATTCACAGGCACCGTGTCAAAAGGCCTGTGTTTCTGTGGGCACTGCCAGTCGGACAGCCCCATACAGCCTGCCCTTGTTCAAGTGACACCCAGCTCTTCTTCTTCCCCATGCCTGAGATGCTGATGCAGCTGTGCCAGTCCCAGACGCATGGCACGGCCCGTGCCGGGGACCACACACCTGGAGGTCTGAAGGGAAACAGATGATGGCAAAGCCCACATGGATTTCAGTTCTCTTCCCCAGTTCCCCCAGTGATCAACAGATGCTACATTTTTCTGTAGCTGGCACAGGTTACAGATTTCTTTTGTAGTGTAACAGGAATGGCTGCTGCTGCTGCTGCTTCTGCTGCTGCTGCTTCTGCTGCTGCTGCTGTTCCAAGATATTTTTCTTAAGTCTACTCCTCTGCTGATAGGTGAATGGAAATTTAAAATAACCAGATTTAAAAGAAATAGATTAGGGACTTCTCTAAAATATTAACTGTAAAAGAGCAAACGGTATCATTTGATAGGGGAGGGGGGAAGCTATAACCATTTAATTTTCAGGCAGTGGAAAGCAGATTTTTAAGCTGGCTCTCAGTTTTCTATCAACATAGGCATTGCCATATCTCAAGCGGAAACACCAGGAATGTTCCCCCAGATGCACACCTCACCATGGCCGGTGATTTGGGACTTTGGGACTCCTTTATGGCAGAACTGTACTGCAGAGCTGCATAGCTCTGTGCTATGCTGCAGTGCATAGCTCTGAAACACTTATGTCTCCACATTAAAAAAAAAAAAAAAAAAAAAAAAAAGTTTACATTATTGTTGTTCCTTACAACTGCTATATAAGAGAATAAGGGACAACACTCATTTCCACATGATGTCCTGAAATGTTTCACCAAAGTAGATCAAGTCCTCTGCTTCTTAGTGCCCTGCATCTCATACCAATGAGGCCATTATGGATTTAATATTATCACCTGGTGTATTGCAGCTTTTACAGTAGCTTTATGCTGGCATAATAGAAGGCCTTGCAAGTCTGGATCTTCACTTTCTATACATATTTCCTTTTTGGTTTCTATTTCTGGTAATTCATAAAACATAGTAAGCAATGTATGCAGTTAATTAGATTGAAAGAATTTTACTTCAGCATAAAAAATATTCAGCCTTATTTTAAGCATTAATGTGGGTCCATGAAGCAACTTGTTTGCTTAGCACTCTGCAGAGCAACAGGTTTTCCATATAAGCTTGTTAGTTGTTTTTTCTCCCATGATTGGTCTGCTGCAAATGTTTGTCAGAATGCAGAGAAGTTAATTTCTAGCTTCGCTCCATCAGAATGAGTGACACAAGTTAGGCATTTCCTGCCTGCCGCTGTTTGGCTAAAATAAGGTCAATTCTAAATGCTGTATGGCCTTTCTCAGAAGAAATAAATAGCATTTCAGTTCAGCTTGGTGTTTCATCTGTTTGAACCTGCTGCAGTATCTCTCTGAGATGAGCAGAAGCTTACTCCAGCATTCTGCAATCACTCTGGTTGAATGCTAGACTTACAGAATGAAATCCAGTCACCACTGGGTTTTCTACACACTGTTCTCTGTAAGTTTGCTTCTATCACCATGGTAAATGAGTTTGCTGGGAAATTTGCAGAGTAAATTCTAAGAGTGCATCACTGAATATGTAAAGAAAACAAATCCAAAAACAGAAATATGAACTTTAACACCAGAAAGCTGACGGTTTTGAAGCATTTGATTTTATACTTTGTTACCTTGACTTATCACAGTTTTAATATATGCTTCTCTGGCACAAAGCAAAGTGTCATAGGAGGAGGAAAGGAAGGAGTCAACTGTTAGAACATTATTCTAAACCTCAGTGAAAGTGAGTTAGCCACTTGTTTCATCTGCAGCAAATACATAGCCTTTCTCTGCATTCATGTTCTATCTGTAAACTATCTGTAAACCTTTCAAATAATAGACTTTGCCCTTGCCTTAGAGCAGTGTTAGGGATGCATGCAAGATTGAGCTGTACTTGGATGCCATGGTTTATCAGGGCAAGAAATATCTAAACACATCTTTAAAATAGAATTTGTGATTCTAAAACCAGAGAAGTTTCAAATGTTTTAATGTCATTGAAATGCTTAAGCTGTGACTTTCAGATCTTTCTGAAGTCCCTAAAATTCACACACTGACTACAGCAAGACTCAGAGAACTGTGCAGATCTGGTTTGCGAAGCAGGAAAATGCGAGACAACTACTAAAAAGTGCAACCCAGTTCTGCTTGGGAGAAACAAGGAAACAGAAACTCTGTGTCCTGGAGAGGTTCTGTGATGACTCGGAGCAATTGGTTTTCCAGTCTTTACTTGAGCAGAGGTCACATCACATCTTCCAGCTTGGATGTCATGTGTGCTACAGGCAGATACTGGTAAAGTTTTCTGCCATGACACACTGCTCGTAACATCTGCCTGAGCCTGAATCACCACAGCATCCCTCTGCTGCCCTACCAGCAATGGAGCTGAGTGGTGCCTACTCTTAATACTGCAGCAAGATGCCTCCAACAGGCACACTAGAGGTTAAAAGAGGAGGTCTGAAGCCATCTTCTCTCTGGGCTTGTTCCTGTACAGAGCACTTCAGTGTTTGTGTCTGCTTGTTTCCTGAAGGGGATTGGTGGCTAAAATTTTGTGTGAAAAAGGTGCATTTTTGTAGCTTTTAAAAATATGCTGGCTGCAAGTTGCTCAGAAGTTGGGAATGTAAATAGTCCCAGACTCAGTGGCCTGGGGACAGGTGAGCTGACTTAATTTATCTTATTTTGGATAAATAACGGTGTGGCCCCAAAATTTGTTATAGGGCCCCTCTTCTATGACTGTAGAGAACTCCAGAAGATAGCGATCTAAATATAGCATTTACAAAACTTAAGTATTTTCTGTCCCTTACCTAGCAATCACAAAGCTGGGAAGTGGGGTTTTGGGTATCAATTGGTGCGTCTGGGGTACGAATGCACATATAATGCAGTGAACATGTGTTAGCCATACATCATGTGAATTAAATACAATCATTGAGGGGCAGCACTGAGGAGAAATTGTCAGCTAAAGCAACAACCAGCGTAGGAGTTGGAGGAGGTTTCCAGGTTCAAGAGATGTCCAGCCTACAGATGCAAGTGGGGAGCTACTGTACCGATTCCTTAGCAGACAAAAACAACAGCAGTGATGGTCCCTTACTTACAAGTGCCCAGCTCAGAGAAGCAGTAACTCAATTAAAGTATCACTGACATTCAATTAGCCACACCAAAGATATCTCCTGTCAAGAAAGACCATTCTTGCTTTTTCTATGAGATGATGAATTTGTTGAGCTGAATCCAATGTTACTTAGATGTCATCAGGGGGCTGACCTACTATGGCAGGACAGTGGTGTTTAAAAATAGCCCCCTCCTGTATCAGTATGGTCTGCCTTACATGGATTAAGGACTGGCTTTCTGACAGGTCTCAAAAAGTTGCTGTTTGTGAGGGAGACTGCTGTTCCTTGAGAGCAAAGGTGGGGGAGAACTTACAGGAAGCAGCCTTTCAAGATTTGAAGGCATTCCCTAGTTGTAATTTGATGTAAATGGAAATTGCTGGTGCGCAGGTAACAAGTGGCAGAGGAGCTGGATATAGAGAGATACTACATAAAGAGAGCAAGTTGGATTATTTGGTAAACTGGATCTTCCATTTAAAGAAATACATCACACCTGTGTAAAGCTGGCATTGAGAGAGGCCAGTGTGGGTTTATGCATCCCGATTTAAGGTAGTATGGGGCTAGCACCACAGAAGAGGGCTCTGCAGTCCGAGCAACACTGCCTTTGACAAGGAACAGCAGGTAGTGTGGGAGGCAATTCAGCAGGGACAAGGAGAAGGATCCTTGTCCAGCACAGGAGATTAGTTTCATAGCAGTTAAACCTACAGCAGGTGAGATTTCAGAGTCCTCCCAAACAGGAGCTATGTGCATTCACGTTTACGTATAGCACTGCACTGATTTTTCAATAGGTGTTTGAGAATACTAATACAATAGCTGTTACTCCACAAAATGAAAACCCGTGATTAGTACATCATATCCAGGATCATTTTACTAACACTGGTCCACAATTTCTGTGAGTCCTTCCAGAGATCATTGTCATGAAAATTAGAATGTGAGAAATTGGGTGTTGAGAATCACCTAGAAAGGTGCACCAAATTGATTTAATCAACAGTTTACTATTGCTGTGATGGCTTAACACATTCGTTTCCAATACCTTCATTTAGGAAGTAATGCTTTTGTACTTTAAGTTAAGCATGGGATCAAATCTATCTTAATCCAGTTGTCTTCAGACCTAAAGACTGCAGGGAAAAAAAAATGAAGCCAGGTATGGAAAAAAAACCTCTGACTTTTCTCTTTGGAAGACAGGTGGCTGAGAAGAATCTGCAGAAGGAATGAGTGTTGTGGAAAGAGAGGATAAATACTACTTACATGTTTTAGCACAAGGATTAGTAGGTATCTAAGGAAGGTAACAGTCGTGGACAAAACAAACACAAAAAAATGTTCTCCCTATAATGAGTTATTAAGCTGTAGAGCCAAATTCTTCAGGATGTGATGGATTCTGAAGAGTGTACTTGGGCTTCAGAACAAACCAGGCATGCTCATGGAAGTAGAATCCATAAAGGACTTTCTCATTAGAAGCAATTTTTGAGTTGCAAGTTACTAGAGGCTGGCAGAGAAGTTTTTTATCTGTTTGCCATGCTTCTAGTTCTGCTTTAAGCACTATGAAGTATGGCCTAGATGTCCTGATGAAGTGCAGCCATCCTGTGTATTCAAACAATTTAAATTCCTGGAGTAGCCAAATCTGGAAGTTTTGACACTAAAGAAAGCCCCTATTGCAATATTTACTTGAATTCAAACTTATTTGAATATTGCTATGTAGTTTAATTCAATTTTCCCTTTCCCATTTCCCCCTCATTATCTTGTTTGCTCATCATATTTATCATAGCTTATTTATCATAGCTTATTTATCATAGTTATGGCTCTGATCAATCACAACCATTCCTCTGACATCTAATTCCTCAGTGGTCCCAAAATCCAATTACCTGAAACAGAAAAAAGCCTTCTGTAGCTCTCCTCTTTTTACATTCTGAGCTAAAAGACTTGAGGGCTAGTGAGACCTTATCATAATTCCAGAGTACTCTGGTGAGGAAGACCTGGCAGAGCTGAGTCTGCATCCTGCTGCAGATATTTCCAGAGGTGGATTTAGCAGGAGTAAACTAGGGGTTAGCACAAACTAAATCTATCTGTACTGTGAGCATGACACAGATCTGTGAGATTCCTTGAACCTCAGTGCAAATCAGCCAGAGGAGAGAAATTACATTTGCATTGCTGTAAAGGATGAAGAGAGGTTTCCCTGCACACAGATCTGCATGCAGCCCTACCCTGGACTGCAGCAATACCATGAGTCAGCTTCATGGCAGACCTTACACAGAGAAATACATGCAAGCAAGAGTTGAATCTTGCCTTTACTTCTGGAACATATAAAGCACTTCATATTTCAAAATATGAAATTTTGGAGTCTTTGTCCATTCTATGACAAAAAATCAAGCAAAAATGCCTAAAATACCAGAAAACAAAAATTATCTTCTTAAGTTTTATCTGTATTTTTGCTTTAGGAATGTTTAGATGACAGCAAGAGAGCAAAAATATAAAGAAAAATCTTTCTGTCAAAGTATCTGTGAAAACTAGGTAAAAAACTAGAGAAACAGAAACCAGTTTGCTCTTGAGAAATTTCTAGACAGTTTCCAGACTTACCCAAACTCAACTGTTTAAATTTAGAATTGTTTCCACAGCACATTCCTAGCCCTTAACACATCACCAACATCTCTTGAGCACAGACAGGAAGACTGAAATACTGGATTTTACTTTGTGCCTTTCAAATTATATTTTAAAAAAGAAGCTGGAAATGGGTGCAAAGGTTTTGTGACTTTTGCTGTTGTTGTTTTGAAGTCTCTGGTTAAATAAAACAGTTGTGAAAGATCTACATTTTTGGAAAGTATTGAACCAGCTCTAGCCTGGAGTGTAACTTTATGGACAGATTTCCTATACTGTGGTATTAGTTAGTCTGAGGTCAGACTGTGGGATTTACATGCCATGCTTAAAGTAATGGATAGCTGGATAGCTAGGTTGAAGGTGGGATAGGCCTGAAAGGGGTTCCACAGTGATATTCAGCCTCTCCTTGGGCAGTCCTGCTGTTTCCAGGAATCACTTCTTATATCTAATTCCTTACCTGCTGTAAGGAATACTGTTTTATTCTTGCACAGAACAAAGTGTATTCTTCTTGCAAAGCAGTCACCAGCAAGATGGTTCATCTGCCAAGTGTATTTGGTAAAGTATTGGACTATGCAACTCTAGTAAAGAATTAATTATTGCCTTGCCCTCTCTCAAATGGCACAGGAGCATGTGCTGATCCTGTGTGTGCTGAGACACTGGTTGGACTGAGGATGCCTTTCAGAAGCAGGACTTGGAACCAAAAGGATGCTACACCTGCCTCTGGCCCTAATTTCCTAGAGTAGAAAAGCATTTTCTGTTGCAAACTGTGATCAGGAAAAGCCATATGGCTGCAAGGGTTAACATCACCCAACAAGTCGGGTGGCAGTGAAATGGGTATGGCCTATTGGCAGTTGCTCACCAGACCTGTGTAGTTCTTGACACACAGATGCTTTTTGTTACTTAGCTGACTTCCAGTGAGGTTAGATGCTGGAGGCATGTAAAGCTTTCTTCCTCTTCGCCAGTAAAAACAAATAGTCTCTACACAAAAAGGCCAGCAACCAGTGCAGTTTGGAGAGCCCTTTTTGGAACGAGACAGACCTGCCCTCATCTGTGAGTTGCTGCCCCTTCCAGACAGCACACAGCTCAGGTTGTTGATTTAGGCAGTGCTCAGACTGTTTTAATTTGAGTTGCCAGCATAATTTGTCAGGATCCAGAGACAACAGCAAGGTGGGGCTCAGACCCTCTGCAGTTCCTAATAATAGCAGTCACTGGCAATCAGCTGGAGATTTGGGACAGCAGAGACGTGCTCAGATATTTCAAACAAATCACAAACCTTGAAAGAAGGCCCTCATTTTACCAGCAGAGGACTAAATAAGAGGTGCTTTCCAGTTTTTTGGGGCTATGTCGTTGTCAGCTCCACTGCTTCAGCCACGTTCCTTTGCCATGCAGAGTTGCAAGCAGCACTGCAGTAGAGGGAAATAACCTTGGCAAGTGATGGCTGAGGAGACCCTTTTAAGAGGCAGTGCAGACAGGAATTAGAAGCCAGGTTGCCGTGTAGTTTGCTGCTGGAGGAGGCAGCGCCGAGCAGCCGGTGGCGCTGGCTGCATCAGCCAGCTGCAGTCTCCTTAGGCACAGCAGCAGCAGCGGCGCGGGGCTGGGATGGCTCGGAGCTCCTGGCCATTAATTAACAAGATGAGTGCCACTGCGGAATGACTGGCCTTTCCCAGAGGGAAAGAATATACAGGCACGTACACAACCCCTTCTTGCTAACCTCTCATGCAGCAGCTCTGTTCTCCACCACGTGCCAGGTCCTTGGAAGAGCTCCTGCTACAACGACGGGTTTCTTAAGGATCCCTAGTCTTTTCCATTTGGAACATAAAGCAAGCACTTGGTATCCAAGGTGTCACTAAATTTACGACAACTGCAGCACAGGGGACTGGATTGTCTCATGTGCTGGCATTGGTACAAAATTGCTGTCTTGAATGTGTTGGCCAGTTTTGGCAGCTCTGTGCAGATAGCATTTGAGAGGTAATCCCTTATCTCTTTTGAATCCTTAACTACATCGAAATAGAAAGTCAGGCTCAGTCATTAGTCATGCATTTGTTCTTAATAAATATAAGCATATGCAAAAGCACTTGCTACATGTCAGAGAAATAGGCTCCAGCAGAAGTTTGATTCAGCACTGAAAGCTGCATCTTTAAGACTGCTCCTTGTGGTAGGGATACCTGCTTTGTTAGGAATGTACATAAACTCACCCTAGCATCATCAAGATCTTAGCAATTTGTTCTGTAAGGAAGTAACTTCTAATCTAACAGGAAAAGAACATCTAGTTTTAAAAAAAATAAAATCAAGAACAGCCTAAATGTAACACTTTGAAGAACTGTGTCACTAAATCAGTAAAACACTTAAGATGTACCAGTTCTTTCTGCTAAATTTACAGTTGTTATTGCTGATGTTTCAAAATGTACAAGATTTAGACTAAAATACAATATAGACTATAGGATAGAGACAATATAGGATGTCTGAAATTCACCTCTGAAACAGAGATCTGTTCACACTTTTCATGCTTTAGCTTTAGATTATCAGATTGCCAACTTCCTGGTTTCTTGAGGAAAAATAATATAATTGAAGTGGTTTATAAGTATTCTTTTCCTTATCATGTGTGACATTGCTTATGATGCTGATGCAAGATTTTGGTGAGGCTAATGTGTCACAGACCTCCTCCTCTGTGACTTTGTCTGTAATTCACAGTGTAATTCACTCCAGAGGAGTTGTTCCAGAATCAGTAAAACTCACAACACAGACAACTCTTTACTTTTTTTTTTTCCCCTTGGATTTTAATATAATATAATAATTCATAATTCTGAAAGCAAAGGGTGTTCAAAGATTATTCCACTTCTGAGAAGGAGCAGATGGAAAATACTGCTGAACTGGAGAAAGCTTGTAGGAGTTGAATTTTACAACTCTGCTGCAAATCTCAGAGCACTGCAGGGGTAAATTCCCTTCTGGATTTGGCCCCTGTATGCAAACACACTACCTATGACAGCAGCCCTGAAACACAGATCTAAGGGAAAAAGAAGAGTGATATTTTGGTGGTCCAAGTACCTACAGCTATAGATTCTGCTACATTTTGGTCTGTGACACTTAGGGCAAGCCACCATCCTGGTTTAGACATATAAGAAAACAAAATAGTCTTTGGTTTCCGTTAGTTTGAAAACACATGCTCATTGGTAAAAGAAATCCAATTTACATGGAAGTGAGTAACAGTAATGATGTGACTCTGGGCAAGTCATAGATGACTGGTGGAAAGGTGTTAAGGTGGTTATATACTGTTACCATCTGTGTGGATTGGAGAGTGATTTTACCAGGCTAATCTGTGTGCCACAGAAGTGAAAAAGTGAGTTTAAAATAATACTGGCATATTACTGGTCTTTTTCACATCGTGTCTTCCATACAAGCACCTAGTACTTACCAACAGCTGTATAGCAGTTCTGAAGAAAGAGTGATAGTGGATAATGCTGTGAACATTACTCAGCAGTCTCATCTCAGTCTCATCTATTGTGGAAAAGGCATTGTGAGTGTATATATGTGTGTATGTATATATATGTGTATAGATAGATAGATAGATAGATAGATAGATAGATAGATAGATAGATAGACACACATGCAAACATAAAAGCTTGGTGTATATTCTGGAATGCTGTGTGTTAGGCATGTGGAATGCTGTTTTAGTCAGACCCTTGCTGGGTGTTAGTCTCCAAGAAATCCATGGGCACAACAGAGAAGAGTCCAAGAGAGTCAGGGATGATCAGAAGTAGAAGAAAATTCCTGCTGAGACAAGACAGAGTTGTCTGGCCTGGTGAAGAAAATACCAATGTTTAGCTGATCTTGTGTAAGGGTAGAAAAACCTTCTGTATTCCTTTTAGGGTAGATCACCAATATTTTTGCCTGTTCTCAGATGTTTCTCAGTCAACCAGTGGTAACTAGTCTGCATATAAAGGGTTCTTCTGCAGCCAGTCAGTTTCTTTGCAATGCCAAGCACACTCATTCCCAGAGATTTGGCGGCTGACATATGGATGCTTGTAGACCCAGAAGAGCATTTTAACCCAACTGCAGTGGCAGAAATCTGAAGCTGGGTTGGTTCACTTTGCATTTTGAATAGGATAAATAAGTGTGTGAGTAGTCAGGCACTGGAAATCAGATATGTTGGGTAACCTGATCATGTTTGAGAACATAAAATTACCTTTCTTCTTGTAGGAGAACCACCAGTCCCTGTTCTCTTCAGCAGGACCCTATTCTGCTTCCAATCAAGTTTATAGGAATTTTGCTGCTAGTTTCAGTGGTGAACAGGAGCAGACCCATAGTATCCCCATAAATATTCACACCATTTCTAACACTATCATCACAAAAAATTCCAGATCTGTGCCAAATCAGATCTATAAATCAGACTTTCCAGGAGGAAGTACAAAGATGAGGATGAATACAGAAACTCAGATTCACTATTTGTCTAACCTTGAGAGTTGCATGCTTTGCCATTTGTCAAATGCTCATATCAGCAGTACAGAGGCACTGTTAGAAAGTGCCTAAACTCAACTATCCAAAGTTCAGCTTCTTATGAAAAAAAAAAATTACTGGATTTTAAACTCCATGTGTTCTTGTTCACCCACAGGAGAAAGCCAGTTTTGACAGCTTGGTTCTCATAATACTTACCCACAGCCCATGACTTCTTCCCTTTTATGTTACCAAGAGTGCAGATATATCTTTTCTGGAATAAGCTTCCCATGTTTGAACTGTGCTTTGCAAGGAGCTGCTTTCTCAATACAATATTTTTCAACAGTTTTTTCTCTTGTGAGAAATGTTACAAATGGGAGCAGGGGGCAGGGGGTTTGGAATAAAGGGGGAAAATAGAGTAATTATAGTAACATCTCTTTTTTTTCTGCTCAGGTAGGGGGTAGAGAAAAAGTTTTGTTAAAAAGAGATATTTTCCATTTCAGTGAAACTATATTTGTGGTTTCTTTGTTAATCCTGGGAGGTGTGATACTGTGGAGGCTCAGCAAGCTGAAAATTCCTTAATGCTATAGCCTAAAATCAAAGGGGATGAGAGCCCTACCCTTCAGTTTGTGCAAACAGAATTAAAGCATCAATACTGCGATTTAATTTCATTGTTTTCTTTTCATCTAAACCAAATTTGCTTTGAGTTGCCTTGCAAAACCATGCAAAACTTTGCACTGAAACTTTGGAGCCAGTCTTTAGGACCTGTTTGGGGGCTGGAAAACAAAGAGTGCATAATCTGTAGGGCAAATAAATTATCAAAGGCTTCCAAAAATCTCAACTTCAGGTAGATTTCTTTGCACCTACATCTTGACCTCTATGGGCAGAAAGCCTTGCAACATGCATTAAGGTAAAGCAGCAGGTTGTCAGAGTATAATATTCTTACAGATTTATCTTTCTCTGTTCCTGTATTTTAAGACAGCTTATGTCATAATTAAGAAACTGATAAGAGAGAGCCTTCACTGCTGATGTGCTGTTAATATTGCACTCCATTTATCTTGGTTTGAAAGACATGTGTCTGCTAAGGAAAGCAGAAGCTTCCCTTGGAATCGAGAATGTAACCCCCTTCCCTCTGAAATACTATGATTTTGAAACTCAGGGGCTCTCAGGCAAAGACCCGGGCACAGGACTAACAGTTCTCGGCTAGAGAGTACACAAAGCAAACAATGAAGCAAGCAGTAAAGCAAACACACACAGCGCCCCGCAGCCCCGATCCCAGCGCAGCCGGAGCCGCTCCCGGCCTCCGCAGCCCCGGCACGGCCGGCAGGAGGCGCTGCTGCTCCCGCGGGGCGGGGCGGCCGCGCTGAGTCCCCCGCGCCGGCAGGGGCCGCTGTGGCGCGGGCAGTGCGCGGCAATGGCGGCTGGGCCCGGGCGGGAAGGGACGGAGGAGAGGCTGTGCTCCACAAAGCCCATGGCAGCCCATCCCCGGGCCCCAGCTGGGCTCTCGGGAGCACCGGGCTGGGGCGGCAGGGATGAGCAAAAAACTCCGCAGCTGCAGCGGGAACCACAGGAAGTCTGGGCTGGCAGGGGATGCGGGTGACAAAAACTCTGAGCGATGGCAAAGACGTGGCGGGGACGAGGCAGCAGCGTCCCGGCTCTGAGCAGGGCAGGGAAAGCTGGGCTCAGGGCCCTGGGGTTTTTCCCCTGAGGCACCCGAGCAGATGATGAAAAGTCCCATTTTTTAGTGACGTAGGGTGTTAATAAGTCCCAATGCAGGGACTGGGACTGCTGCTTCTCTTCTACTCCACTCAGGGTAGAAGAGAAGCAGCAGAAGGCAGAACCCCACAGTGCTGATGTATTCTCCCCACAGCAACCTCAGGCCCTCTCCCCTCCGAATGCTGACAGCACAAGAGAGATAGGGGCTGCACCTAAATCTGTTTTGCCAGTCCAAATCTCCACAGTATCTCTGCCCTCCAAGAAAGCCCAGGTAAAGGGAGAGTAGCCAGCTGCACACCCTGCCCTCAGCTGTGACAACTTCTTTTGTGTCTCTTAAGTATCCGTTTATTGTCTCCTAGCAACAGGCCTGGGGGGAAATTCCCTGAGACAAAAAAGCCCCCAAAAAATAAAGGAGAATTCCTAAATCCCAAAACCATTTCAAGCTGCTTGTCCTTTTTTAGCAGAATTTTTTATCTTAATAAAGCCCCACTTATACCATGAACAATAAGCAGTTGGTTTGCGTGTGGATATATTGCTGAAGCATTACATGTTTCCAGGTGCAATCCAGAATTGCAGATATTCAGTACTTAATGGAGAGTAAAGGTGGCAAAGCTGGTGACAGCCTCTTTCTGTATTGTAGTAATTACTTCCTGAGTTTTATAGTGTTACAACTGTCACATTGGTCTGTGACTTAAAAATTCCACTCCATCTTTACAGACCAGTTGTTCTCACTTTAACAAACGAAACAAAATGTACTTTTGGGCACCTGAGAAATAGCAACAGGTTTTGGCTGGTCCAAGAGTTGCGGGTTTTTTTTTACTGAAGTGAAGTGAAGAGCATCACTTTCCAAAAAGTCACCGTGTAAGTGGCATTCAGCTTTCAAATTGCATTGTCTTTCAAAAGTTAATGTTGAGTGTCTCATCTACAAAATGTTGGAAATATTTTCCTTGGCTAAAAGACATCAAAAGAATAATTACAATCATTTTGAGCATATCTGAGTAATACACTGAAGTACCTACATCTGTACGGAGATGCACATCTGGTTTTTAAGTCTGCTAGGTATCCAAAACATGTCCTCATAGTAACAAATCAGATTACTGGAATGGATGTGCAACAGATATCAAGGGTAATGGAAACAAGCTGGTGACTTGCTACAAGATCGGCAGTTGAGGGAAGCAGAGAGCAGTTAGGATGGGCACAGCTGCCTCTGCACTTTACTGTGGTGTATGGCATCCATTAGCTCCCTATCTGACTCAAAAATATGTGCCAAAGAGTAAACTCAGGAAACTCAGCATGAAGTCTAAACTTTTGCTTCAGAAAGTAGGCAATACAGTTGCTTATTATTCTCCTTAGTGTCCTTACTCAGGCATCTTTTTCCAAACAACCACCATCACAAACTTGAGTTGTTGCTTTATTTATTTTTTTTCTGTTGTACTGACAAGGACTAGCTATTTACCCACTTTTTTCCTGACATATGACTAAGAGCAATATTGTCAAAAGTATCCAGTAACTCTTTACTCAGCCTGAGACTTTTCAAAGCCTGCATTTTTCAGAAGGTAGGTTGTTATGTAATGCTTCATATATTCAGAATACTGTTGTATTGATCTGGAAGACATTGTAAGTCTTTAGTGCATCTGCTAGAAATCCAAAGTAAATCTTCATTCTGACAGTTTCACAAGTGACAAATTGAACAACAGCACAGTGATAGGAAAAACTTATGCTTGCTTACCCTTTTTACATTGATTGCATCCTTGGTTTTTACTTTTAAAACAATATTTATTGGTTTCAGATTCTCCTTCTTCAGATAAAAGGAAGGAGAGAAACTTTACTAACTAGTAAGGAATAAAAGGCATGCCATTGGAGGCAACAGCATTGCTGCAAAAAAACCCCATCAAACCCCCCTCTCTAATAGTTTTGGTTTGTCACAGAGTCACAGGTTTTTTCATGCCACCTGAACTTGTGGCCCCATCCTTCATTACAAAATGTGGGTTGTGATACTTACTATGGCACAGAAGCAGTGCAAAAACCATCTACATCAAGTCTAAATGGTGCTTTTAAGATGGAACTTCAGGCACATGTGCTTCCCAGACCTTTATTATTCTGTCTCCAGCAGCTGATGAAGCTTGATGCTACAAAGGAGGCAAACAAAATGCCATGAAACACCTCCTGAATAGTTTCAGAATAGTTTTCTTTCTGCTTTGGCAGTGGATAAGATGAATCTGTATTGCTTATTACTGGCATTAGAGCAGTCTGGTTTACAGCTGAGATCTACACCCTGGTCATGCCAGCAAAACAGCAAACATGCACCCAGTGTCAGCCTCCAACAGAGCACAGAGCAGGGAAGATGAAAAATGAGCATAAAAAGATGAAATCATTTACCCAAGACATTCAAGAAGCTGAACCCTCTTTTCACTCATCCAGTGGCAGGCTCCACACTGAACCCCACTGCTCATGTCCATGTTAACTGCTGTGGTCAAAGATTCCCACCCTGCACTGAAAGACACAGTCTGCTGACCTGCTTCTGTTTAGGGTGCTGAAAGATCCTGTGTGGGCACAGGCATCTTGTCTGCAGGATGCTCTGATCCTTTAGTGCCCAAGATCTGCACCACCTCCATAGGCCATGCCAGCAAGGCCTTCAGCAGAGCTGTTTCTGTAGGGCTTTCGTGCATTTTGATTAGCTGGCATCAATGGACTGAATCTTCCTACATGTGCTGCACTACTGTTCCTCAGCCATGTCATGTATGTTCTGTGGCTACAGCATGTGTAATCGATTAACCCATCAGTTTTCTTTGTTACTCCTACTGTGCATGCAAGCAGCCATACCAATAACACACTTCCAGAGATCCTTCAGAGATGTCTGAGGACCAGAATTTCCATTAAATGTGTGCCTGGTGGCTCCAGTACAGAGACATCTGGTGCAAAGAGGAAACCTCCATCCAGCCTGGTGAAATAGCTTTTCTCCCTCTAGTTGATGTTCATGATCACTATAATTGTTTGTCTAGTCTAATTTGTTGGGCATAGGGGCAGGTTTTGTTAGTATCTCTGCAATAAGGAGTAGAATTAAGAAGCTGCTAAGTCCTCATAAAATATGTATTACAGCATTGGCTGAGACCTACACATGTGTTGGAGCAGTCCCAAACCAAGTACAGGATTGGCAGAGGATGGATTGAAAGCAGTCTCTGGGAGAAGGACTTGAGGGTACTGGTGGATCAGAGGCTGGATGTGACCTGTCAATGTACACTCAGAGCCCAGAGGGCCAAATTGTCCTGCGCTACATCCAAAGCAGCGAGGCCAGCAAGGTGAGGGAGGGGATTCTGCCTCTCTGTTCCTCTCTGGTGAGACCCATCTGGAGTGCTGTGTCCAGCCCTGGGGCCCCCAGCACTAGAAAGACATGAAATTGTTAGATCGAGTCCAGGGGAGGCCATGAAGAGGGCTGGGAGACTGAAGCATCTCTCCCATGAAGACAGGTTGAGAAAATTGGGGGTGTTCAGCTGGAAGAAGAGAAGGATCCAGGCAGACTTTATAGCACCTTTCAGTACCTAAGGAGGAAAGAGAGGTGGGGAGATGTTACTGTCATGTTTTCTGGAAAAATCTCCTTGCCCAGGATTTCTCTCCTGGGGAGCTGAGAAGCCTCAGAGAAAAATGAAAACAATAATTATCTGATTTGCTTCTCCTGTGTTTTGCTGCTGTGGAATGTGTTTAGACATTACCAACAGGTGGTTGTTTCATTAGTTGCACGTGAATTGGTTTTACTTATTGGCCAATTACGGCCAGCTGTGTCAGACTCTCTGAAGAGAGAGTCAGGAGTTTTTCATTAGTATCTTTATAGCTTTCTGTCTGTATCCTTTCTGTATTCTTTAGTATAGTTTAGTATTCTTTAATATAATATCATAAAATAATAAATTAGCCTTCTAAGAACATGGAGTCAGATTCTCATTTCCTCACCTTCATCAGGAGACCCAGAAAATACCACAGGGAGGGAGTTTTTACCAAGGTATGTAGTGATAAGACAAGAAGTATAGCTTTAAACTGAAAGAGGGTAGGTTTAGATTAGGTATAAGGAATAGATTCTTTACTGTGAGGGTGGTGACACACCCACACAGGTTGCCCCAAGAAGCAGTGGACACGCCATTCCTGGAGTGTTCAAGGCCAAGTTGGGTGAGCAACCTGCTGTAGTGAAAGATGTCCTTGCACTTGGCAGAGGGATTGGAACTACATCATCTAAAAAGTCCTTTCCAACCCAAACCATTTCTGTGATTCTCTGAATACCATGTTTCTTTATTTCTAGGGAAGCAAAGCAAGAACATCCCCTCTCAGTGTAGCCTGACCTAGGAAACTTGCCTTTCCATCTCTGCAGCAACAGCACCTATGGATCTAGCTTGATTTATGTCCTTTTCTATTGACAGATTCAAAGGTAGTGCCCCATGGCAAATAATAACCCTTTGAAAGAAAAAAAGTAATTTAGGCTGTGAGTAAAAAATTACTTTAGGAAGGAGAAGCAGAGGCAGAAATATTTTCAGCTGTATAGAACTGTTCTGTCCAAGTCATTACAAATGACATAACTGTGACATATATTTTCAAAAATCTTAGCAGTGGAATGAATCGTTTTTGTCTCTGACTTTCAAGCTGTGATCTTGGACTGGTGGTGGGAAATTCTGAGGGTTTTAAGGCTGTTAAGATTCAGAGAGGAAAACCAAAAAGGTGAAAGTGTTGGCACTGGTTTCCTAGCAATCCTCATGGCAGGAAGAGAGCGTTTTCAAGCACCAACAGTTATCAGGAATGTCAGCCAGCTAGCTGCTGAACAAGGATGCACCCTCACAACAAGGAGTGGTAAAAGAATCCTATTTTATTAGTATGTGTATCTTCTCTGAATGCCAATTGTTCAGCACAGGACAGCAGAAAAGATCATTATGGCAGACTTTTTCTTGACAAAAGTTACACTAGAAAAGATTTTTTTCTATATTTCTGTTACAGAGAATTTCTTATAAATGGAAGAGAGAAGTATTACTGCCACTCCCACTGAATACTCTATGTGGGCCATGGCATGCTGTTAACAGTTTGATTAGAAAAGTATTTCTAAACCTTCTTCCTTTTCAATGAATCCATAGAGATTTAGTCTTTGTCCTCTACTTGATATATCATTACCAAGCACCACAGATTTAACTGTTTGCAGATGTGACTGAATTTGTGTATTTCATTATCAGACTGACTTCATCAGATTTTTTCTTTAGTTCTGACATTGTCATGTCTTTGAACTAAGCACTGTAGTAGTCCAGTGGTGTACCCTAGCATGGCAACTGACTGTAATGGAGACAAATAAAGTAATCTTTTGCAAGTATTGCTTGATAGTTCAAGCCTTGTCATATTTGGATGGCAATCAAGACCCACCTTGATGCAGCACAAAAAAAAAAAAACAAAACACCCAGTAGCAATGTACAGTGGTCAAAACATACCTTATAATGGAAATCCGTTGTTAGCGCCATACTTTCTTTAATGGTTTTTTCCTTCCCCTTGATAAGAGAACTAAGAGCTTGTATAACTCCTATTTCATCATCTGTATGGCTTTACTTGGACATTTTTAACATCCTTACTGTTTGTTATATTTCTTTTATTCACCCATGATCAACCTGAATGGAATTTTTTCTGCAGAATGCAAATTCTTGACCAGATTTGCAGAATTCAGCATTCAGCATACAATAGGAAAGGGTTTAAATTAAAGATGCACTCTTGAAAATACAGACTTTCTTGTGCCCCCACTCCCTTACATTTCTCTATGGGATGGGTTATATTTTCATAATATATCTCTAAATTTAGTGAACATGTCGACATAAACTCCTGGTGGGTGGATCCCATCTGTTTCCCCACTATAAGAAAATGTTTTAGAAACCTAAAGGAAAGGAAAGTTATAAATGTACCCATCCTTACACCCTATCCCAGCTTCTCATTTTCTTGTCCTCTTTGATGTCTGTCTGTGCAAATGCCAAGACTGAAATTCAGCTCTGCTCCTAAATCTTTCTTTAACTCAAAACTTAACTTTGTTTCTCTTACCAGTGTTTGAAACTCTGTCTCTCAGTTTTCCTTTGGAAGAGGGTAAATAAGACACATTGGTTATGTACTTAGTTGCCATTAAACTTTTTACCCCCAGTAACTCAGTCTCTTCAGACTCTTTCTGAAGAATCAACTACACGATCCAAGAGCCATCCATAGCAATTACCAGCTAAATCTTCCTCATATCACACTTTGAAGGTAGTTATTCCAGAAGGAAATTCTTGGCAAGCTCACTATTTTATAAGTACTGCTTAAAGGGAAAAGAGAGGGGAGGAAAAGCTTTGTAGAAACTACTGTTTTTTCCACCTTTAGGTTGTAAAATGATGCAGAGGACTTGTAAAAATTCTATGGACATTTGAAAAAGAAAGTCATGTATATCTGAGTGAGAGTTAAGATTTAATTTGCATGCAGTCACTTCCTTGGCAACTCTATTGCTTTAAACTTATCGTCCTTGTTTCCTGATGACAATGTGTTACTGACATCAGCTTAAGCTGATGGCAAAGATATATAGAAAATAAAGTGTCATCTCACGGAAATGATCTGCTTGTGACACTGTTATGCACACCAAGGTGCCCAGCTGGAGCTGTGGAGTCATAACTTTGCCACTACGTAGGGAACAAAAGGATCACAGTGCAGTAAAAGAGGGATGCTCACTCTTACTGGTTTGCATGGAAGAATATGGTTATATGTTGATTCCACAATGAAGTGGAGATATGGCTTGTAAAATACAGATAATAACAAAATCCATTGCAATATTTTATATGCTTTGAAAATTGTTTTCCACAGTTCAGTCATACTTCCACCTCTTCCCTACATTCATAAGGACTCCTAAATTCCTTTTGAAATACAAAACCTAAGATTCCCACATAGTCGTATAACTGTACGGCTAAGGTTTTAAGAAAAATAGGAAATATTGTGAAACTTGTTACAAAATCACAAAAATTGGCAAAACAGGGCTAACCATAATGGTTTTGACATTCCTCCTGTGCACAGGCCACAGTGACATTTAGGACTTTTACTAGCAGATCTGCAGAGGATGTAATCTACTTTTTTGCAAAGAGAACTTTAGTTAAGTATCAGAAACTTACCCTTTGGGACCTAAACAGAGAGCAGATGCAAAGTTAAGGTGTTCTAACTAAAGACTCCTTTCATAGTGACCACGCCTTAAAAAATAGTAGGCTAAAATACAATTGAATTGCAGAATGATGGAGCTTACATATGAGTAAAGGTTGCTGTATGCTTTCAGGTGGAAATCTGATAGTTGCTGTAAATGAATCTGGAGTTTTTTCTTCTCATCTGGGGCTTCTTGGTATTACTGTAGTGCAGATGGAAGTACATATTACTCCTAAGCTTAATTGTTGTTTTAGAGTAAGTCAGAATTTCAAGATGCAAAATAAAAAAAAAAAATTTATCTTGCACATCAGCTAAATGGTGACAATAAGTTTGATTATAAAAATTAGCAGTGCCCTTTTAAGCTAATATATCTGCCCTTTACTCTCTGCTCCAATTTGTCATCTCATAATAGGTTACGTGCACTTTTCTCTCTCACAATATTTATTTAGCATAAAAAAGTATGATTTTGTTCACATTATGGAAAATAATTGGAAAATAGCTTTTGTGATGCCACATTGCTTGTGAAACTCTTCACAAGGCACTGCAGGAGCATGCAAATGACAGAGAAGAACTGGAGAATTTATGTCTGATAAAAATCAGATAGCTTTGTGTGTCTGCAGAGCTAACCCAGAGCAGTGGGTTAGCTACTATTTTTCACATGTGATGCAGGAAGAATTTACTCTTTCCTGGTGTAACACGTAATTGTTCCCCATGAAAAACCACCAAAATGCTGTCACCAAAATGTTGTTTGAATATTGAGATAGCTGGCACTGGAAGGTTTTCCAAATTTGCATCTGTGACAATACTGTGTGACATCCGCTTTTTCAGGAAGGGAGATGAAAGCAGTAGGAATAAGCATTGTGTTTTTATCTGTCCCATAAAAAATCACATCTCTCCTTTCTAGTACCAGAACAAATTTTGGTCTAAATACTCTTTGAGCCTGCAAGCCTTGTTTCATTGCCTTTAGGGGTCTTTAGAAAAGTACAGTGTGCTGTCTGTAAGAAATTTTAGGTAACTGGGCAGTTCTGTTTTCTGGTTTTGAGAGTCCTCTGACATTGCTGTAATGCAGAATGGTGAAATATAAAGACTGAGACAAATTCCACCCAGGCAGTGTTTCAAAGCTGTCCTGTAGAGTATGGTACTATCTCCAGTCTGCAGGATTTGACAGTAACAGGGCACAGCACAGAGACAGGCAGAAATTGTGGTATTTTGATTCATCCAAGATAAAAAGGAGGGAGATGGTATAGCAGAAGTGCTCTGGTATGAATTTTATCTGAAGCGTCAATGGTCAAAGAGGCTGACTCCTTTGTTGGGGAACATATCACTCAAGTCAAAGAGGGCTGTGTTAGGGAGGTGTTATCTAACATTTCAAGTGAGTCTTGCTATCCTCAGTGTTCCCTTCCCTGCCTGAGCTGGGTAGCACTAGGTCAGCAACATCCAGATGGTAGGTACACTGTGTTGGAAGGTGAGGTTCACAACATTTGGAAGTTGCTGAACAGTAAGACCAACTCACCCTTGTGTGTATGCACTCATATCCAGCCCCACAGAGGTCTCATGGCTCTCTGTTCTTACTGAAAATGGTGGGCACCAGCACGTAACTTCCTGTGCAGAACGTAAGGCCTTGTTGTTAAAAAGCTAGACCGTTCTTGTGAACTATCTGTCACACAAAATTTAAGTGTGAGACTGACTGCTCACCTATCCTGAGAATACTCAACAGACAGCCTAAAAATTCTCTCTAAGAGCACTTCTTTTGACTGGTTACCAGTACAGAGCCAAGGTGGGCTGCTCCTTCAGTAAAAAAAACCTAATTTTGCCAAATGCAAGAGGTTGACTTCTTGTGCTGATTTGGACACAGCCTAGCTTTTAGCAGCTGGGGAAAGCCATGGAAGTGGCTTTGTGAGAAGCTGCTGGGAGCACCCACTGTGTCCAGCAAAGCCGATCTCTGATGGGTCTGAAGAGGGACATGCCACTGGCCCAACTAGAGAGGTTGGTCCCACCTCTGTATTTAAGAAGGAAATTAAAACAGCATGCAGTGAGTTTGTCCAGGGATGGCGAGCCGCCCCTGCTGGGGCATCCCAGCACAGTGCAGAGAGATGCACTGCTGCTGCCACCATTGTGGCATGGCCTGTAGCAAACTTTGCCTGCTTGGCCACCTCTACCCAACTGCACTGCGGGCAGAAGGGCAGGGGGGGTGGCCGTGGCAGCGACTTCTTCTCAGCGCCACACATGAAGAGAGGCATTAAACAGCACCAGCGCCACGGTGGCCACAGACACACAGTGGTGGGGGAGGCTATGTGGCCAGTGACAGAAGCATGGTGAGCGATTCCCTGGCCCAGAGCCTGGACGAGTTTGACACCTCAGCACTGTGAGACATTGCAAGAATCTTTGAATTGGTGAAACTTGTTGACAATGGATACATAAAACCAGCAATTTTTCATTTAGTCAGAGAAAGAGGAGAAAGTGAGAACATGTGGAGAAAGACAGCATGGCAGCATGAAGATTTAATGAAAAGAAAGAGGGGGAGGAGGTGCTCCAAACGTCAGAGTCAAAATTCCTCTACAAGCCCTGATGAGGATGATCATGAAACAAACTGTCCCTCAGTAATCCATTAAGTCCACAGGGAGTGCAGAAGTCCACTCACAGCCCATGGGAAAGGTGCCCACGCCAGAGCGAGTGGAGGGCCAAAAAAAGCTGTAATCCACTGGGAGAACTGAAGACAGAGGGAGGGCCCCTGCTTCCAGAGACAGAGAAAAAGCCCTTGCTTCCAAATTAGAGCAGCTTATTCTTGAAAAACTGCACCGTATTGAATGAGTGACCCACAACACAGCTGTTCTGGGAAAACCATTTTGCCCATGGGAGGTACTCCCAGCATAGCAAAGAAAAGCCTTCTCTCCCTGAACCAACTGAAGATATCGGGTAAGGAACTGACCAACCCTCCCCCCTTCCACACATCCTGTCTCCCTGTGCAGTCGGTGGGAAGAAGGGAGGTGCTGGGGGGAAAAGTGTTTTAAAGGCTTATTTTAATCCTCATTATCTTCCTCTGACTCTGTTAATAATAAATTTACTATATACCTTTCAATTTGAGCCTATTTTGTCCTTAAAATGTTCTCTCCCAGTCCTTATCTCAGTTCACGATCCCTTTGTTTTTTTTCCCCTCATCTGCTCAGCTATAGCAGAGGAGAGTGAACAGTTTCTATGAGTGCCTGGCCTTTGGCCAGTGTCAAACCATGACACCACTGCAAACTGTCTCTTGGCTGAGGAATCCTGCCATCAGCAACCTCTTCTAGCCACCTGTTAGGAAATAACAGTGATTTTTGTCATCCCCATCATAGCACTTGTGCAAGTACCAAAGAGTTTTGCTAAGGTATCTGTGCTGGGCACAGAGGTCTTGGAAAGCCTGAGGGACTGTCACAAGGGCTGGCAGTCATGGCACAAAAATATGTAACATGCAGTTCAGAAAATTTGACTGTTCAGTGTTGTTTCTTTTTGTGTTGAACCAGTAAAGTCACTGCCATTCACAGCTGGCTGACTAGGATTTAGAAGCCACCATAAGAAAATATTAGCAATGCGCAAACAGCCAAGTGATCTGTCATAAAGCAGAGAAAGGTTTCTGTAGAGAAGAATGTAAAGAAGACAAAAATTTCTATTTGGTTGGGGGAAAAAAAATCAATGCTTTCTGAGAATCTGTGGAAAAATGAATAAATTATTCTTTGCAGCTCCTTTATTATTCTGTGCAGCTGCAGGAAAAGGCTGTGTAATTTATGTGCGTTCTTGTACTGAAATGTGTGGTCTGATGACTAGACATGGTAAGAGGACAAGAATTTCTCTCACTCCACAGGATTTCAAAAACTTTGCAGTGTCCTTTCAAAAATGAAGAAGAAACACTTATTCCAAAATCCAAAAAGTAAAAGTTCATAATTCTTTTTAATCTGATGAAATATTTTGCTATTTAAATACTTTCTTTATTTCTGATTAATATTTGAGCAGACAGTGTTCATTAGATGAAACACAAACATGCCTTATGGAGTAGCTTAAAAATTAAAATGTTAATTTTTGGTTCCTGCAGTGGCCCCCCACTTAAGTCATACTGTGTGTTCATTGTGTTCAATTCTTCATTGTCAGCCCATCTTATAAAATGGACACAAAGGTAATTGCCCTACTGTGAAAGAACTCTATGATGAAATGGAAAATTGGATTTGTGGGCTGCATATCACCCACAGATGATTTTGTTTTGCAAGTCTGCTGTAGCAGGAGTCCCCTAAGGGGGACACAGACTGCAAAACAGACCTTAAAAGTAGCATGTAGCTGCATATAACTATCTCATAGCTCAATGAGGTCTGGTGAAGATGTCACTTATCTTGACTCTGGCCAGCCATGAGCAATGATGGATCAGAACGAATAGGAACCCCACAACGAATGATGTTTCATATCACAGACATTGTAGGTCCAAAACTGTCCCTTTCTGACATAATTTTGCTTTCCTGATAGACAGGAACTGGCAGTTGCTAAAAAAGCATGGCAGGCAGGAAAGAGACTCTTGCCTTTTATGAATCCCAGACAAGATAAAATTTGCTTCATTTTTAATAGGATCAGACTGGAATGCTAATAGAGGAAAGCTCAAATACTTTATATCTGGAGTATTCATTAAGAAATAGCAGACTTGCTGTTTTATCAGAGGTATCAGAGAGACTGGTGTCTGAAAATGTATTTAGAGGATCTCATGTGCATTTTGGCTAGCCAGAAGCTGTGCAGTGTATGCCCACCCCCCTCTACTGCTGGAGCTGCTGACACACATGGTGTCAGATGGCAATCTCCAGTTTGTTTCAGAAGGTTTGTGCAAGACACCAGGAGCAGGCACTTGTTGGCTGGCCAGCTGTTATTTTCTCTTAATCGTTTAGGTTGCTTGAATACACTATGCAAACAGTCAAAAGGGACAGTGAGGAGAAGGAAAGAGTAAGCCCCTTTTGTACACTGGAAAGCCACTCCTTGAACAGTGGTACACATCTGTGCTCTAAAGGAGACTCCAGAATTGCTTAGGTACTGATTGAAGATCATATTCTCTGTGCTCATATTGCACTGTAGAAGAGCTAAATCTTTTTTTTTTAATCATAATTAGAAAAACTTAATGCAGGTAAAGATCTTTGTACCTGAATCAGAGTGGAGAAAATTTGTACACAAGTAGTAGGTCTAGCAGACCCACACAGAGACACGAGGACTGGATTAAGATCAGCAATTTCAAGAATATCTCATGCTTTTATGTCATGTTGCACAAATGCAACTGAAGTGTGTAGGAGTGGAGACATATAGTGAGGTGCTCTAGGCCCAGCTGAAGTCCTGAGGAGGTGACAACAGCCACTGTTCTGGATAGTATTTTGCTAGAGCCTCCCCAGATGGTGGAACAAAAAACCCATCTTCTCCATTTAAACCAAGGTGGCTGACTCTCCACAGAAAAAGACAGCTCAGAGCAGATACACAACTGCAGACCAAAGAAGGCAGTTACAAGCAGCTGGAAAGCAGTAATTGCTGCAACAGTGAAGTCCTTTGGAAAGCAGATGAGTGCCTGTACTTGCATTCACATAGGTTTTAAGTGATCATTGCTTTGGAAGGTGAGAAGTGAGGTTCCAGGCAAAATGTATCTGGAATATTCTGTATTTTCTACATACATTTTTATAAAATCTTCTGAAAAATTTCACTTTTAAAAATTAAACTCTTTGATAGATAACATTTGTTCCTATACAACAAATTGAAAAGAGAAAAGGGAGACTATATGCTTGATAATAACTATAAGATAACTATATATAGGAAAGAAGTCTGTTTTTTTCTTTTTTTGTGGGGTTGCTGTCAGTATGTCTGTGTATAAAATGGAGTTCAAATGATTGCTGAAGGATTTGTGGATCCACCCTCCCTTTTCCTGACTGCTTTTACCAACATAACGTGGACTCCCCCAAATAACAAAACTTAATAGAATAGGAAGTGGACAAATTAAAGTGTTAATTTGACTGGAAATACCTGGAAAACAGAAGGTAGGGTTCCATAGACTTGTCTTGTGATTGATTGCTGGAAATTATTTGCAAAGCTAAACCAGTGCAGGAAGCTTGATACAGAAGATTAAAAAAAATACCCTGTCTTTGCAGTAGTTTTACTAATTTGTTGTCATTTTTAAGATCGGGGACTTAGGCTGAATAGCACAAAGAGCTTTGCAGTTTTCATTATCTATAAGGAAATATGTTTCATGCACAGAGAGATGTTTGACATCCTCTTTGCATGATATCTGTGGAAAAACTGTTGGTCTGTCAACCTACAGTCTAGTTCAAGCCTTTCTGATTCTAGATGGCTGTCCCTGATCACAGAATCATAGGATGAATAAGAATGGAATGGACCACTGGTGGTCATCTATCCCAACCTCCCTGCTCAAGCAGGGTCCACTAGAGCAAATTGCACAGGATTGTGTCCAGATAATACTTGAGTATTTCCAGTGTGGGAGACACAACAACTTCTCTGGGCAACCTATTCCAGTTCTCAGTCACCCACACAGTAAAGGAGTTCTTCTGCATGTTCATGTGGAACTTCCTCTTTCTGCCGCTTGCCCTATTGCGTGGCATCACTGAGCAGAGCCTGACTCCTTCCTCTTGACATCCTGCCCTCAGATATTTATACATGTAGGTGAGGTCTCTTCTGTGTTGTCTCTTCTCCAAGAAGAAGACTCATTCCCTCTGCATTTCCACATAAGAGAAATGCTCCAATCCTCTTGCCATCCAGAAATCCTCCGTCCATCCAGCCTTATGCTGGACTCATTCCAGGAGCATCACATCTCTATGTAATAACACTATTTATGTCAACTATACATCCCCTCATACAGAAACCTCCAGCTCTGTGTCACTTAATTCCTAGCCACAGAGAAATCTCTTTATATGTTTTCGTTTGTGAAGCAACTAAAAAGAAAGGTCTGGAGTTTTTATTATTCCAGAATCAATTAATAAAGATTAAAAAGTCTATTTTCAGGGAAGTGTTCAAGCCTAACTGTGGTGAAAAGCACAAGGCCTATCTGCAAAGTTTTGCTGTCACATATAGCTGTACAAACAGCTGTAGCAGTGTGTGAAAGGCACAGAGGAAAAAGCCTTCAAGTTCATCTTTAACCTACTAGCACGTGTGTAACTTCTTGTTGGAAGATAAGCCAGTTATTTCCCTGATGAGCTTAGTGGGGCATAGAGATGGATATCCTGCTTTTGGAAATGACCAGAAAGCAGTTGTTTGTCTTTGGAGTAAAACACGAGCTTCCCGTGGCACTACAACATTCTAAGTTAGGTTTTGGATTTGTGCCACATGTACAACACATGCTTGTGACAGTAATTCCAAAGTTGCATCTCTGTCTGGGCTCTTCCAGCAGAGATGGCAATGGCTCAGCTGCCTTAAGGAAGCCCTTAGCTGACCTTAATGTGGGGAATTAATGTTCTTTGGAATAAACAATTTGGAAAAGGAGGCTGCTAATAGCAAAACCTCAAACACTCTTGCACAACTTCAGAAGGAGGAAGTTGGTGCTTTTGATTTCTCCCAGCTTTGAGTCTTCTGGGACAAATGCAGCAAAGAAGCTGTTGACATCTGCACTCAGAGTGGCTCATGATGTACTCCTGGTGGGAAAAAAATTACATTCTTGGTTTCATAGTCACTTCTAGAACCTTTTATAGTTGGTAGAATTTGTCATACGTGATCCTAGTTAGAAGGAGACTACTGTATCACATCAGGAATAGAGCTAAGGTCTTAATAGCTCAAAGGAGGAGCCTCCAGCCTTCAGTCTGATGCAGAAGTTTAAAATGCTCTGCTTTCTCCACTGCACAAGCAATGACTTTTGTGTCTGAGGCATAGTTGCTGTTCACTGTTACTATTTTTCATTTGTCATCTCAAGCTATAAATGCAAACACAGGGAGCTTGCTTTTGGATTTGGTGCCACTGTGTTTTATAGACCATGCCCCAATTTCATGAAGCAGCCAGACACCAATCTCAGGGAGACGAGGGACTGACATAAATGCGCAAGAGCTTCCTCAAGTGGGACACAAACAGCAGGGTACTTAAGCTTTTGAACACATAATCATTCCATCTTATCTCAGCAGATTTCAATTATAATCACAGGAAGGAGGAAATGAGAAATAGAGGTATTGACACGAATGTGTGGGCCAAGAAAAATGGGAGAGAGTTGTAACGATGTAATTGTATGCAGTCTTCAGGAGGCTCATGCAATAATTCATCAGGTGAGAAGGGAAGGAAGAGACAAAAAAACTGTATAGACCCAGGTTTGAAACCATGAGCTTAAGAAAATGTCAGGCAGAGTGGGCTCAAGGCCACTGATGTTAAAGGGTTAAAGCTTGTCAATAGTTCCATCTTGTCTTGCAGCCAGCTTTAATACTCTCATTTTTGCTTTCAGTTTCCTGCCTGGAATGATTCTGGTCTGTCTTCAAAATCAGATTTTGGGGTGTTACTCCAAGACTTTTGCCTGTGAATCCCTTGAAAGCAGAGCAGCAGAGCTCTGCCTACTGGATTACGTATGACAGCCTGTCTCAGGATGCACAAGGCTGCAGAGAACTAATGGATTTTTTATGATCATTTTTATGGGCATCAGAGAAAAGGGCCATTCAGTCTATCCAGTCTGTTGTACCATCCTGACAGTAACAAAAGCATTACGGCATTTCCCCAGTGCCCTACCTTCCAGGGGAATACAGTGCAGCTGTAAACCAGCTGTGCTTCATTTGGACTCTGCAACAGAGCTCCTTTGTCTGTTTTAACTGCTATTTACCATCTTCTCTTTCACCATTCCTGCCTTCTCCTTCTGCCCCTATGTTTGGCTCTTTATAGACAAAGCAGTTGCTGAAAAACAGGTTATCTGTTTGAAATTTTCTGTAGCATTTTTTGTAGCATTTCCTGGGCTTAGCATCTATTCTGATAATATTAAATCTAAGACAACTTTCCCTATTTATGATGTGAAGGAAAATTAAGAATGACTCCTGTTGAATGAGTACAAAAGCATGGCACATTGCTGCCCTGGCTCCCATTTCGTTGGAAATAATGGATTTCTCACAGAGCTTTAAGCGCTTGGCAGAGGCCCTGAACTATTGACATACTGAAGCAAGTTTGCCACTCAAGCATGGCAGCTTTGCAGACACCACATTTAAAATTGTTTCTATTTGTTGGTCCTTGAAAAGAGATGTTCCAGTTGTAGTGTCTCCTGCTTGTCTCCAGTGTTGCAGGGTAAAAAACAAATTTGAAAATCCACATTTCCCACTTTATCTCTGAATTGAGGACAAGGCTGAGTCAAACAACAAGCACCTTTCCTAAGGCAAAATACTGAAATGAAAGTATAGCACCTCATTCTTCAAATCCAAGTGAGAAAGTTTGCTGTGAGCACCTCCATCAACACCATTGAGACCATGGGCAGCACCACGCTGCTTGTCTTACTTGAGTCCAGCATAGTTTCACCAAATTCCAATGTCATCCTTGCTTACAAAAAAACTCCATAGGATTTTATCCAAGCACTAATGTAGCTGAAACAGGTAGACCATTTCTAATGCATGGATGAAAAGAAGAAAGTGACATGCTACTTTCATTTATTCCCTGCTTCCCTCTAACTCAGTGCGCAGGGAGTTGCATGTATCCAGCATCTAAGCAGAATGAATTGATTTCTTAATAACTTTTCAAGTGTATCAGTATGATCACGACGATTTTTTGCAGCTCAAATTTCTGCTGTGCAGCTGTGGCAAACAATGAAGTGACATATTTTGCAGTGATTTACGTCACTGTTCCTGTGACCTGTGCAATTTTGGCAGACATAGACTTAGTGTTACCGGGTGCCAAGGGACTGCTGTTTCAACTGTTTTGATTTTTAAAAGTCAATGTCTTGGTTTTGGAGAAACAAATGGTGGGCTGGCAGTGGTATTTTGGATACTAGTGCCATCCGGTGGCCCACAAAGAATGCCGTAATACCGTTCAGTGTCCTCAAGGAACACTAACGCATTGCATTTTCAGCCAAAGTAGGGCCATGATGAAAATACATGATAGAAAAAGTAAAAGCCTTGAGTTTTAGAGCTCCATATTTCATTATTATTTTACATACTGTGAGTACAGGCCCATTTGCAAAAAAGGGATGCAGTCTTTGGTTGTGTTTAGTTCAATTCAGAGGTCTCTGAGCAAAGGTGGGTATTCAGAAGTCAGCACAGCTATTTTCTATTGCAGACTATTAGTCATTCTTCTCAGCATTTAAAGCAGATTATCAGGGATTAGTACTGCTCATGTGAAAAAGGGAAAAAGAGCTGATATTATGGTGGGGTAAAGGTGGACAGTAGTTCTGCAATTTAGCAAAAGGACTTCTGTGACATCTGCATATTGGTTCATAAACACATAAACATCCATGACATAAATAAAGGGCAGGAGATCTT
>NW_024500141.1:0-753 GCF_017590055.1 Onychostruthus taczanowskii
TCCCCCCATACTCCCCAAAATGCCCAAAAAACCCCAAAATTCCCCCAAAAAACCCCCAGAATACCCCAAAATTCCCTTAAATCCCCCCCAAAGTACCCCCAAATTCACCCAGAATACCCCCAAAATCACCCCAAATAGCCACAAACCCCCGAAATCCCCCCCAAATACTCCCCAAAACCCCCCAAAATCCCCCAATCCCCCCGGCCCGGGGGGGTCAGGCCTCGGCACGGCCAGAAAATGAAATTTGTGGGGTTTTGGGGGGGTCTTGGGGGGATTTGTAGTCATATTTTGAATTTTAGGGATTATTTTGGGGGGGGGTTTAGAGATATTCTGAATTTTGGGGGGATTTTTGGGGGGGTTTTGGGGATATTTTGAATTTTGGGAATTTTTGGGGTTTTTTTGCGTGTTTTTAACCCAATTCCGGGGTCCCACCCCGAGGGGGGGGGCTGTGTGAATTTGGGGACCCCTCCCCAATTTCCCCTTTTTTGTGTTTTTAACTCAATTCCGGGGTCCCACCCCGAGGGGGGGCTGTGTGAATTTTGGGACCCCTCCCCAATTTCCCTTTTCAGTAATTCCGGGGTCCCACCCCAAGGGGGGGCTCTGTGAATTTCGGGACCCCTCCCCAATTTCCCCTTGCCCCCCCAGGTTTCCAGAGGCCGATTTATCTCCTCCACAAGGGCCGAGGCGACGCCCCCTGAGCCCCCTCCCCAAATCCCCCCAAAACCCCCCCGGGCCGGGGGAGAGGGGAGGGGA
>NW_024500141.1:783-1146 GCF_017590055.1 Onychostruthus taczanowskii
GCGGCCGCCGCCCCCCCCAGCGCGGAGCGGGCGGCGAAGGAGCTGCCCAGGAGCGCGGCCGCCGCCCGGGGGGCGTCGAACGGAGCGGGGGGGGCCCCACCGGGACCCCCGCGGGTGCTGTGCGGGGTGGGGGTCGCCAGCACCGGGCCCCGCTCTTCATCCTCATCATCATCCTCCTCCTCATCCTCCTCCTCCTCCTCCTCCTCGGCCGGGATGGCGGCGAATCGCACCTGGAGGGGGGGGGAGAATCGCACCCCACCGATTTTGGGGTGTCCCGGTGTACCGGGAGGGGGATGGGGGCTCACCGACCACGCCTCCCCCGCCGGTTTGGGGTGTCCCCGACCCCCCCGTCCCGTTCCCCCT
>NW_024500142.1:0-1145 GCF_017590055.1 Onychostruthus taczanowskii
GTCCCGGGGTCCCGGTGCCACCTGCCCCGATGACCTCCTCGATGGTGACGCAGGTGACGTCGATCTCCTGCGCGAAGTCCCTCAGGGCCACCTCGGGGTCCTCGTAGGTCAGGGGGTCGATGTAGAGCGTGCCACCTGCGGGGACAGCGCCGTCACCTGGGGGGACAGGTGGGACACCTGGGGACACCTGGGGACACCTGGGGACACCTGGGGGGACACCTGGGGGGACCTGGGGACAGCTGGGGACACCTGGGACACCTGGGGGGGGACACCTGGTGACACCTGGGGGTGGCTCAGGGGGTCGATGTAGAGCGTGCCACCTGCGGGGACAGCGCCGTCACCTGGGGGGACAGGTGGGAACACCTGGGGACACCTGGGGACATTTTTGGGGACATTTCTGGGACCATTTTTGGGGCTATTTTGGAACATTTTTGGGGCCATTTTTGGGGATATTCGAGGACATTTTTGGGGACAATTGAGATAATTTTGGGAACATTTTTTGGGGACATTTTTAGGGTCATTTTTGGGACAATTTGGGGACATTTTTGGGGCCATTTTTAGGGATATTTGGGGACATTTTTGGGACCATTTTTGGAGACATTTTTGGGGCCATTTTGAGGACATTTTTGAGGACATTTGGGGACATTTTTAGGGTCATTTTTGGGGCCATTTTGGGGCCATTTGGAGACATTTTTGGGGCCATTTGGGGACATTTTTTAGGACCATTTTGAGGACATTTTTGGGGTCATTTTTAAGGACATTTTGGGGCTATTTGGGGACATTTTTAGGGACATTTGGGGCCATTTTTGGGGCCATTTGGGGACATTTTTGGGGATATTTGGGGACATTTTTGGGGACCTTTTTAGGGCCATTTCTAGGGACAATTGGGGACATTTGGGGACATTTTTTAGGACCATTTTGAGGACATTTTTGGGGTCATTTGGGGTCATTTTGGGCCATTTTTAGGGACATTTTTAGGGACATTTGGGGCCATTTTTGGGGCCATTTGGGGCCATTTTTGGGGCAATTTTTGGGGTGCCCTTACCGAGCCCCCCGGGCTCTCGTTGCTGTTTCTCCGCCCGGAGCCGCCAGCGCCTGCGGGGACAGGGGGGATGGAGACCCCCGGGGACCCCAAAACCCACCCC
>NW_024500143.1:0-1145 GCF_017590055.1 Onychostruthus taczanowskii
TTATTTATAATTTTTTGCCATTTTGGGGGGGTTTTTTCCAATTTTTTCAGGATTTTTTGGGTGTGGCTCATCTGAGGTGGGCGTGGCTGGTTGGCCACGCCCCCCCTGACTGACCACGCCCCTTTTTAACCCCTCAGTGGCCGTGGCTTACTCAGAACTGGTCTCGTATCAACGACGTCACGACGTCAATCCGCTCCGGGGCTTCCTGGTGCCCCTCGTGCAGGTTTGGAAACCCCAAAAATTCGGGAATTTGCCCCAAAAAATTTGGGAATAAATTCTGGATAAACCTTGGGGGGCGATGGGGAAAATTTGGGGGGAATCTGGTGGAAAATTTGGTTTAAAAATTAAAATTTTGAATAAAATTTTTGCAGCAGGATCCCAAAAAATTCCTAAAATTTATTTATTTTTGTATTTTAATTTTGATTTTTTCTTTTTATGTGTAAGGGAAAAGATGCTTTAAAAACCCAGAAAAATTATTATAAAATCGTTTGAAAATCAGAAAAAAAATTTTAAAATTCTGTTAAAGTTTTTTTAAAAATTTGAGGAAAACTCCTAAAAATTAAAAAAAAAATCAGAAAAAAACTTTGTAAAAAATCCTGAAAATTCTTCCAAATTTTTGTGAGATTTTTCTGGATTTTTTTAAAATGTTTTTAGTAATTTTTAGGTAATTTGAGCTTTAAAATATACAAAAAATCCCCAGGAAATTAAAAAAAAATCTTTGAAAAATTAAAATATGGTTAAAAATTGAGGAAAAAAAATTGACGAAAAATCGGAAAAAATTCATAAAAAATTTTTAAAAAATCATAAAAAAATTCTGTAAAAAATAGCAATTAATTCTTAATTAGCATATTAATTATGGCATTGTCAATTAATAATTTTGGGGGTCCCAGACCCCCCTTTTTGTGTCGTTTTTCTTCGCCCTGCAGGGGATGGCGGCGGCGCCGGTGCCGGGGCTGCTGCAGGGGGGGCTGGGCTGGTTCCCAAATTTGGCCGCCCCCGACCCTTTCTACGTCCTGCCCGTGCTGGTCACAGCCTCCACCTGGCTCGTGCTTGAGGTTTGGGGATAAAAATCCCAATTTTGGGCAAAAAAAACGGGATTTGGGAAAAAAAAATGAAGCTTTTAGGTGAAAAAATGGAGTTTTTAC
>NW_024500144.1:0-1145 GCF_017590055.1 Onychostruthus taczanowskii
ATTTTATGGAATTTTTAACGAAATTTAGTGTAATTTAAATAGAATTTTAATGGAATTTTTTACGGAATTTTGTGGAATTTTTAACGGAATTTAATGGAATTTTAAATAGAATTTTATGGAATTTTTCACAGAATTTTATGGAATTTTTCACAGAATTTTATGGAATTTTTCACAGAATTTTATGGAATTTTTTACAGAATTTTATGGAATTTTTCGGAATTTTTTACGGAATTTTACGGAATTTTTTACGGAATTTTTAACGGAATTTTTAACAGAATTTTATGGAATTTTTAACGGAATTTTATGGATTTTTTTCAGGGATTTTTATGGAATTTTTAACGGAATTTTTCAGGGAATTTAACAGAATTTTTAACTGAATTTTATGGAATTTTTTACGGAACTTTTAATGGAATTTTACGGAATTTTTAAACGAAATTTTATGGATTTTTTAATGGAATTTTAGGGATTTTTTTTTCCCCGGAATTTTATGGAATTTTTAACGAAATTTAATCGAATTTTAAGGATTTTTTAAACCGAATTTTATGGAATTTTTCAGGGAATTTAACGAATTTTTACGGAATTTTACGGAATTTTTAATGGAATTTTACGGAATTTTTTTACGAAATTTTATGGATTTTTTAATGGAATTTTAGGGATTTTTTTCACAGAATTTTACGGATTTTTTTACGGAATTTTTAACGGAATTTTATGGATTTTTTTTCACAGAATTTTACGGAATTTTTTACAGAATTTCTTGGAATTTTATGGATTTTTTAAATGGAATTTTAGGGATTTTTTTTCACAGAATTTTACGGTATTTTATGGAATTTTTTACAGAATTTTTTACAGAATTTTATGGAATTTTAAACGGAATTTTACAGAATTTTTTACTGATTTTTTTTACGGAATTCCACGAAATTTTTTACAGACTTTCACGGAGCTATGTGGAATTTTTAATGGAAATTTTTACAGACTTTTAATTTTTTACGGACTTTTACGGAGCTATATGATATTTTTAATGGAAATTTTTACAGACTTTTACAGAACTCTAGGGGAACGTTTAACGGAATTTTTTACGGAATTTTACAAAATTTTACAGATTTTTTACAGAACTTTTAATGGGATTTTCCAGAATTCCGCGCAAT
>NW_024500145.1:0-1144 GCF_017590055.1 Onychostruthus taczanowskii
AAAAAGCTTCCAAATATACCCCAAAAATTCCTAAAAATAATCTTAAAATTCCCAAAAATTACCCCAAAAATCCGCCCCGGCAGGGACCAAAATTTGGGGGTTTGGGGGGGAAAAATCCTCAAAAAAAACCTTAAAAATTCCTAAAAATAATCCTAACAATCCCAAAAATATGCCTAAAAATCTGCCCCAAAAGGGACCAAAATTTGGGGGTTTTTGGGGTGAAAAAGCTTCCAAATATACCCCAAAAATTCCTAAAATTAATCATAAAGTTCCCAAAAATTACCCCAAAAATCTGCACCAAAAGGGACCAAAATTTGGGGTTTTGGGGGGGAAAGTTCTGAAAAAAATGTGCCCTGAAAGGGACCAAAATTTGGGGTTTTTGGGGTGAAAAATTCTCCAAAGAATCCCCAAAAATTCCTAAAAAAGCCTTAAAAAAAAACCCGAAGAAGCTTTTAAAAACCTCCTTAAAACCCCCCCAAAAAATCCCTAAAAAATCCCCCCAAAATTCTTAAAAATCCCAAAAAAATTCCCCAAAAAATTCCCAGAAAAATCTTAAAAATCCCAAAAAAATCCCTAAAAATCCCCCAAAAAAATAAAAAAAAAACCTCAAAAATTCCCTTTAAAATCCCAAAATAATCCTAAAAATCCCCCTAAGAAAACCCCAAAAATCCATTTAAAATATCCAAAAAAATTTTTAAAAAATTCTAAAAAACCCTTAAAACAACCCCAAAAAATTCCCCAAAAATCCCCCCAAAAAAATCCTTAAAAATCACCATAAAAAAAACCCAAAAATCCATTTAGAAAAACCAAAAAAAAGCAAAAAAAAATCCTAACAAATCCTTAAAATCCCAAAAAAATCCCCAAAAAAATCCTAAAAAATCAAAAAAATCCTTAAAAATCACCATAAAAAAAACCAAAAATCCATTCAGAAAAAGCAAAAAAAAACCCAAAAAAATCCTTAAAAAATCCTTAAAACAACCCAAAAAATCCCCAAAAAATATCCAAAAAATCCCCAAAAAAACCATTTAAAAAATCAAAAAAAAAAACCAAAAAAAAACCAAAAAAATCCTTAAAAGAACACCAAAAAATCCCAAAAAAATGTCCAAAAATTCCCCCGAAAATCCTTAAAAATCACCATAAAAAA
>NW_024500146.1:0-1144 GCF_017590055.1 Onychostruthus taczanowskii
ATTAATTGATTGATTATTTGACTGATTGATTAATTAAGCAATTGAGAGGTGAACTAATTGTGGGATTAATTAATCCCAGAATGGGATCCAATTAATGGATTAATTGATTAGTTACTTGATTAGTTGCTTGATTGATTAATTAATTCTGAGACTGATTAATTAATTCTGGGATTAATTAATTTCAGGATGGGATCTGATGAATCATTTAATTGATTGATTCGTGCAGGGATTGATTAATTAATTCTGGCATTGATTAAAACTGGGATTAATTAATCCCAGGATGGAATTAATTGCAGAGGTTAATTAAACGTGGGATTAATGGGATTCCAGAATTAATTAATCCCTGGATTTGATCCCATCCTGGGATTAATTAACCCCAGGTTTAATTGATCCCAGAATTAATTAATCCCAGGTTTAATCGTGGGATTAAATTAATCCCTCATTGTAATCCCAGTTGGAGTTTAATTAAACCCAGGTTTAATTAATCCCAGGTTTAATTAAACCCAAATTTGATTAATCCCAGATTTGATTAATGCCAGGTTTAATTAAACCCAGATTTGATTAATCCCAGGTTTAATTAAACCCAGATTTGATTAATCCCAGGTTTAATTAAACCCAGGTTTGATTAATCCCAGATTTAATTAATCCCAGATTTGATTAATCCCAGGTTTAATTAATCCCAGATTTGATTAATCCCAGGTTTAATTAATCCCAGGTTTAATTAATCCCAGATTTAATTAAACCCAGATTTGATTAATCCCAGATTTAATTAAACCCAGATTTGATTAATCCCAGATTTAATTAAACCCAGATTTGATTAATCCCAGATTTAATTAAACCCAGATTTGATTAATCCCAGATTTAATTAAACCCAGATTTGATTAATCCCAGATTTAATTAAACCCAGATTTGATTAATCCCAGGTTTAATTAAACCCAGATTTAATTAAACCCAGATTTGATTAATCCCAGGTTTAATTAATCCCAGATTTGATTAATGCCAGGATTAATTAATCCCAGGTTTGATTAATGCCAGGATTAATCAAAACCTGGATTTGATCCCATCCTGGGATTAATTAATTTCTCATTTAATTTATTTAAAATTTAATTAATTAATGTAATTTCTTTAAAATTGAATGAATTAT
>NW_024500147.1:0-1144 GCF_017590055.1 Onychostruthus taczanowskii
CACCTGTGTGTGTCTCACCTGTGTCACGTGTGTGTCTCACGTGTCTGACCTGTGTCACGCGTGCAGGAGGAGATGGATGTCAAGGTGCTGCAGTTCCGGAACAAGAAGCTGTGTCTCACCTGTCTGTGTCTCATCTGTCTCTCACATGTCTCACCTGTGTGTGTCTCACGTGTCTGACCTGTGTCTCGCGTGCAGGAGGAGATGGACGTGAAGGTGCTGCAGTTCCGGAACAAGAAGCTGGGTCTCACCTGTCTGTGTCTCATCTGTCTCTCACATGTCTCCCCTGTGTGTGTCTCACGTGTCTGACCTGTGTCTCGCGTGCAGGAGGAGATGGACGTGAAGGTGCTGCAGTTCCGGAACAAGAAGCTGGGTCTCACCTGTCTGTGTCTCATCTGTCTCTCACATGTCTCCCCTGTGTGTGTCTCACGTGTCTGACCTGTGTCTCGCGTGCAGGAGGAGATGGACGTGAAGGTGCTGCAGTTCCGGAACAAGAAGCTGGCCGAGCGGCTGGAGCAGCGGCAGCTCTGCGAGGACGAGCTGCGCGAGCGCATCGAGAAGCTCGAGAAGCGCCAGGCCACCGACGACGCCACGCTGCACCTGGTGAACCGCTTCTGGGCACAGGTGGGGACACACGGACACACCTGGCACACCTGGGGACACACAGACACACCTGGGGAACCGCTTCTGGGCACAGGTGGGGACACGGGGACACACCTGGGGACACACAGACACACAGACACACCTGGGCACACAGACACACACAGACACACCTGGTGAACCGCTTCTGGGCACAGGTGGGCACGGCTGGGTACACCTGGGCACACCTGGGGCACACACAGACACACCTGGGGCACACACAGACACACCTGGGACACACCTGGGCACACACAGACACACCTGGGGACACACAGACACACCTGGGGCACACACAGACACACCTGGGGACACACAGACACACACAGACACACCTGGGCACACACAGACACACCTGGGCACACACAGACACACCTGGGCACACCTGACACAGCTGGCACAGGTGAGCTGCCCAAAAACCGTTTTTAACCCTTTGTGTCCCAGTTAAATTCGGGATAAATTTGGGTGATTTTGAGGGTTTTTGGGGCCATTTTTAACCCTTTCTGTCCCA
>NW_024500148.1:0-596 GCF_017590055.1 Onychostruthus taczanowskii
CCGCCCCCTCTCCCTTTCCCACCCTCCCATTGGCCACCCCTCCACCCTCCTCCCCTTCTCATTGGCTCCCTTTTTTCCCCGCACTCCCTTCCTATTGGCCTCTCTCCCCGCCCATCCCCTCTCTCCCCGCCCCGCCATTGGCGGCGGCGCGTGGGCGGGGCGTTGCCAGGTTACAAAGGGCGGGCGCGGCCGGGCCGGGCCCAGATGGGCGAGCGCGGGGGCAGCGCGGGGGCCGCGGCCCCGGGCGGCGACAGCGGCGGAGCTCCGAGCCCCGCCGGCGGCAATGGGGGGACCCGCAGGCGCCGGGGGGCTCCCCACAAAGCCGAGCCCGCCTCCGCACACGGCGACAGCGGCGATGACCTCGCCGGAGACTTCAGGTAACGGGGCCCTGCGCGGGAAACGGGAGGCTGCCCTCAGGGCGGGAGCGGGAGCCGTGAGGGGGCAGCTCGCCCTCAGGGTGAGGCGGAGACTGGGGAGCCCCCCTCGGTGTGGGGGCATGCGGGAACCTCCGAAGGTGGGCTTGGGACCCTCAGGGACCTTCAGGGACCCCCCTCAGGTGGGCTTGGGACCCTCAGGAACCCCCCCAGGTGGGCTTG
>NW_024500148.1:851-1144 GCF_017590055.1 Onychostruthus taczanowskii
TCTTGGGACCCTTCGGGACCCCCCTCAGGTGGGCTTGGGACCCTCAGGGACACCCCTCAGGTGGGCTTGGGACCCTCAGGGACCCCTCTCAGGTGGGCTTGGGACCCTCAGGGACCCCTCTCAGGTGGGCTTGGGACCCTCAGGAACCCCCTCAGGTGGGCTTGGGACCCTCAGGGACCCCCTCAGGGTGGGAGAGGACACTCGGGACCCCCCCTCATCTCGGCCTGGGAACCTCAGGGACCCCCTCAGGGTGGGAGGGGACACTGGGGACCCTCAAGGACCCCCCTCAGGTG
>NW_024500149.1:0-532 GCF_017590055.1 Onychostruthus taczanowskii
CACCGCTGAGGTCGTCGCCGCGGTGCGTCCAGGGCTCGGCGCCGTCGAAGTGCGTGTCGCCGCCGATGTGCGGCCCCGGGAAGTAGGCGTGCGCCAGGAAGCCGCCGGGGCCGTCGAAGGGCGCGGCGTCGCCGTGGAAGCCCTCGGCGAAGAGCAGCATGATGTCGGCGCCGGGCGCGGCCCCCGCCCGGATCTGCCCGTACGGAACCTCCCGGAAGCGCAGGGCGGGCGCGGCCGACGCCCACACCTGGAAGGCGCGGCGGATGGCGGCCCAGGTGGCGGCCTCGCCCACCTTGGGGGTGTAGTTCTGGATGCTGGGGGGGGAAAAGGGGGGACAGGTGGGGTTAGGTGGGTCACAGGTGTGTCACAGGTGTGTCACAGGTGTGCCCAGGTGTGTCACAGGTGTGCCCAGGTGTGTCACAGGTGTGTCACAGGTGTGTCACAGGTGTGCCCAGGTGTGCCCAGGTGTGTCACAGGTGTGTCACAGGTGTGTCACAGGTGTGCCCAGGTGTGCCCAGGTGGTGCCCAGGTG
>NW_024500149.1:821-1143 GCF_017590055.1 Onychostruthus taczanowskii
CAGGTGTGCCCAGGTGTGCCCAGGTGTGCCCAGGTGTGTCACAGGTGTGCCCAGGTGTGTCACAGTCCCGTTACCTGTAGGTGATCTCGGGCTGCTCCCAGCCCCTCCCAGTTCAAACCAGTCCAAACCAGTATAAACCAGTATAACCAGTTACCTGTAGGTGATCTCGGGCTGCTCCCAGCCCCTCCCAGCCCCTCCCAGTATAAACCAGTATAAACCAGTATAACCAGTTACCTGTAGGTGATCTCGGGCTGCTCCCAGCGCAGCCCCTGCAGGGCGAAGCGGCGCCGCCGCACCTGAGCCTTCACCTGGGCGCCGAACT
>NW_024500150.1:0-1143 GCF_017590055.1 Onychostruthus taczanowskii
AGAGTCTAGCAGCAGAGTGACTGCAGACAGCTCCCTATGGACTGGCTGTGTGTGATGTCTATAAGTGCATCTTCCAGAGCCTGTATATCCCTGTCAGCACATTGATTTGCCTCAGCTGCAGGACCCAGGTACAGCCTGGCGTGGAGCCCCTTTTCCCAGCGCTGGGCACCATTGGAGCAGAGGTGCTTGGGGAGATCTGGCCTGGCTGCACCCATTTAGCTAGTAATGCAGCTCAGCCTTTGCCCAGACCTTGAGCCTTGGTTGTTTCTCAGTATCACGTGGCATTAAAGCTGTGTTGAAAACCAGATTTGCTCAGGTCTGTTGCCAGATTTCCAGTGACTCTGAGGCCAGGATTTCAGACTGGCAAGCTATTCAGCAGTGCTATCCTCACAGCTGTAACTCAAGTAACCAAGGTACTCAAAACCCTTTGTGATTTTCCCCTTCTTATGTCTAGTTCATTTGCTAAATAGCTACACATACCAGTTGCCCTTTTTCTGTTTCTCAGGTGCTTTCTTCTGTTCCCAAAACATCTCCCTCCCTGGCAGGCAACATGACGGAGGATGGCACTGCTCTCCTTCCCCAGATGGTCACTGCTGTCTCCTCCTCAGCCACCAACTGCTGAATGTGAAAGGATTCATGACACGAGTGTTCACATAGTGAGAGGCTGAGAAATTCCCTGGCTTGTAGCACTGTCCTCACCCTGACCTTCCTCTTCATCTATATTTTCATTTGCCACCTAGGGTGGAGGAGAGTGGCCATGAGTCATCTTAGGGGCTGATGACTCATATTTTCAGTCAGAGCAGCCAGTGTGCTGAGGGTTTCTCAAGGCTCTGCCCAATCTTTCATGCCCAGAAGCTCAGCGGAGGGTTTGTGCATGGATTTCCCTCCCTATGATTTCTAGCCCCCAGTTGGATTTTCTCTCTGTTTCATTGTTTCTTCCCTTGCCAGTAGCTTTTCCCTGCCTCCACAATCCACTCTGAGCTTTCCAGTTCCAGACTGAATCTGTCTGTTCCATATATGCTAACCTTTCCCTCTAACATCCTGTATGCTTTTGCTGCTTGGAGAGAGCCCACTAGTATTTGCTGTCTGTGTGAGATGCTGCTTCATCATGGCTTGGACAGCCTGTGGCAGTGTGCTTGAGTT
>NW_024500151.1:0-52500 GCF_017590055.1 Onychostruthus taczanowskii
TGATTGGATCATTGGGCAAACATAACACAGGAGGGAGGGGAGAAGCAGGCAGAGCCAGCACGGAGGGGAAACAACAAACCAAACCAAGGTGTGACTGACTGGAGACAAAACACACAGAAACACAACAGGGCTCGCTCCTGGAGGAGGCCTGCTGAAAAATGTGTATTTTGTGATTGGCTTTTCGCAAGGATTAAAATGAATATTGTATGTGTTATGTGAGAAAGTTACGCTGTATTAATTTCCTTAAGTATTACATTAACTATTAAATACAGTTTTAGGTTATAACAGAATGTTAAAACAGAAACTATGCTATGTAAGATATTTGGTTAAGAAAGGACTCGCACCAGACAGCAGCCACAGGACACCTAAATCTTTTAGAGAAAGGGAATTTATTGCTCCCTTATCAGTAGAAAACTAACTTCCTCCTGCCTTGTTCAGTGAAAAAGATGCCATTAGGATTAAGAGGAGAACTTGAAGATTACCAAAGTCCTGTGTTTGAATGGAATTTATGCGTATGAATATTCATACATAAGTGTATGAATATGCAACAGGCTGTTGTTCTCCCTTATCAGTAGAAAACTAACTTCCTCCTGCCTTGTTCAGTGAAAAAGATGCCATTAGGATTAAGAGGAGAACTTGAAGATTACCAAAGTCCTGTGTTTGAATGGAATTTATGCGTATGAATATTCATACATAAGTGTATGAATATGCAACAGGCTGTTGTTTTTAAGGGTTAATCCTCTGTTAACGGGTGTCCTTTTTCGGGCTTGTGTTGCCCGAAAGGATGAAAGTTTGACAAGAAAGTCTCACAAATATCAATGCTTGACAGAAAGGTTTTTGAATGCAGAAGCTGAGGAAGGAATAGAGATGGAAGTAAATCTTGATATAGAAGAAAAGAATTGCTGAGCCACTCTCACTGGATAACCAAGGAGGCAAAGGGCCTGTTAGTTAGAAGGGGTTTTAGGGCTCAGAGCAAAGGATAAACCCACCTCAAACAAGATGTTTTTACCAAGCAGGAAGACTCCACAAGCAAACAAGTCAGCAAATGTTGCAAGTAGAAAAAAGGTCTCAGAATTTTCCACTGCAAGAAAACTGAAAAACAACTTCTGGCTTAAACTGTAATGTGCTAACCTTTAGTGATTGGAGAATAGTAACATGAATATGGTAATTATAGTAGTTGTGATAGGCTATAGATAAAAGCTAAGGTATAGATTGGTTCTATTGTATTAAGATGCTCAGTAAAGAAAAGTATATAATGCATTTGTAACCTAAACTCGGGGTCTCCAGGCCTGCCTGCAGATGCAGCCGACGGCTGTAGGCACAGGCTCTGTCTGCTGTAACACCTTGGATGTAGTAAACTGCATTTGGAAGAGCCACCTGGAGTCCCGCATCTCTCAATCAGGCTCTTACAATTGGCGCCCACGTTTTAGTTGGCAAACTCGGACTTATTGACAGTAAGAGACCTCTCGGTGAACTCAGTAGGAAGCGGCCGCGCGGATCAGGCACCTGAAAAGAAGGTGACCGGGGCCCGGACAGGAGTTGCTGCTGGACAGTGCCTGGATCGGAGCCTCCATATTCAGCACCTGCTGCATAGCTGGACGGCAGGTGAGCACCGGGAATAATGGGGCAGAATAAGTCTGTTCCTCGGAGAGATGTGTATCAGCATTTAAAATATTTAATTAAGTCAAGTCCAAAATCCTTGCCTAAGCGAGAGCTCAAAGAGCTTTTTAAATGGACTATAACTCGTATCCCAAATGCTGACTCTGAAGCCTTCTATACCAGAGACTGGGAAATCAATTTAATTTATTACACAGCTCTTCTCCCCAGACTCCACTCCCAGTTTCTCTGCCTCCCTGTGGGACAGGGGGATAGGGAACTGGGGCTGCAGTCAGTTTATCATACCTTGTCACTGCTTCTCCTCCCTCATGGGAAGGACTCCTAGCACTCTTCCCCTGCTCCAGCATGGAGTCCCTCCCACAGGACTCAGTTCTCCACAAGCTCCTGCAGTGCAGGGGCTGCAGCTCTTGATGAAGGGCAGCAGCGTGAGTGCCCTGCAGGATGCATCACAAATCCTGGCAGCACAGGGCACCTTCACCGCGGGCTCTCTGCTGTGGAGAGTTTTGTGCAGGAATGGCTTGATGAGAAAGGACACAGTCAAATTGGCCTGATAAAACTAGATGGGAAAGGAGGCTAATGATATCTTGAAGGACAGGGTGTCCTTCAGAAGGGAAAGTCTCGGTAAGACTGTATCAATAAGTTGCAGAATTAGGGACTGAGAGTTAGCTCTAAAATCACAAAAATGCAGAAGAGACCTTCAGATGATGTAATGACGCAAATAACACATTAACCAATGATGAGCTACAGTTTTGCACTATGCATGAGCTAATTAAGTGTTGTATTTAACCAAGTGTATGATTATCATTAAACTGAGAGTTTGCTGATGACCGTCTGGTGTCGCCTCTCCCTTCTTCGACAAAACTCTGCACACACTCACAGCCCGGAGCCTGCAGCAGCTGGGTGGGGGCTGCAGGGACATGGGAGCCCCTCTGTGCCCCCGGGCAGGGTGAGCTCGCTGCCTTCCCTCAGCACCTGTGGGATCTCAGCACATCACTGTGGATGTGCAGAGACACCAGGGGAGCCCCTGGGGGGCTCGCAAACCCTGGAATGCTGCCAAAAGGGTTTGGTGGTTGGATTTCGATCCATCAAAAGGAGAAGAACCTGTGATGGAGGAAATGAGAGCTTCTTAAGAGGAAATGAGAGTTTCTTGGGTGTGAATGGTACATTTATAGAAGGAAATATAAATTTTAGAAAAATAGGTACAGGGGGGTCATGAAGGCAAGATGGAGGATTCAGGGCGTGGTCCTGTGTTCTTCTTTCTTCTTCATGTCTTCCATTTTGTGTGGTGATGTTGGCACTTGGGGATTGGTTCATGGTGAAGGTACACTTGTCTATAAGGGTGAATAGTATTGGGAAATAAAGGTAAATATGGCACACGTAATTTTTACTATAAAAGACACAACCGCCCTGTGGGCGGGGGAGAGTGCACTCGACTGTCCTGCTGAGCGGACCTCGGCTGGGCAGAGAGAAAACTTTGTAGATAAGAGATAATAAACAGAACTGAAGACCGAAAATCTGAGAGTCCAGACTCATCCTTGGCAATCGCGGCCGCCCAGAACCACTGTCCCCGTGTTGGGGCAGAGACACACAACAGCGGACCCCGACAAGCACCCCTCTCCAGAGCCAAGCAGGGAAGCTGAGCAGGCTGGGGCCCTCGTCACAGCAACTTCAGCAGCCCCTCACTGAAAACAAATTGCTGGGAAAGCAGCTAAGGATGTATCCCTGCTTCCCACCCAGGCAGCAGCTGGGGTAATTTACACGCAAGCAGGTCCATAGTGATGCCATTTTGGATTTTGCCTTTTTTTTTTTTTTTTCTTTTCTATGTTCTCTGTATCCTTCACACATAATTTGCTCTGTAGCCTATTGTATTAGTGACTTATTTTCCCTGTAGTTTTCCATGGCCTTTCCCTGAAGAAAAAGAAAACAAATTCCAGAGCTCCAAGCCCCAGGGGTACAAAGCCCCTGTGCTGTCTTGGTTCTCCCTGGCTACCAAGGCTGAGAGCAGCTCTTGGAGATCCAAAGTACAGCCAGTGCCAAGGGAGGGCTCCAGAGAAGGGGGGAATTCCATCACCACTTGTGCTCCTAATTGGTGATTTCATCAATTATACCGATTTGCTGAACTTCGAAAAGCTTTACTCATCCCATGTGGGTGGGCTTCTGTGGACATCTCTCCACAGCTGGCCCTGAAAGCCCCCAAATAAAGATCCCTTTTAGATTACCTCCTTACTAAAACTGTCTCAGGTTTCATTTCCAGGACAGGAAAAAGGCAGCAGTACAGGGAACGTGCTCTGGCAGGACCCCCAGCACACCTGGCTGCCCCAGCCCGGACAAGCCCCTCATCCTGGAGCCTGCAGCACCTGGGAGCTGCTCCCTTTGCAGCTGCTGTCCTTGTTTGTGCTGGGAGGGTCAGGAACAGACACGTCTGTGTGTCTGTCCAGCAGCCAGCAGTGGCTGGGCAGAGTTAGACTGAGCTCATCCTCCTCCTCTGCTCAGCCTGCGTGCTGAGTCCAGCTCTGGCTCAGTTCCAGACAGGGACACGCTGGGGAGCCCAGGAAGCTGAAGGGGCTGGGGCATCACTGCTCCAGGGGCAGGGGAGGGAACAGGGCAACTCACCCTGCAGCAGGGAACCTGTCCGTGGCTACAAAGACCTGCAGGGGAGGTGCCCAGAGGCCAGGAGCACACAGGAGGCACCCTGGGAGTGTGAGGAAACACTGCTTCACTGTGAATGTGTGGAGTTCCTGTGAGCAGAGACTCCAAAGTACCTGGACACAGTCCTGGGCATCTGCTGCCAGGCTTGGAGCAGGGAGAGGGGCTGGACAGGGAGCTCCAGGAGTCCTTTCCAGCCTCAACCAGTCCTTTTGGAGCCTGCAATTCCCACAGCATTGGGAATGAGGGGAATGATCCCCTCCCCAGAACACAGGATGTTTGTGTCACTGCTAATCACAGGTGAGAGCAGTGGGTCTCTGAGGTGTCACGGGATACAAAAATCCCACGAGGATGTTCCAAACCCAAATTACTGTCTGAAGCAGCAACATGCCAGAGATGGTGTCCTCTGGCATTCCAGGCTCGTTTCACACAGCAGTTTGGTGGGGATCCTGTTCCTCACAAGCCCTGCTGACTCCTGGAGCCATACTGCAGTGAACAGCTCCTGTGAGGCCGATCACCCAGGAGTGAGAATTGAGAGGAACCAGAGTGAAGGATCTCTGCCAAGGGCTGGGAAGCCTCAGCTCATTGCTCTCCATGAGGGTGTTGTTACCAGCTCCAAATCACACAACTCTCCCTCCCCCAGGAAAATAGCCAGGATAGCAGAAGTGACAAAAACTGTGAACATTACAGTTTTTGAAGACAGGATTACACTGACACTTCACAGAAATAAAAAGGTGTTATGTAAGTCACACTCTTTGTCTCCCTGCTTCTGACCTTGAACCTGGGAGGGGCCATGACCAGAATCTGCCACCTCAAACTGTTCCCTTGTGCTCCAGCACACCTCCATTCCACATCCAGACAAACTAGGAAAAAAAAGGTTTTATTACAGCTTTTTCTATATAAATAGAAAAAAAGCAGCATTTTAGTGAGGTGAAACCCTCAGCCTGGGTTTCAGCTGGGTGAGGGCTGCTGCTGGACCCAAACTGAGCAGATGAAGGCATCCCCATGACATTGTGAGGGAGGGGCCGTGTCCCCCCACACCTCCAGGGCCTCTCAGTTCATTTTCTTGCGCTTGCGCTGCCCCTGTGGTGCCTTCTGCGTGGGCAGGGGCAGGGACAGAGTGCCCAGCTTGTGGTTCTGGTCGTTCTCCAGCCCTGGCACCCCCTTGGCCTTGGACACCCTGAGCCGCAGGGCCTTGGCGATGTCCAGGATCCTGGGAAACAGGAGAGATGGCATCAGGGGGGCTGAGCCCCTGTGCCTGACCCCACAGGGGCCCACAGCCCCGGGAGGGCCCAGAGGGGTCTCTGTGCACAGGGGTGCCCTGGAGGCAGCAGCTGCAGCCCTCCTGGGGACAGGGCACTGCTGCATTCCAGCGGTCCCAGCCTGCTCCGTGCTTTCCCCACAGCACATCCCAAAGCTGGGCATCAACTGCCACAGCCAGCCTGGACTCCTGGAAAAGCTTAGCCCCAGAAAGAAAAAGGGAAAATGGATGGAAACCAACAGCAGACTGCTTTTAAACCCACTAACTCCACCACTTCTGATCAAAGAATGTAACGGGCAAAGTAAGTGGTGGCATCAAAACCAATGAGGAAGCTTGAAAACCAAGAAGTGACCAAAGGTTTTGGTAAGATCCAGTAAAAACTAAAGTTTTGGCCAGAAAGCCTGATCCAATGAACTCTGCAGGGCCAAGGACAGGAGCACAGCTGGAGCACAGCTGCAGCTGCCAGGTGATTCCTGGGAAATGCAGGTCCCGCACCCACAGACAACTGCCTCTCCTTGCCTGGGAAATCAAAGCCCTCCCCAGGCCCAGAGACAGTCCTGAGCCCCCCCAGGGTCTTTGGGTAGGAGGATCCTGGCAGGTGTGAAGGAACAGGATGACTCACCTGCTCTCTGAGAGCTTCATGTCGTTCTGCAGGACGGTGAGATCCGTCTGGAAGTTGTTAATGTGCAAAGCCAGGGCAATGACATAGGCGGTGATTTTAGCCTTCATGGATGCAGAGATCAAATTCTGGATGCTGTGTGGCAAGAGGGAGAACTCGTGAGGTGTGCAGCCTCCTGATGCTGTGTGTGTGGCCCCTCAAGCTGGGCTCTGCCAGGCCTGTGCCTCAGGAGCACCACACACCATCCCTCACCTGCCGTTGTTGTAGGTCAGCGAGGTGAAATTCCTCATGAGTTTCTTGCTGATGATGTGAGGGCACTCAGGACCCATTGGATCTAGGGCAGAAAGGGGCTTTGCAGTGGAATGAGAACACACACGCTACCTTGCACTGCCCACCCACCACAGCAGCACGTGTATCACCCTGACACTCAGCATGGGACATCAGAATACCCACGGGGACCACTCAGCCCAGCCCCGGGAATCCCACCACTTAGAACAAACCTAAAATGAACCTTGGTGCTTCCTTTCTAGGTCTCTTACTTTTGCAGGCCTGAGAGAATCCCAACAGCTTTTATTTCCCCAGTAAAAGCAGTCTCCCAGTTCCATACTGTGCAATCTAAAATGCACACACACCTATGCATGTGTTCTTTTTGCCACAAAACGCTGTTAAAGCTGAGACCACGCTCACCAGTCCCTACCACCACCAAGGTTAGTCATTCCCACATTCTCCTTGGACAAGTCCCATGGGTGACTGCTGTGTCTCAGCAATGCAGGAAGATATTTAAAGCCAGGCTTGCCACTTCCTCCTCCCTCAGCTCTGCCAAGGACTGACAAAGACACACGAGTTCTGAGGAGGATGGCAAGTCTGGGAATTCTCAACCAAAATGTTTTGTGTGGTGCTGTTTCCTGAGCAGGACCCTGAGCAAGGCAGAGGTAGGACCCACACACTCAGCTGGCGATCAAAGGATGATGAAGACTTTCCCAAAAGCATGTGTTTATGAGCTGAAAACTCTCTTACGCTTCTTCTTGATCACTTTCTGCTGACTGAACTTGATGAGGGTGTCCAGGAACCAGAGGCATCGGGCTTTGTGGTCCCTGCTCTTCTCATCAGCGGGCAGGAACTTCAGCTCCTCCAGAACGAAGGAGCAGAGGCTGCAGGAGGGAGAGGGGGAGCTCAGCTGCCCACAGGGCCCCTTGCTGCTGCGCACACCGGCGTCCCCCACGCGCCCCGAGGCAGGGGCTGCTCTGCCACGCCTGGATGCCATGTCCTCCCTGTGCCCTGAGCTGTGGCACTGGCAGCAGCAGCCCCAGTGCCCCTCAGGCAGGACGTGGCCCCTGGCAGGGCCTTACCTTCTCTCCTCTGCTCTCTTGGCCATCTCCTCCGCGGTGGCGCTGGCCAGGGCGGCTGCTGGCACGCGCAGCGCCTCGTACTCGGCAGGAGACAGCACTGGCAGGATGGTAAGGAAAAGAACCTGGCCTCGCCCTTCCAGGCAGGGCAGTTCTGCCCACACTCACCTGACAAGTGGGCAGGGACCTGTCCAGGAACCAGGGCCTCTCACAGGCTGTGGCACAAGCACAGCATCCTGCTCTCCAAAGCAAAGGGGCAGGACACAGCACCTGCAGGCCCCAAAAGCCAGGGCAGCCCCAACACCTCGCTCCCAGCTCTTGGCCTGTGAGCAGCAGAGGCTCAGCTTGCCCCCAGCAGCCCAGGTGGCTGCATGGCACAGAAAAGATACAGTCCTCAAACCTGTAGACGTGCTCGGGCCGGTCGGCGTCCTCGTGGCACGGCGGGAGGAAGGCAGAGATGTTCTGCACATCATCCTGGGCCATGTCCTGCATCAGAGCTTGGGAGGGAAGCGGGACAGGAGCGTTTGGATCATGATAGCCAAAGTGCAGAGAACAGCAGCACAACCCAAATCCTTTAGAAGCAAGTTTACTCAAATGGGTCGACACTACTTTAGTCACGATTGTAGTTTTAAACTTTTAAAACTTCCATCAAGAACCTTCTGGTTCTGGTCATAGAAATTTAGAAAGACCAGTCCAGACTAGAGAAACACAGCTAGGAAAGAAGGGCACCTAGCACAGTTTTGGCACCTGTGTTGCAGTGGAAACCCACTTGGCACAAAGCAGCTCTGAGAGCACAGTCCATATCCACCTTGGAACAGAAGGGGTGAAAGGTGGTGGGATCTGCAGTCCACAGACATCTCTCCTGTTCGTGCCAGTGGCACTCCCAGGATCCCAGAAGTGCTCTGGAGAGGTCTTGTCTGCCCTCCCTCCCAGATGTCCATAGTCAGGGCAGCCCCAGCTCTCTCCTACCAGCTTGGAAGCCCCCAGGGATGGTGACACCACACTGTGCTGTGTCCCAAGGCTGCACCGCTCTCTGAGGTAAGGAGGAGCCTTTTCAACAGCCATGCCACAGAGCTCAGACCAGCTAAGCACAATGCCTTTATGCCAGTGAAGCCATACCCCACAGGAGCATCCAAAGCAGGCAGGATGGACACTGATGTCACAGGGACCTTCCCTCATTCTGGCCCAGCAGGACCAGAAGCAGCAGCTCCTCTACACGTACCCATCTCAGCTGTTGAACCAGCTACCTCCTCATCACTTAAAGAAAACCCCTCTTCTTCCTGCCACACCTGGCATGGACAGACAGCAAAAGGCACTTCAGGTTGTCCTGATGACAGCCCGAGGCAGAATCCTCTCACCTGTCACTCCCTTGGCATCTATGACGTTGGCAGCTGCTTTTGTCACAGCCGTGCTGACGATGTCGCTGCCCACGGCGTTCATGCGGCGAGAGCTCAGAGCTCGCTTCTGCTTGCTGGTTCCGAAGGCCTCAATGCACAGATCCATCTGCACAAGGCACAACACGCCCTGGAACACCCCGTGCACCCAGGGGGACACAAACCCCGCTGCTCCTTCCACAGACACGGCCTCTAACAGAGCTGACAACTCCCCGCCAGCCAAAACCCGCAGCACGCGCTGGTCTGCCAGGGCAGGAGGTCACTGGGGTGGGGACCAGCCTGAAACAACCAGGAAAACCAGGGGAACACTCCTGAGCCAGGCAATGCCTGTGCTGCCTCCTGGTTTACCCTGCAGGACAGCAGCCTCCCTGCCAGCTGGACAGTCACAGCTTTCCACTTTACCTTCTCCCTGTAGGATTTCTTCTGGTACTCCTTTGTGTCGTCAGGCATCACGTTATCTGCAAAACAACAACAGTTACTGTGCCTGGACAGGAATTCCTGTAGTCCTGCGACTGACAGGCTTGGCACAGGATCTCCTCCATGTGACCTGGGTAATTACAGGACACACCAAATATGAGAACCTGGGAAAAAAAGGCTTTTTCGGCTTTTTCTACAAAGCCCACATGGACCGACCCATGCCCTGCTGCACAGGGTAAAAATCAGCTACCAAAAGATGTGATCTTTTGGGTTCTTATCCTGGGGTCAATGAAAAAAAACCAGTCCTGCTGGATAAAACCTGTTTTGGGGCTGTTTTTGTTATTTTGGTTATTCAGGGGTCCAATTCCTGATGAGTCTCAGGCCTCCCTCAGCAGAACACACCCAGACAAGGCTGCACTGGAGCAGTGACACTCTGTGAGTGACTCCCACCCTCCACACCCAGCCTGTGCTCCCCTCTCCTGGCATGCACAAGTGAAGGAATTGTCCTTGCTGCCTGCCAAGGGAACAAGGCAGCAGGGACAAGGACAGAGCCACCCAGCAGCTGTGACTCCCAGCACCTCCCACCTGAGAGCAGGGGCTGCATGTTGAATATTTCAGCATTGTAGACCTCCATCTGCCCAGAGCTCTTGTCTAGCACTCCAACAAAGTACCTGGGGAGAATGGGGGCAGTTGATTAGTGAGAGGCAGAGCAGTGGAAATTATTTGAATTACATGGTTTTCTCACACCCCAGCAGCTCTCCCACCCTGCACATACAGCACTGTGATTAACCAGGTTACCTCCAAGGCATGTGTACATATAGAAACAGAAAGACTTGATACTCTAAGTAAATGCACAAGTCTTGAATCCACTGAATTAGGTAATGTGTGGGTGCCAGAGTTCTGCTGTTTTCTTTTCTCTTTTTTTTTTGCTGTGCCAGGACGTGATGGCCATGGCTTCAACAACACCAAATTTCCAAACTTCTTCCCAGAGCCCTGGATCTCCAGAGGTGCAGGCAAGCAGCACTTCAGCCCCCAGAACCACCTCTTCACAGTGTTCAGAGGCAGCAGCACTTAAATCTGCCTGCAAACAATACTGAATTAAGACCTGCACCACACACATTTGTTAAACTGCATTTATCCCTCCAAACCCGAGCAGAAACACAGCCCTGGTGCTCTTTTTTCAGCTGCAGCATCTCACAGTGGACACTGCCCCAGGTGAGGCTCCATCCCTGCTGGGGGCACTGCTCAGCCAGGACAGAGGCTGCTGTGGCCGTGCTCTGACAGGCTCTGCAGAGGGAAGCCAGGCCCTGGTGCAGAACTGCAGAGCACCTCAGCTGCAAGGGCCCCAGACAATGACCCTGCAGCACTGCCCAGCTGCTGGTAAAGGCAGCTCCTCCATCCTAGCTTCTTGGAAACAGAGCTCCATCCTGCTGCACCACTCCATACCCTCACCCCAGAGGTCACAAAATGTTTTCAGCCTGGCCAGATTTACACACCACAGCTTCCACTGGGTGTGCAGGAAGAGCCAGAGCCCCGTGCCCAGGGAGGAGCCCTGAGGCAGGCAAGGGAAGGGAGCAGGAGCTCTGAGTGTGGCAGCCCTGTGCTCCTGCTCTGTACCTGCACAGGGAGTTGCACTTCGTGGCCTGGCTGCCAAAGTTGTGTCCCACGTAGCAGAGCCGCTCCGTCTCCGAGACCTGGGGAAGCAGAGAAACCCTTGGAAAGGCTGGGGGAGAGCAGAGAAACCCTTGGAGAGGCTGGGGGAGAGCAGAGAAATCCCTGGAAGGGCTGAGGGAAAGAACAGAAACCCTTGGAAATGCTGAGGGAAAGCAGAGAAACCCTTGGAAAGGCTGGGGGAGAGCAGAGAAACCCTTGGAGAGGCTGAGGGAAAGCAGAGAAATCCCTGGAAAGGGCTGAGGGAAAGCAGGAGAGCTCCTTGGAAAGGCTGAGGGAAAGCAGGAGAAATCCCTGGAAAGGCTGAGGGAAAGCAGGATAAATCACTGGAATGCTGAGGGAAAGCAGAGAAACCCTTGGAGAGGCTGAGGGAAAGCAGAGAAACCCCTGGAAAGTGCTGAGGGAAAGCAGAGAAACCCTTGGAAAGGGCTGAGGGAAAGCAGAGAAATCCCTGGAAAGGCCAAGGGAATGCAGGAGAAATTCCTGGAAAGGCTGAGGGAAAGCAGAGAAACCCCTGGAAAGGCTGAGGGAAAGCAGAGAAACCCCTGGAAAGCCTGAGGGAATGCAGAGAAACCCTTGGAAGGGCTGAGAGAAAGCAGAGAAACCCTTGGAAAGGCTGAGGGAGAGCAGAGAAATCCCTGGAATGCTGAGGGAAACAATAGAAACCCCTGGAAAGGCTGAGGGAAAGCAGAGAAATCCCTGGAAAGACTGAGGGAAAGCAGAGAAACCCCTGGAAAGGGCTGAAGGAAAGCAGAGAAACCCCTGGAATGCTGAGGGAGCCCAGTGCCAGTGCTCTGCCCTGGCAGAGGGGACCAGCACAGCAGCCCTGCCCAGCCCCAGTGCTGCAGTTTAAATTTGGATTCCAGGGGTTCATTTCAGCTCCAGCACTGGAAGTGCCTGCAGTTCTGCAGCTGCAAAGGCAGCCTAGCAGGGGTGCCCCAGCCACCTGCAGGTATCCTCATGGCAACGTGTTGGCTTCTCTGCTCTGCAGAAGGGTTGCTGCAGAGCATTTCCCCTAGGGATGTGGCTGGAAGGCCCTGTGCTCTTTGGGAGGAGTGGATGTAAAGGTCAAGAGCAGCTCCCTCTGATGGGGGGCTCAGCTCCCCCTCACAGAGACCCCCTGGGATGCACAAAGACACCTGAGGAGCAGGTTTCCCAGCGAGGGCAAAGCACACTGACAGCAGCTCCATCCACAGGCACACGAACCTTCGGTTAAAACATGCTTATTTTGAATAAAATACCTGCTTTTAATGCTCTGTGCACTAAAACACAAGGCACGGAGCTCCACTATCAAGCTGAGAACTCCTGTCACCATGATATTTAATGAAAAAGCCTTCTGCCAGGATTTTCCCCTCCTGAGGAGCTGAGGGCCTCAGGAGAGAAATGCAAACAGTAACTGTGCTGCTGTGGAGTGCAGCAGGTGCAGCTGGCATTGGTGCATGTTGGTTGTTTCTGATTAAAAGCCAGTCACAGATGCAGCTGCATGAGACTGAGAGTCACAAGATTCTGTAATTCTATTCTATTCCTGTTCTTTCAAGCCCTCTGATGAGCTTTTCTCTCTGCTCTTTTAGTACAGTTGTAATGCAGTATTTTAATGTATATCCTAAGATAATAAATCAGCCTTCTGAGAGAATGGAGTCAGGCCTCGTGTCTCCACACATGGGGAGCTCCCAGCAAACTCCCCAACACCACACCAGACTTTTCTGCAGCTCAGGGAGTTATTCCAGACAAGAGTTAACACACAGACCATTGCTCCATTTGCCCTTGCTTTTCCACTTCTTACACAATTTTCTCGCTGACTTATTTTATGGCTGCTGCTGAGCTCCACTCTCAGTTTTGCTGTCCCTGAAGCCAGCCTTCTGCAGCTTTCCCAAACCCCTCTGATTTTATGGATCCCCATGGTTCAGTTCATCCCTGGTTCTGCCAGCTCCCCCCTGCAGTGTCCCTCAGGAATGGCAGTGACAGGGACACCCTGGAACACAGGGACACCCTGGAACACATCCCTGTGCAACATGCTGGGCTGAACCCTGACTGTTTGACACAAACCTGCTGCAAAGCCCAGCAGAGATTTCACAATCCCAGAGCGGTCTGGGTCACAAGAGCCCTCAGAGCCCCTCCAGTGCCACCGCAGCCACGGCAGGGACACTTTTCCTGTCCCCCAGTGTCCAGCCTGGCCTGGGGCACTGCCAGAGATCCAGGGGCTCTGGGCAGTGCCAGGGCGGAGTTCCCCGCTCCAGCGGGGTAATTAATAACCTGGGTAATTAACAACGCTCGCAGCCCGTTACAGCCGGTACCCGCTGTCCCGGAGCCTCACCACGATCCGGCGGTGCCTCTTGCGGGGGTGCGCCGAGTCCCGGTTCCGGTACACCGTGAAGCGCAGCGCCTCGGGCCGCTCCAGCCGCCCGTTGGCGAACCGCACTGCGGGAGAGGAAGCCCGTGAGAGGCGGGCCCGGCCGCCATCCCCGAGCGGCCCGGGACCCGCCCCGCGGCCCGGCCCCGCTCACCGAGCGCCGCCGGCCGCTCGCCCTCGGGGTCCCCGCGGTAGCGCCAGGTGGCGGTGGCCATGGCGGGGGCTGAACGAGGCGCTGCCTGGGGATGGCGGCGCGGATGGCGATGGCGGCGCCGCTCCTCCGCCTCTTCCGCCGCTGCCTCCCCGTCGTGGCAATAAGCTCAGCCCCGATTGGGCCCGGTGAGACCTCCGCCGCGGCGTAGAAGTAACGAGGCCGCCGGTTGGCTGTCAGCAGGGCCCGCGCCGCCAGCGGCCGGAAGTGACGCGCTGTGTCGGCGCGGCGGGGCGGGGCCGGAGCGGCGGGAGCGGGGCCGGGGCCGAGCCCAGTCCCAGGCCTAGGCCCGATCCCAGGCCCGAGCCCAGGGCCGAGCCTCCGCGGCCCTTCCCGCACGGACACCGCAGGTGAGCGGGGCGGGGGGCGGCGGCGAGGCGGAGACCGGTGGTCACAGCGTCGGGTGTCCCCGTTATGTCCCGTGTGCGGCCCTCTGGGGAGGGGCACGCATCTTGGCTGTTCCAGGTGACGCGAGAAGGAAAGAACGGGGAAAACGAGGCAGTGTGTGGGAAGAGCGCCTTCCGGCAGGAGACCCGCGGCGACCGGCGGCACTTACCGCTCCGCACTTCTCAAAGGCTTGGCGTGACTCAGTTTCCCCGCGCTGAGTACCCCGGGGGCAACTGTGAGTGAGCTCCCTGTTGTGCCTCCATCCAAGGACACTCGGGGGGATTCCTGGGATGTCCCGGGCACGGCGAGGAGCTGCCCGGCAGAGACAGGGATGGCAGGAAGGAAAAAGCAGCAAACGCCGTCCCTGTTTGAGGATGGACTTTCTCAATCGGCCGGGTTCCACTTGATCCCTCCTCAAAAGTACGGTTCTGGCCACGTGACCTTTTCTTTTTTTGGGCTGGTTTGTGGTCCTGTGCCCTTTGGTGTTGTCTTGTCGCTGCTGGAAGATACACGTGAGCGCAGGGAGTTCTGTGTGTGTGCCCGTGCGCAGCCTTCCTGCCCTCCAGATCCCACGCCCTGCTGTTGAACCCTGAGGAGAAGTCAGGGCGCGGCCGAGGGTCGCCCACGCAGCGCTGACTGGCTCCACTGAGGCAGGAGTGGTGCTGTGTTAGTGAGAATCAGAGAAGGAACCAGCCTGCCTGCTTGTCTCGCTGAGCAGCGCCTTGCCTTGCCTTGCCAGCAGCCCGTGGAGGGTTGCCACCTCTGTGAGCAGCATGTTGTTGCTGTAATCAGACTTTCTTACGAGCCAGGACTGGGTGTTTTGCTCAGGGGTGTGAAGGTGCCCCACGCTGCCCAGCTCCAGCACGGCTGCGTGGTGCTGAGCTCAGCTCTGTGGCAGAACCTGGCCTTTCACTGCTCTTCCTTGTCCTCCAGACTGCTGCCTCTGGTCCTGTGCCCATCTGGTGCTGGTGCACTCAGCCCAGTTTCTGTTTGTCTGTCGGCTGCCACCTTTTCTCCTCACTGCCACGTTCACTGCAGCACTTTGGGTTGGGAGGGCACCTTTTCTTGCCCCACCCCTGCCACAGCAGGGACACCTTCCCCTGCCCCAGGTGCTCCAGCCCCAGTGCCCAGCCTGGCCTTGGGCACTGCCAGGGATCCAGGGGCAGCCCCAGCTGTGCCAGGGCCTGCCCACCCTGCCAGGGAGCAATCCCATCCTCTGCTGCTGTCTGTTGGTGATTCCTCTCCGTGTGTGGAGACACGAGGCTTGACTCCATTTCAGAAGGCTGATTTATTATGTTAGATATTATATTGAAATACTACATTAAACTATACTAAAAGAACAGAGAGATCAGAGGGCTACAACAAGAAAGAACAGAATAACAAAAATCCTGTGACTGCTCACAGCCTTGGCACAGGTGGCTGTGATTGGTCATCAATGGAAAACAATCCACATGGACCAGTCATGGATGCACCTGTTGCATTCCACAGCAGCAGATAGTAATTGTTTACATTTCTCTCCTGAGGCTCCTCAGCTTCTCAGGAGAGGAAAAATCCCAGCAAAGGATTTTTCATAATATCATGGCTACAGCTGTCTTTCAATTTGAGCTCACTCCCTTTTCTCCTTGGCTGCAGACTCCTAAACAGACTTGTCCCACCTTCAGTGTAGCCCCCTCAGAGCTGGCAGGGCACGGTGAGGTGCCCCTGCAGCCCTCCCTCCTGCGGGCTGGCCAGCCCCAGTTCCCTGGCGCCGTGCTCGCTGCGCAGCTGCTCTGCTCCTCCTGGTGGCCCACGCAGCGCTCCTTTGTGTTTTGCAGGACCATGGATTTCCCAGGGCACTTTGAGCAGGTCTTCCAGCAGCTCAACTACCAGCGGCTGCACGGGCAGCTGTGCGACTGCGTCATCGTGGTGGGCAACCGGCACTTCAAGGCGCACCGCTCGGTGCTGGCCGCCTGCAGCACGCACTTCCGCGCGCTCTTCACCGTGGCCGAGGGCGACCAGACCATGAACATGATCCAGCTGGACAGCGAGGTGGTGACGGCCGAGGCCTTCGCCGCGCTCGTCGACATGATGTACACCTCCACGCTGATGCTGGGCGAGAGCAACGTGATGGACGTGCTGCTGGCCGCCTCCCACCTGCACCTCAACTCGGTGGTGAAGGCCTGCAAGCACTACCTGACCACGCGGACGCTGCCGCTGTCGCCGCCCAGCGAGCGCGCGCAGGAGCAGAGCGCGCGGCTGCAGCGCTCCTTCATGCTGCAGCAGCTGGGGCTCAGCATCGTCAGCTCGGCGCTGGGCTCCTCGCAGGGCGCCGAGGAGCCGCCCGGCGCCGTGGGCGCGGCGCTGCGCGGCGGGCTGGAGCAGCGCGCCGCCTTCCCCATGCGCCGCCTGCACAAGCGCAAGCAGTCCTCCGAGGAGCGCGCCCGCCAGCGCGTCCGGCCCGCCATGGACGAGCCCGTGGGCGACGTGGCCGCCGAGAGCGGGCAGCCCGTGGTGCACTCCAGGGAGGATTTCTTCTCTCCCGACTCGCTGAAGATGGTGGACAACCCCAAGGCCGACGCGGTTGCCGACAACCAGGAGGACAACACGATCATGTTCGACCAGTCTTTCGGGGCTCAGGAGGATGCTCAAGTGCCCAGCCAGTCAGACAATGGCGGGGGGAACATCTCCCAGATGTCCATGGCGTCCCAGGCCACGCAGGTGGAAACCAGCTTCGACCAGGAGGCCGCTGCTGAGAAGAGCAACTTCCCGTGTGAGAATCCGGAGGTCAGCCTCGGTGAGAAGGAGCACATGAGGGTGGTGGTGAAGTCTGAGCCGCTGAGCTCCCCGGAGCCTCAGGATGAGGTGAGCGATGTCACCTCCCAGGCGGAGGGCAGCGAGTCGGTGGAGGTGGAAGGAGGAGTGGTGAGTGCAGAGAAGATAGAGCTGAGTCCCGAGAGCAGCGACCGCAGCTTCTCGGACCCTCAGTCCAGCACCGACAGGGTGGGAGACATCCACATCATGGACGTGTCCAACAACCTGGAGCACAAGTCTTCCTTCAGCATTTCAAATTTTTTGAACAAAAGCAGGGGAGGTGGCTTTGGCACCAGCCAAAACAACGACGACAACATTCCCAACACCACCAGTGACTGCAGGATGGACAGCGACGCCCCTTACCTGATGAGCCCGGAGGCGGGGCCCGCCGGTGGCCACTCCTCTGCCGCCGTCTCGCACGTGGAGAACCCGTTCAGCGAGCCCGCGGACTCCCACTTTGTGAGGCCCATGCAGGATGTGATGGGCCTGCCCTGCGTGCAGACCTCCGGCTACCGAGCGGCGGAGCAGTTCGGCATGGATTTCCCCCGCTCAGGCCTGGGCTTGCACTCGCTGTCTCGGGCCATGATGGGCTCCGTGAGGGGCGGGGCTGGCGGCTTTCCTGGCTACCGCCGCATCGCCCCCAAAATGCCCGTGGTGACCTCTGTGCGGGGCTCGCAGCTGCAGGAGAGCTCCTCGGGCTCGCAGCTGATGATGAACGGGAGCGCGTCCTTCGAGGCCGGGCACCTGTCGCAGCCGGGCCCGCCGCAGCTGACGCGCGCCTCGGCCGACGTGCTGTCCAAGTGCAAGAAGGCTCTGTCGGAGCACAACGTGCTGGTGGTGGAGGGCGCGCGCAAGTACGCCTGCAAGATCTGCTGCAAGACCTTCCTGACGCTGACGGACTGCAAGAAGCACATCCGCGTGCACACGGGGGAGAAGCCCTACGCCTGCCTCAAGTGCGGCAAGCGCTTCAGCCAGTCCAGCCACCTCTACAAACACTCTAAGACCACCTGCCTCAGGTGGCAGAGCAGCAACCTGCCCAGCAGCTTGCTGTGAGCTGCCGGCCCGGCGCGGAGGAGCCCCGCCGCCGGCGGGGACGGGCGGGCGCACACCGGCGTGCCGCGGTGCCAAACACAGTCTTGGCTCTGCCATTGGGGATATCCGGTACCTACCTCGCGGGTGTCGCCGCCGGAGCCGCGCGGCGGGATGGGGATGAGGCCCCACTGTGGGGATGAGACCCCACTGTGGGAATGAGACCCCATTGTGGGGATAAGGCCCCATGGGTGGGGATTAGACCCCACAGGTGGGGATGAGACCCCACTGTGGGGATGAGACCCCATGGGTGGGGATGAGACCCCACAGATGGGGATGAGACTCCACGGGTGGGGATGAGACTCCACGGATGGGGATGAGGCCCTACGGGTGGGGATGAGGCCCCATGGGTGGGGATGAGGCCCCATGGGTGGGGATGAGGCCCCATGGCGGGATGGGGATGAGGCCCCACGGGTGGGGATGAGGCCCCACGGGTGGGGATTAGACCCCACAGGTGGGGATGAGACCCCACTGTGGGGATGAGACCCCATGGATGGGGATGAGACCCCACGGGTGGGGATGAGACCCCACGGGTGGGGATGAGACCCCATGGATGGGGATGAGGCCCCACTGTGGGGATGAGGCCCCACTGTGGGGATGAGACCCCATGGATGGGGATGAGGCCCCACGGATGGGGATAAGACCCCACTGTGGGGATGAGACCCCACGGGTGGGGATAGACCCCAGGGCGGGATGGGGATGAGACCCCACTGTGGGGGCGGGGATGTGACCCCACGGCGAAGAGCCCCTTTGCAGGGCAGAGGGGTGACAGCACGGGGGTCTCCTGAAATCGCACGGTTTGAGAACAGCGAACTGACGTGCGCGTTTTTTTTTTTTTTTTTTCTTTTTCCTTCTCTCTAAAGCATTTTGTAACAGTGAAAGCATTTAAATGATTACTGTAACATGAGTTGCTGCATTACGTGAGGATGGTGGTGCAGAGCCCTTACCTTTAAAAGAGAAAAACGGCTTAGGCTGCACCTGTCTGACATAATGCTTTAAAATATGCTAATTATGACAATAGTTCTAGGATTATGAATGTATGTTTGGCTGTTTTGTAGTAAAGGACACTGTGTAATCAAGGTGCTTAAATTAAATCCCAGACAAGTAACTTCTGGACTGCCAGGTGTACATATAACTTTAATACAGCAAGATCTGGATATTTGGCTGTTTTTTTTTTTCCTGTAGAAACGAGTATTAAGTGGTAAGTGAAGTACTGTCTGTTGTTTGTGCTATTCCTAGCAGTATTTTAACCAGTTTGTATCTCCTATGTTACGATTCTATATACACAGAAGTTTGAGCAGAGCTTGTCTTTGTCTGTCGTTTTGAAGGAGAGGGAGTCTGTGCTGGCTTTTTTGGCCACGGAAGGCAAGCAGCATCTGGCTGCTGCCAGATGCCCACAGTGCATCTGGTCCCCGTTATGGCGTGAGCATGTTGTCTTTTCCTCTTTATCTCCAGGCTTTAATTTCCTGCCCGGCGCGCTGGGCGACTTCCCTTGGCAGCTGTGCATCTGTCCTTGGGGCGCGTGGCTCCCAGGTCAGGAGCAATCCTGCTTTGCCATATTGCACAGAGTCACAGGCTGTGCTCAGCTGGAAGGGAGCCCTCGGCACCACTGTGTCCAGCTCCTGGCCTTGCCGGGGATACCCCAACAATCCCATCTTGTGCCTGACACTTCTTCACCTCAGGCAGCCTTGGGGTGCTGACCCCGTCCCTGGGGATCTTGTTCAGTGCCAGACCAGCCCTCTGGGTGAAAAGCCTTTCCTGGTAGCCAACCCAAACCTCCCCTGACTCACCTTCAGCCGTTTTCTCACGTCCTGTCACTGGTCATGAGCGTGAGGAGGTCTGCACCTGCCCCTCTGCTGCTCCTCAGGAGGATGACGAGGGGGATGAAGACCTCAGTGCCCTCTCCTCCAGGCCGAGCAAACCAAGTGCCCTCAGCTGCTCCTCGTAAAGCTTCCTCCCCGTTCCCCTCAGCACCCCACGGCCTCCTTTGGACAGGCTCTGCCAGCTGAATGTCTGCATGATGGTGCTGACACTGCCCCAGCACCTGGGGTGAGGCTGCCCCAGAGCAGAGCAGAGCAGGACCCCCTCCTCACCCTGCTGCTGACACCCCCAGGACACAACTGGCCCTCCTGGCTGCCAGGGCACGGCTGGCTCACATCCTGTAAAATGTCCTTGTCAAATCCACTGAAGCTAGTGTCATAAAAGTACTTTCCCCCTTACATTTAAAAAAAGCTAATGTGAAATTAATTTTAAAGAAATGGCACTGTACACACACACAGCAGAAAGTTGTCTTTTTTCCACAAAAGTTATGCAAAATGACTTTTTAATTTCCTCTTCTTTGGTGCCACAGTCACTTTACGCTGCCTGCAGTCTCCTTTCTTCCTTGTCAAAGGTGCACACGAACTGGGCTCAGCATTCTTGAGTTTTAAAAAAAACTTTCAGAGCATTTCTGCTGATGGAGACCCAGGGGCTGGGTCCAGGCTGCAGCGTGTCCTGCTCAGGTGAGACAGAGGACTCCCTGCACCTGTCAGCCTGTCTTGCACCTTGACCATCTGAGGAGTGCAGAAACACAGGAGATGGTTGGATTAATTCCTTTAAAGTGTTAATATTTTGTTATAGGGTTTACTTAATGATCATATATCTGGCTCTTGATTTTTTTTTTTTTTTAAGCATTAAAGTAACACTTTTTTAAAGCAGTGGGATATGCTGTGTTTTGTTTTAAATAATCTCAGTACTGGGGACTGACAGCATTGAGCTGCATAAAACACTCTCCCAAACATCAGTAAAATGCAGTATTTTGTACTTTAATATTTTCTTGTGTTGCTTTATTAAGTAACACTTTCATCTTTGTTGCATTTCTAGTGTTTTGCATTTCAAAAACAAGGCTTTTTTTCCTGTTGTGTTTCCTGTAGCACATCCACATTTTTGAATTGTTGCAATGTTTTGGAATAAAGCATCTCTCTGTGCAGTGAGACTAAGTAGGAACTAATACGAGCAGATAAACACTTGACTGGACTCTTGCAGTGTTTTTATCAGAATTGTAGCGTGGAATATCAGTGCAGGAGGACTTCTGTATTCTTTCTTTGTGAAGAAGTTTGGCAGTGCAGCGCAGCTTTAAATTCCGTGGTCGGTTGGTGTGAGGCCTGGGGCCTGCAGCTGCCTCTGCAGCTTCCCGAGTCTTCCTGAACAAAGCAATAAATTCCTGGGAATAGCACGAATGAACACCTGGGGCCTGAGCTGCCTGCTCCAGTGAAGGGTGTCCCACCCCACAGCCTGGAGAGCTTGTGCTGAACTGAGCTCAGAGGGGAGGTGTGGGGCTCTCTGTTCCGAAGCACCTGGAAATAAACCCTGCATCTGGTGTGGCTGTGTCTGCCTGGCTTCACTGCTCGGGTGCTCTGCACAGCAGCCTGGACAGAAAAAACTCTGACTGCACAGGGGATTGTAAAATCCTGACCTTGGTAGTAACTCTGTCCCCCGTAGAGTTCTCTGTATGACTGTTGTTAATGAAATAACATTTGCAGAGCCACCTGTAAAATTCATCACTCGTGGTCAGTGCTGCTCTCTGAATTCCTCATGGGAAGATGTCTCAGGTGCAGGAGGTGCTTGTCTCCAGGGAGTTCTGGGATGGACACCTGAGCCCAGTGCCCTGTGGCAGCTGATTGAGCAGCTCGTGGCTGTTTGTTACCACACCTGGGGGGCCTGACACAGCTGCTCAGACACCAGCTCAGTCCCTGTCACCACCAGGAGCCTCTCAGATGCTTGGTCGCCATCCTTCAGTGTCACAGCAGCTCCACCAGCAGCACAATCTTCAGTGTCAGCACTAGGGAGTCTTGGGGAGCACTGAGCTCCCCCCTGGACCCTTGCCCTGGTTCCCACTGGGTCCTTTGGGAACCCCCAGCCAGCTGGGATGCCAGAGCACACTCCCTCCTCACCGCCACGGCCACCAGTCTTTCCTGCTCAGTCCAGGTGCCAAACCTCCAGAACTATTTCTGAGAGGCCAGCAGAAGGCAATCACATGCTTGTGAATCAAAAGCGTGATATTTATCACTATAAATGTGTCAGAATTCCTCCTGTGGTGCAGGACAACTCCCCCAGCTGTTGCTGCTATCAGAGAGTGCTTCACTGAGCGCCCAGGAGATCCCAGCAGAGTGGCACAAGGGACAGCAAGGGACACGGGGTGTGCTGGCTGAGCCTCAGCTCTGGCTGCAGGCTGTGCCTGGGCCCTGGTTGTGGTGCCAGGGTTGTGGTACTGCCAGCTGCTCACCCCAGGACCCTTTCCTCCTGCCCCCTGCACGCTCCCCCTGTGCTGCTGGCCCCAAAAGCTCTGCTCCCCTGTCTGTCCCCTGCAGGCTGAGGGGCTTGTCCTGGGGCACAGCGGTGGGAAAACCTGCACAAACCCATCCCTGTGGGGCAGGTCAGCCACTGGCACCACAGTGCAGCTGGGCACGCCACAGGGGCTGCTGTGGAGGCTGCTGGAGAGCCACAGCTGAAAAGGAACCTGAGCCCAGGGGTGCTCTTCAGCATGAGGAGCTGGCGTGGGATGGTGAGAGCGACCTCCAGAGCACACTGTGGGGTGGCTGGGGTGGGCAGCACTGCGTGGCTGTGACAGGGCTGTGACAGGGCTGTCCTGTCTGCCTCATGGTCACCGATGGTGGGAGGGCACACGGCGAGGGGCCATGGCAGGGCCAGGGCACATCCACCCCCCTGCTGCAGGGTGGGCCAGCTGGACCCCAGGCTCCTCAGCCTGAACGTGTCCAAGGCCGGGCTGGGCAGGGCCTGCACCCCCTGGGACAGTGGAAGGTGTCCCTGCCCTCGGCAGGTGGGCTGGAATGAGATGGTCCATGAGGTCCCTGCCAAGCCAGCCCGTTCCATGATTCTGTGACCAGTGGCACGGACAGGTGGGCTCAGGTTCCAGCCCCTTTGTGAGAGTGGGGCAGTGGCTGCAGGACACTTGGATCCCCAAAGCCCTCGGGATGTGCCCATCAGCCTCTCCTGCCCCTGGAGGCTCAGGCTCTGCTCAGGCTCTCCTCTGCTCCAACAAATGCCACTGCACACCGCAGAACCACCAGGGCAGCCACAGCCAGAGCCTACAAAGGGGTGGCAGAACCTCCCAGTGAATTCCAGTTTGCCATCCACTCTGGAGCTGTGCCTGGGATTGCTTGTGGATACAAAGGCAGAGCTGCAGGTTCCTGGGGAGCTGCACAGGCCTGTTCTGTGTTTTAATTTGGACCCCTCAAGCAGAGGCTGATGCAGTGCCACTGCTGTGTGGGCAGCAGCAGCCTGCATGGCAGCAGCAGCCTGCATGGACACAGCTGCTCCCTCTCCTCCCTTCCTGGCTGCAAGCCCAGGGAAGGCAGCCCTGGCCTCTCAGGGTGACAGCAGCTCCCTCAGGTGCCTCCAGCACGGCAAGCATCCCCCGTGCAGGGCCAGCCCCCTCCCCACGGCCTGCTGGCACCCGCAGAGTGCCCAGCACATGCCCTGCTCTCAAATAACACCAGCACCACACCGTGCTTGGCTGCTGCTCTTTAATGGCTCCTGGCCACGCAGGGGGGACACAGCTGGCGTCCCTCGGCGCTGCTGGAGCAGGGTCTGGCTGTCATCAGGGGCTGGCCGTCGGGGTCTGGCTGTCATCTGGGGCTGGCCATCGGGGTCTGGCTGTCATCAGGGGCTGCCTGGGGCTGGCCATTGGGGTCTGGCTGTCACCAGGGGCTGGCCATCGGGGTCTGGCTGTCATTGGGGGCTGGCCATTGGGGTTTGGCTGTCACCAGGGGCTGGCCGTCGGGGTCTGGCCATCGGGGTCTGGCTGTCATCAGGGGCTGGCCGTCGGGGTCTGGCCATCATCAGGGGCTGGCCATCATCAGGGGCTGGCCGTCGGGGTCTGGCTGTCATTGGGGGCTGGCCATTGGGGTTTGGCTGTCACCAGGGGCTGGCCGTCGGGGTCTGGCCATCGGGGTCTGGCTGTCATCAGGGGCTGGCCGTCGGGGTCTGGCCATCATCAGGGGCTGGCCATCATCAGGGGCTGACCATCGGGGTCTGGCTGTCATTGGGGGCTGGCCATCAGAGGCTGGCCATCAGGGTCTGGCTGTCATCGGGGTCTGGCCATCAGGGTCTGGCTGTCATCGGGGTCTGGCCATCAGGGTCTGGCTGTCATCGGGGTCTGGCCATCGGGGTCTGGCTGTCATTGGGGGCTGGCCATCAGAGGCTGGCCATCAGGGTCTGGCTGTCATCGGGGTCTGGCCATCAGGGTCTGGCTGTCATCGGGGTCTGGCCATCAGGGTCTGGCTGTCATCGGGGTCTGGCCATCGGGGTCTGGCTGTCATTGGGGGCTGGCCATCAGAGGCTGGCCATCAGGGTCTGGCTGTCATCGGGGTCTGGCCATCAGGGTCTGGCTGTCATCGGGGTCTGGCCATCAGGGTCTGGCTGTCATCGGGGTCTGGCCATCGGGGTCTGGCTGTCATTGGGGGCTGGCCATCAGAGGCTGGCCATCAGGGTCTGGCTGTCATCGGGGTCTGGCCATCAGGGTCTGGCTGTCATCGGGGTCTGGCCATCAGGGTCTGGCTGTCATCGGGGTCTGGCCATCGGGGTCTGGCTGTCATTGGGGGCTGGCCATCAGAGGCTGGCCATCAGGGTCTGGCTGTCATCGGGGTCTGGCCATCAGGGTCTGGCTGTCATCGGGGTCTGGCCATCAGGGTCTGGCTGTCATCGGGGTCTGGCCATCGGGGTCTGGCTGTCATTGGGGGCTGGCCATCAGAGGCTGGCCATCAGGGTCTGGCTGTCATCGGGGTCTGGCCATCAGGGTCTGGCTGTCATCGGGGTCTGGCCATCGGGGTCTGGCTGTCATCGGGGTCTGGCCATCATCAGGGGCTGACCATCGGGGTCTGGCTGTCATCGGGGGCTGGCCATTGGGGTCTGGCTGTCATCGGGGTCTGGCCATCGGGGTCTGGCTGTCATTGGGTGCTGGCCATCGAGGTCTGGCTGTCATCGGGGGCTGGCCATTGGGGTCTGGCTGTCACCAGGGGCTGGCCATCGGGGTCTGGCTGTCATCAGGGTCTGGCCATCGTGGTCTGGCTGTCACAGCTTCAGCTCGTGGGGCATGGGCTCCCCTCGCAGCCCGGCCAGCAGGTTCTGGGCTGCCAGCACGGCCATGGTGCTGCGCGTGGCGTACGTGGCGCTCCCGATGTGCGGCAGGATCACTGCGGGGACAGCAGGGACACTGCTCACCTGTGGCTGCCCCAGCAGCCCCTCACACGGCTGCCAGAGCTGCTGCAGCACCCAGGCAGGTGTTACTTGTGTATTAATAACAGTATGGTATTGCTGCTGTAAGTAAGGCACTCGATAAGTACACGTGTACGAATGATGTCCTGCCTGGCCTTGTTTCAGAGATATCAAATCTCCAAGTCCTGCAAATGTTTCCAGAAAGTCTCAGCTCTTATCACTCCTCACACTGTCTACTTTGAGAAACAATGCAAACAAATACATACCTGTAGCTGTTGTTTTATCTTTTAGCAAAAAGATAAAACAACAGCTACAGCTCTGTATTTCAGAAGCAGACACGTGGTCACGGGCAGTTCCAAATTTTCATGCATGTCCCTATGCTTTCTTTTTGGAACATACTTTTCCTACCCCAGAAACCTTCTCCCCTGGAGAGAGGACAGCCTGTGAGACACTGGCCAAGCAAGCTCCTTCCTCACCTGCATCATCCTCCTGCAGAGAAGCCAGGTCTCAGCCCTGGCCCTGCCCCGTGTCCCCCCTACCCAGCCAACAGGCTGCCCACGGCAGCACTCCCGGGACCAGGACTCCTCCAGGCACACCCAGCAGCCCACCTTCAGTCACTGGGGAACTTTTCCATCACAGTGTGTGCTCAGGAGCCTACAGAACACCTGAGCTGGGAGCTGGTCTCTCTTTCATGCACCTACTGATATCAGACCCTGCACAAATTTCACACATTCAGCGAAGGGCCACCACAAAGCTTATCTCAATGGCTTTCTGGACAATTAGAACAGCTCCCACACTTGTTTGGCACCACGTTCACAGAACACCCGAGCTGGGCAGGGCCCGAGCTGGGAGCTGGTTTCTCCTTCATGCACCTGCTGATACCAGATCCTGCACAAATTTCACACATTCAACGAAGGGCCACCACAAAGCTTATCTCAGTGGCTTTCTGGACAATTAGAACAGCTCCCCACTTGTTTGGCACCACGTTGACGAGTTCTCACCCCACATCAGCTCCCTGCATTGTACAGCAGCCCAGCTAAGCACAGCTGACCCGCCTGTCACTGGCAGACCAGTGGGGCCGGGGGTCCCTGTCACCTCCCTGCTCTGGGGGAGGGCTCAGGCAGCCCCCACGCTCACCGCAGTTCCCGAGGGTCAGCAGGGGGTGCTCAGGGGGCAGTGGCTCCGGCGTGGTCACGTCCAGCCCGGCCGCCGCGATCTGCCCGTGCGCCAAAGCCTCGTACAGGTCCTCCTGGTTCACCACAGCCCCCCTGCCAACGCCAGGCTGTGTCACTGCCACAGGTGCAGGGGTCCCCAGGACTGCCTGAGCAGAGCTCAGACCCCCCCTGGCTGTGCCTGGACCCCCCCAGCAGAGAGCTGCCCACACTGGGGAAGAGCTGCACGCTCCTCGATAATTTATCTTGCCTTTGGCTCACTCCCAAGGGGTCTTGGCAAATGCTCCCAGTGGCTGCAGCCATGAAGGCTGTCTGGACCCACAGATCCCCCCACACCCTCAGAGCTGTGGCAGGGCCACAGCCACTCTCCAGGCACGGCTCTGGGCTGCCAGTACCTGCTCGTGTTGACAAACACTGCACTCTTCTTCATCCTGCCGAAGAAGTCCTTGTTGCACATGCCCTGGGTAGCTGGTGTCAGGGCACAAGTGACCACCACGAAGTCTGACTCCTCGGCCAGCCTGGTGAGCGGCACTGAGGGGAGACCAGGGAGACACCCACTGCAGCCAGCCCTGCCCTCAGCAGAGCTCCAGGGGCAGCCCATCCCGGCAGGACAGCCTGGAACCCAGCCTGGGGACAGCCCACCAGAGCCTCCCTCCTGCCAGGAGCAGCTGCCACATTTTGCTCCTGTCCTCTGTGTCCAGCTTCCCTGTGGGAATGAAGCTGGCAGAACTGCCCGTGCAGGACACCGGGCAGGGGAACAGCAGCAGGACCAGCTGGGGTTCCCACAGTGCTGTGACCCCTGGCTCGGGAGGCAGGGTCCCCCTGTCACCCCCACCGTGGCACGTGCAGCCCCTCCTCGCTGCCCCCTCGCCCTGGGGGCCCCCCAGCTCCCGCCCTGCAGGTGACAAGCCCTGTGAGTGACACCCCCGAGCTGTCCCAGCCTGGCTGGTGCCTGGCACGGCCCTGCCCTGGCGCTGTCCTTACCAAACTCAGCCCCAAACTCTGCCGCGCTCTCGGGCTTGGGGCCGCTGCCGGTGTACAGGAACCTGCTGACCCCAAAGGGCTTCAGGCGCCGGGCAACTGCCTGTCCTAGGAGCGAGGAGGAAGGGGCTGGGCTGCTGTGGCTCACAGCACCCCAGGGACCAGCACCTGCCGGCTCTGAGGGGCTGCAGCAGCGGGGTCAGCCCTGCCCGGCTGTGGGGTGGGGCTGCAGACGTTCTGCTCTGGAAAGGGGCCCCGGGCCCCGACCCCCCTGGCTGCCCTGGGGAGCAAGGACAGCGAGGACTGCCTGCTGGCAAAGTCCACAGCTGGATGGTGCCGAGTGTCCTGTGGACTTTGCCACCGCGTTTGTGCAACCGAGGAGGCAGGATTGCAGCAGGGCTGGGGCTGGTGGGAGCACACGGCACCTGAGGCTGCACGGCTGAGGCTGGCACAGGCTCTGCAGCTCCCCTCGCCGTGCTCACGGGGCTTAGACAGCTGAGGTTTAAAACCCTGCCAGCACCTCGGCTGGGTCACAGAGCCCCAGCCCAGACTGGGCTGGGAAACTCTGCAAAGGCCATCTCACTCCAGCCCTCCCACCTCCAGCAGGGGCACCTGCAGCAGCCCAGGCTGAGGGTGAGGCTGCAAGCCCACCCTGCCCCTGCTGGAGACGCAGGGATCAGCCCTGAGCTGCCCTTACCGATCCTGCCCAGCCCGATGATGCCCACGGTGCTGTCGGACAGGCCGTACCCACACATCCACAGCGGCTTCCAGGTGGTCCAGCCGCCGCTGCCAGGGACATGGAACGCTCAGAGCCCAGCCCAGGTGCTTGCCGTGAGCTGCATGAACCCCTGGCCCTGGTCACCAGCCCCTTGTCCCAGCCCGGGGCGCTGCCTCACCTGCGGACCTGCTGGGCAGCCTCGGGCAGCCGGCGGCAGGCGGACAGCAGCAGGGCCACGGTCAGCTCGGCGGTGGCGTCGGTCAGCACCTCGGGGGTGTACCCCACTCGGATCCCCCTGCCACCAGAGCGGGCTGGGGGCAGCCCTGGCTGCTGCCCGGCCAGCCCAGGCCGGGTGCCAGCACTGTCCCCGTGCCCGGGGACGTCCCTGCGGCTCAGCCCTCCTGCCAGCCCCGGGCCCAGCCCTGGCGTGGCCCGGTGACCCCCGGGCAGCAGAGGGGTGCAGGGGCTGACCCCAGCCCGCCCCGTGCCCCCGAGAGCCCACCTGCCCACAGGGACCAGCGGGATGTGGCTGTGCCGGGGAGGGGGTCCCGAGCTGGGGGCAGGGCAGGGGGGAGGGAAGGGATGGCGGGGGCAGAGCAGGGGGGTGGGAGCACGAGGGGTCAGAGCAGGGCAGGAGAGGGGCAGCTCGGTTACCGCTTCTTGATCTCGTCCAGGGCGAGGTGGTCAAAGCCCACGGACAAGGTGCTGATGACCTTCAGGCCGGGCCCTGCAGGACACGAGGGGCGCTGCCGTGCCTGTCCCGGGGCCCCGGGGCACGGCTGGGGCAGCCGGGGGAGCAGGGGCTGGGGGAGGCGGGGTCCCGCACGCACCGGCCGCGTCCAGCACCTCGCGGTCGATGCGGTCCGAGAGCAGGCAGAGCAGCCCGCTCGTCCCCGCCACGCCCGCCAGCAGCTCGGCCCGCGGCACCGGCTCCTCCGAGTCCCACTGCTGCACGCGGCACCTGCGGCACCGCCACCGTCACCCACCGCCACCGGCACCGGCACCGGCACCGGGACCCGCACCGGGACCCGCACCGGCACGGCACCGGCCGCCCACCGGCACCCGCACCGGCACCGCCACCGTCAACCACCGGCACCGGGACCACCACCGTCACCCACCGCCACCGGCACCGGCACCGGCACCGGGACCCGCACCGGGACCCGCACCGGCACATCCCATCCTACCCACCAGCACCGGGACCCGCACCGGCACCGGGACCCGCACCGAGACCGGGTCTAGCACCGAGACTGGCACCGGCACCGGGACAGGCACCGGGACCCGCACCGGGACCGCCACCGTCACCCACCGGCACCGGGACTGGCACCGCCACCGCCACCGGGACCCGCACCGGCAGCGGGTCTGGCACCGAGACCGGCACCGGGCCCCGCACCGGGCCCCGCGGGCAGCGTCGCCGAGCTCACCCGCTGGCCTGGGACAGCACCCGCAGCCCCTCGGCCGGGATCCGCCGCGTCACGAACACCGACATGGCCCGTGCCACCGCCACCGCCACCGCCGGGACAGCCCCGAGCCTCGGAACGGCCGGGAACACCGGAACAGAGCGCGAACACCGGAACAGCCCCGAGCAGCGCCGGAACACCGGAACAGCCCGGGCACACCGGAACCGCCCGCCCGCCGCTCCGGGGCCGCTCCGCCCCGGGCCCGCCTCCTGCGCGCCCTGCGCTCGGCCGCCCGTACCTGAGCGGGCAGGTGTGCCATGCACAGGTGTGCCACACACGGACAGGTGTGCCATGCACAGGTGTGCCACACACGGACAGGTGTGCCATGCACAGGTGTGCCACATAGGGACAGGTGTGCCATGCACAGAGGGGTGTGGCCATCCGCGGGCATTCCTGCACAGCAAAAGGAGGCTCAGGGGGCCCTTGTGGCTCTGCACAGCTCCTGCCAGGAGGGGACAGCCGGGGGTCGGGCTGTGCTCCCAGGAACAGGGACAGGAGCAGAGGGAACGGCCTCAGGCTGAGCCAGGGCAGGCTCAGGGCGGGCACAGCAGGAATTTCCCCATGGAAAGGGGGCTCAGGACCTGCCTTGGCACTGCCCAGGGGGGTCTGGAGTGCCCATCCCTGGAGGTGTCACCTGGAGGTGGCACTCAGAGGGGTCCGTGGTGTCAGAGCTCCTGTGCAGCCTGGGGGATCCCCAGTGCTGTGACACCCACGTGCCTGCACCCCCCTGTGCACACTCACACACACAGCCTGGTGCACCCGGCAGGACACACCTGTCCGTACAGGTGTGCACATTCCTACCCCGGTGCTGTACCTGCACCCCCCTGTGCACACTCTCACACATGCAGCCTGGTGCACCCGGCAGGACACACCTGTCCGTACAGGTGTGCACATTCCTGCACACACACAGCGTCGGGGGCTCCTCTGGTGGCAGATTTGGGGCGTCCCACAGGCTCTGGATGGGTTAACTGCCCCCTCTCACTGGGCTGTGAGACTCTGCTCGTTAATTAACCCAGATTTAAATTGTCTGCAGACCTGATTTGAACAGGTTCTGTGGCCGCAGGTGCGGGGCAGGGGGGCCCAGGTGATCTCGGTAGTTAACAGAGCTGTGCTGCCCTTTGGAACGGGCACACAGCTGAGGGTGACACATCTGTGGAGAGGAAGGTGCAGTTTGAGGTACACGCACCAGGATGCTCCACGTGGGATTCATTCTGCTGCTGCAGGTGGGATTTCCCTTTATCGTGATGCACCATCAGCATGCTGCCGGATTGTGCCAGCAGAACTGGTTTTATTTTTTCATAATTGCTGGAGAGTTTGCTTTATGCTGCTGAGCTGGGTGTCATTCGAGCTGACAGCTTCTCTGCCCCCTGATCAGTGTGGATTAGCGTCGGGAGCACCTGCTCTGCAGTGTGACACCTCCAGGCTCATCCTGCTGGGGTTCCCCAGCTCCCCAGGGATGTGCTGGAGCCACCCCAGCAAGCTCTGGGCCAGTGCTCCCAGTGCCACCAGAGAGGAGCCCCCCGGAGCAGGGTTATTTACCAAAGAGTGCACAGCTGTGGCCACAAGGTGCTTTTATCCGTCAGCAGCACTGTGAATGTCTCCTCTACTGCGATGTGGAGCCCCCCAGTCCTGCCTGCTCCCCGCTGGAGGGAGGTCGTGGTGCTCTGCTCCTGCTCTGCATCCCTCAGGGCCCCTGGCAGCAGAGCTGGGGCCGCCCTGCCTCTGGATAACCATCCCTTGCTTCCCGTTTTGGGGGTTTCTGGGTGAAACCCACACTCGTGTGTAAGTGCATAATTCTGTTGTGGTTTGTTGCAGGCAGACCTGGCCCTGGGAAACTGGGAGCCTTTCAAGGAGGGCTGGAAGGGAGGGAGGGGAGAGGCTGGTGGGACACGCACTGCCTCACCCCCTGCCACCCAGGTGTGGCTGCCACTCCTCCACACCCCCGGCCCTGCTGCTGCCAGGGGGCAGGGCTGGCAGGCTCGGGAGTGCCAGCCCCTGGTGCTGCTGGGGTTTGACAGCGCCAGGGAGGGACAGGAGCAGCCCCCAGCCTTGTCCCTCTGGAGGGAAACACCCCAGGCACAGAGGGCAGCTCCCGGGGGATGCAGCAGCGTGGGGGCAGCTCCCTGCAAATAGCCAGAGAGTGGCTGGGTCTCTGCCCAGCCGTCCATTGTCCCATCCTTTTATCCCATCCCATCCCATCCCATCCCATCCCATCCCATCCCATCCCATCCCATCCCATCCCATCCCATCTCCCATCCCATTATCCTATCCCATCCCATCCCCTTATCCCATCCCCTTATCCCATCCCACTCCATCCTATTATCCTATCCCATCCCATCCCATGATCCCATCCCATCCCATCCCATCCCATGATCCCATCCCATCCCATCCCATCCCATGATCCCATCCCATCCCATCCCATCCCATGATCCCATCCCATCCCATCCCATCCCATGATCCCATCCCATCCCATCCCATCCCATGATCCCATCCCATCCCATGATCCATCCCCTTATCCCATCCCATGATCCCACCCCACTGTCCCATTATCCCGTGCCACTGCCCCGTGGTCCCATCCCAGGGGCTCTCTGGGAGCGCAGGGACGGAGCTGGCTCCCGGGATTTCTGCAGCAGGAGCAGCCCTGCAGGAGCACAGCTGATGGGGCCAGTCCAGCAGGGCTGATCCCGGTCTGTCCAGAGCTGCTGGCTGGACACACCTGGCCAGTGGCAGCGTGTGCCAGGGCAGGAGTGTGCCAGGGCAGGTGTGTGCCAGGGCAGGAGTGTGCTGTGTGTGCCAGGATAGGAATGTGCCAGGGCAGGAGTGTGCCAGGGCAGGAATGTGCCAGGGCAGGCGGTTGTGCTGCTGCTGCTCCCTGGAGCTCCTTTCCCAGCCGGAATCCAGGTGTGTGTGTCCCTCCTGCCCCCTGCTCCGGCAGCAGTTCCGGCTGGCAGGGAGGGTGTCCCGGGGTTTTTCCTGGGTATTCCTGCCAAACCCGCGATCCTGAGCTGGCTCTGAGCTGAGCCCACCTGGCAGTGCCCCCTGAGGTTGGCAGAGCCCGGGGGCAGCGGAGCTGTCCCCGCAGCACTGGGACATCCTGCCAGCCCCGGCTCCCCCGGCGCCACAAACGGGCAGGGACACGGAGCCCAAAGGGAGCCCAAAGCCCGGGAGCTTCCCACCCTGTCCTGGCCGCAGCTTCTGCTGGCCTGGCTGTGCCCACCCTGTGCCCCTGTGCCCCTGTGTCCTTGTGTCCCTGTGTCCCTGTGCCCCTTTGTCCTTGTGTCCCTGTGCCCCTGTGTCCTTGTGTCCCTGTGTCCTTGTGCCCTTGTGTCCCTGTGCCCCTGTGTTCTTGTGTCCCTGTGTCCTTGTGTCCCTGTGTCCACCCTGTGTCCCTGTGCCCCGTGCCCTCTCCCCCTGGCTGTGCCCACATCCCCATGTCCCGGTGTCCCCGCTGTCCCTGCTCTGCCCTGTCCCCATGTCCCCGCTGTCCCCGTGTCCCTACTCTGCCCATCCCGTGTCCCCGTGCCCCGCAGTGCCCATCCCATGTCCCTGCGGTGTCCCCGTGTCCCTGCTGTCCCTGTGTCCCCGTTGTGTCCATCCTGTGTCCCCGTGCTCCACAGTGCCCATCCCGTGTCCCCGTGTCCCCGCAGTGTCCCCATGTCCCTGCCGTCCCCGTATCCCCGCAGTGCCCATCCCGTGTCCTTGCTGTCCCCGTGTCCCCGTTGTGTCCATCCCGTGTCCCCACAGTGTCCCCGTGTCCCCGTAGTGTCCCCATGTCCCTGCTGTCCCCGTGTCCCCGCAGTGCCCATCCCGTGTCCCTGCTGTCCCCGTGTCCCCGCAGTGTCCATCAGCCAGGTGACATCCCGCATTCACCGTGCCCAGGAGCGGCTGGGGCTGGGGGCTGCTGCCAGCAGGGCGTTCACAGCATTCCCGGGTGTCCTGCAGGCAGGAAGAACGAACTGCTCCCTCTGGGGCTTCAGCCTTTGGGGTCCCTAGTCCCCCCTGAGGCACAGCTGGGGTTCTGTACCTGGGAGCAGCTGAAATGCTGCTGCTCCAGGAGAATCTTTTAATTCTCTCCTAAAAGAAGCCTTGAAGGAAGGCCTGCAGTGAATTCACAGTGCCCACATCTGTCGGAACCCAGGACATCCCTGCGGATGGCTCAAAGCCCTGGCAGGGGCTCAGAGACCCTGATAGGAAGCCAAAGGCACTTGGAATTTGATCTCAACCCATGGAGCAAATTACCAACTCCATATGAAGAATTACAGATCACAGAAGTTTAAGGAGCACAACAGCAGCTGTCACAGGGTGGAAGCTGGAATTTTGACGAATTTCACTCTGGGGGTCATGGGGACAGGATGGAGGGATCTGGGCATTGTCTTGTCCTTCTCCCTTCTTCTTCCCAGCCTCCATCTGCTTGGTGATGGTGGCACTTTGGGATTGGTGTGGAGTAGAAAGTCCCTGTCTAACACAGGTGATAGGCACTGGGACACAGCTGTAAATATGGAATACGTAGTTTGTAGTGTAAAAGACAGCACCAGCCCCGTGGGCAGGCAATGTGCCTCAGGCTGACCTGCAGAACAGACCCTGGCAGGCCAGACAGAGAATGGTTTAGATAAGAAATAACAAAGAGCCTTGAGAACGACAAGCTGAAGATTTCTGATTTCTTCTTGGACAGCTGGGTTGGGGAAAAGAGCTTTTAACACACCTCGGGGTCACTTCAAGCAGAGGAGCCCCGAGACACGCCAGCCTTGGTGCAGCCTGTGGGGCAGAGCTTGTGCAGGACCTCTGGTGAATCCCACAAAAGGGAATAACCCCACAGCCTGTGCCTGCAGGGCACACCTTCCCAGCTGCCCAAACACACCCTGCCCCTGGCAGCAGGGCAGGGCGAGGGGGACAGGCACAGCAAAGGAAAGCAGGACGGGGATAACCACTGAGAATTTAGGCAAAATGCAGGGAAAAGGCAGGCAGATGGCATGAATATTAGTGCATGAAAATGACTAGCACTCTGAGAATTTCCCAGTGTACTTCTGACTGGTTTGGGCTTGCTTTTATAATTAATTTATGGAAAGCACTTAAATTGGGAATAAACACAATCTCGCAAATCCCTGCTAATCTCTGCCTGTATTTTTGAAATGATACCCTGAAGGTATAGTTCCTCACAATGATTAAACTGCTTTTCTTTTAAGCATTAAAAGGGGCCTTTTGCAGGTGGCCCTGCCCGTGTGAGCAGCCAGGGCCATGCTCTGAACTGCTCTGGCTGCTGGAGGAGCCCGGGCAGGGCACTCCCCACTGCACTGCTGCATGCCAAACCTGACAGTGTTCTCAATTTGGATTCACGTATTTTAATGCAAAATATGACCCGGTGCGTTGTCAGCCTGCGACTCAGGAGCACTCAGCTATTAGCATAAATTCAGAAAAGCTCCTTGAAAATGGAAGGGAATGTGTTCAATGGAGTGTCTGGGCGTGGGGAAGGGGCTGGGCTCGGGGCTTCGGCTCTGCACGCCGGGGAGGCTGGGCACTCCCAGGCTGTCCTGCCGAGGTGCCAGGGCTGGCCCGTGTCCCCTGCACTGGGGACAGGACAGCTCGGGGGGCTCCCCCATCTGCAGAGGGACAGGGGACCCCAGGGCGCTGTGGGGTGGCCCTGAAGGGTCCGGGAGTGACGGCAGAGAGGCGCGGGAAGCAAACACAGATTTTGTTACACATTAAACAAAGATTTTGTTAATATTTTATTGTATTATTTATTATATTCTCATGCTTCAGCATGGAAGTCCAGGCAGGAATCACCTGGGGCACAGCCTGCGCCTTTGCTGTGGCCTGTGCAGCTGAGCCGTGCACAGGAGGAGCACTGTCCTTGTCCCCTCCCTGTCACAGCTCGGGGACGGGGCTGTGCTGCTGGGAGCCCCTCACAAGGGGGCACTGGGCACGTGTGGGCACTGCCAGCAGCTCCAGGCACCTGGCACAGGGGCACGGGGCACACTGGGCTGGCAGGGCACAGTGCCGTGCTGCCAGTGCCACCCTGGGGCCACCCCAGGCACGGGGCTGGCACCTCCCGCTGCCTGGGCATGGCCAGGAGGGCAAGATGTGGCACTGCCACCCTGCTGAGTGCCCGTGGCAGGGCCCTGCAGGGCCCTTGTGGCACCGCTGCCCTGGCACTGCTCTCCACAGCAATCCCTGCCCATCCCTCAGGGCACAGCTCCAGATCCCAGAGAGGGCACAGAACCTGGGGCTGGATTTTGCAAATTCTGTGTAATATAGATATATTACACAGAGTTTGCAAATGTATAAAATATCATATATAAAATGTATTGCAAAGATATAAAATATAATGCAATCTATATTACATATGTAGGATCTATTCTGTAGAGTTATTTATTGCTCTCCTGCTGCACTGATTTGTTCCATCACAGCCATCCCAGGGCTCTGCACCCTTTTTTTTATTTTTGCTCAGCATTTCCCTCCTACACATAGGAGTGATAGGTTCCAACATAGTTCATTTCTTCAGGGAAGAAGAGAGAGACTGTGAAAGACTGAATGCTATCTTTGTTTTCAAAACAATGTTGCAGTAATTAAAATGCTGGGAAAGTTGTTCTGTTCCCTGAAGAAATAAATAGTTTTGACTGCTTTGCCCCATTAATTGCACATTACTCAAATACATTCCTTGTCCCCTCCCTGTCACAGCTCGGGGACGGGGCTGTGCTGCTGGGGAGCCCCTCACAAGGGGGCACTGGGCACGTGTGGGCACTGCCAGCAGCTCCAGGCACCTGGCACAGGGGCACGGGGCACACTGGGCTGGCAGGGCACGGTGCCGTGCTGCCAGTGCCACCCTGGGGCCACCCCAGGCACGGGGCTGGCACCTCCCGCTGCCTGGGCATGGCCAGGAGGGCAAGATGTGGCACTGCCACCCTGCTGAGTGCCCGTGGCAGGGCCCTGCAGGGCCCTTGTGGCACGGCTGCCCTGGCACTGCTGCCGTGGCACTGCTCTCCACAACAATCCCTGCCCATCCCTCAGGGCGCAGCTCCAGATCCCAGAGAGGGCACAGAACCTGGGGCTGGATTTTGCAAATTCTGTGTAATGTAGATATATTACACAGAGTTTGCAAATGTATAAAATATCATATATAAAATGTATTGCAAAGATATAAAATATAATGCAATCTATATTACATATGTAGGATCTATTCTGTAGAGTTATTTATTGCTCTCCTGCTGCACTGATTTGTTCCATCACAGCCATCCCAGGGCTCTGCACCCTTTTTTTTATTTTTGCTCAGCATTTCCCTCCTACACACAGGAGTGATAGGTTCTAACATAGTTCTTTTCTTCAGGGAAGAAGAGAGAGACTGTGAAAGACTGAATGCTATCTTTGTTTTCAAAACAATGCTGCAGTAATTAAAATGCTGGGAAAGTTGTTCTGTTCCCTGAAGAAATAAATAGTTTTGACTGCTTTGCCCCATTAATTGCACATTACTCAAATACATGTACTTTATAACACGCGTATTCACTCACCTGCTTGCTCTGAAAGTCAAATGCAGGTTTGAATATGCATTATTCCCTGTAATGCACAGTCACTGTGCAGCACCAGGCGGCCCCGAGCTGCCCTTCCCGGGCTCCCTGGGGCTGCAGGGTGCCAGCGGGGCTGGGGGCAGCCTGTCCCCGCTGCCAGCAGCCCAGCAGGGCCCGGCAGCAGCCAGGGTCACTGCGGGCCCCAGTAACAGCCAGGGTCACTGCGGGTCCCGGTAACAGCCAGGCCGTGCGGGTCCCGGGAACAGCCAGGGTCACTGCGGGCCCCGGTAACAGCCAGGGTCACTGTGGGCCCCGGTAACAGCCAGGGTCACTGCGGGCTCCGGCAGCAGCCAGGGTCACTGCGGGCCCCGGTAACGGCCAGGCCATGCGGGCCCCGGGAACAGCCAGGGTCACTGCGGGCCCTGGTAACAGCCAGGCCATGCGGGCCCCGGAACAGCCAGGCCGTGCGGGCCCCGGTAACAGCCAGGGTCACTGCGGGTCCCGGTAACAGCCAGGGTCACTGCGGGCCCCGGGAACAGCCAGGGTCACTGCGGGCCCCGGTAACAGCCAGGATCACTGCGGGCCCCGGTAACAGCCAGGGTCACTGCGGGCCCCGGGAACAGCCAGGGTCACTGCGGGCCCCGGCTGCAGCCAAGCCATGCGGAGGGAGTCAGCTCCTGCCAGCCCCCAGCCCCGGGAATTCCAGGGAACATTCAGGAATCATCGCTGGGCTGCACAGGGGAAGCCTGCCTGGCCCAGGGGAGCACACCACCAGGTTTGGGGTAGAACTGTGAGGGTCTGGGCAGAACCATGAGGGTCTGGGACAGAACCGTGAGGGTTTGGGGCACGACTGTGAGGGTTTGGGGCAGAACCATTAGGGTCTGGGCAGCACTGTGAGGGTCTGGGGCAGAACTGTGAGGGTTTGGAGCAGAACTATGAGGGTCTGAGCAGAACCGTAAGGGTTTGGGGCAGAACCGTGAGGGTTTGGGGCAGAACCGTGAGGGTCTGGGGCAGAACCGTGAAGGTTTGGGGCAGAACTAGCAGCCAGGCCATGCGGGCTCCGGGAACAGCCAGGGTCACTGCGGGCCCCAGGAACAGCCAGGGTCACTGCGGGCTCCGGGAACAGCCAGGGTCACTGCGGGCCCCGGGCACAGCAGGCCATGCGGGCTCCGGTAACAGCCAGGGTCACTGCGGTGCCTGGTAACAGCCAGGGTCACTGCGGGCCCCGGTAACAGCCAGGGTCACTGCGGGCCCCAGGAACAGCCAGGGTCACTGCGGGCTCCGGGAACAGCCAGGGTCACTGCGGGCCCCAGGAACAGCCAGGGTCACTGCGGGCTCCGGGAACAGCCAGGGTCACTGCGGGCCCCAGGAACAGCCAGGGTCACTGCGGGCTCCGGGAACAGCCAGGGTCACTGCGGGCCCCAGGAACAGCCAGGGTCACTGCGGGCTCCGGGAACAGCCAGGGTCACTGCGGGCCCCGGCTGCAGCCAAGCCATGCGGAGGGAGTCAGCTCCTGCCAGCCCCCAGCCCCGGGAATTCCAGGGAACATTCAGGAATCATCGCTGGGCTGCACAGGGGAAGCCTGCCTGGCCCAGGGGAGCACACCACCAGGTTTGGGGTAGAACTGTGAGGGTCTGGGCAGAACCATGAGGGTCTGGGACAGAACCGTGAGGGTTTGGGGCACGACTGTGAGGGTTTGGGGCAGAACCATTAGGGTCTGGGCAGCACTGTGAGGGTCTGGGGCAGAACTGTGAGGGTTTGGAGCAGAACTATGAGGGTCTGAGCAGAACCGTAAGGGTTTGGGGCAGAACCGTGAGGGTTTGGGGCAGAACCGTGAGGGTTTGGGGCAGAACCGTGAGGGTTTGGGGCAGAACCGTGAGGGTTTGGGGCAGAACCGTGAGGGTTTGGGGCAGAACCGTGAGGGTTTGGGGCAGAACCGTGAGGGTCTGGGGCAGAACTGTGAAGGTTTGGGGCAGAACCGTGAGGGTCTGGGGCAGAACCGTGAAGGTTTGGGGCAGAACTGTGAGGGTCTGGGGCAGAACCATGAGGGTTTGGGGCAGAACCATGAGGGTTTGGGGTAGAACCGTGAGGGTTTGGGCAGAACCGTGAGGTCTGGGGCAGGCCAGGCCGTCGCCGGCTGCACAGGGGAAGCCTGCCCGGCCCAGGGGAGCACACCACCAGATTTGGGGCAGAACCGTGAGGGTCTGGGGCAGAACTGTGAGGATTTGGGGCAGAACCGTGAGGGTCTGGGGCAGAACCGTGAGGGTCTGGGGCAGAACCGTGAGGGTTTGGGGTAGAACCATGAGGGTTTGGGGCAGAACCGTGAGGGTTTGGGCAGAACCATGAGGTCTGGGGCAGGCCAGGCCGTCGCTCTGGTGGCTGTCACCGCCCAGGATCAGCTGGTTCTGCTTTGGGGCTGTGGCACATCACCAGGAGGGACCAGCAGGGTCTCCGACCCTCAGGGAGGGAGGGAACAGACCTTGCCAGGTGACCTGAGAACCGAGGGACCTCCAGAGCGTCTGAAAGCTCAGCAGCCATGGCCAGAACACCCAGGAAATCTGATCTCCCTGATCTCCCTCCCCTGCCAGGTGGCAATCAGCCCGCAGCTCCCACCAGCTGAACTGGTGCTGGGGCAAAGACGAAATAATGCCCAGGCACAGGGCTGATGTTGTTCTGCTGCGTCCCTTCCTCCTGCTGCTGGTCCCAGCTGCTTCTGGAGCCCTCACCTGAACGGAGAGCACCCACCTGGGACGTGCAGGCAGCACCCCACAGCTGCAGATGGGTAATTGCCCCCTGTGCCCAGGTCTGTGAGGGTGGAGCAGCCCCCAGGACGGGCCCTGTGGGGATCCCTGCCCCTCAGAGCAGTGCTGAGCTCCCCACAGGAGCAGCCCAGGGCACTCAGCTCTGGTGTGGCAGCGCTGGGGCAAACCCAGGGCAGAGCTGGGAAAGGGGACAGGATCCATGTCCTCTGCCTGGTCCCAAAACAGAGGAGCATGCACCTCCCAGCAGAGCCACATCTCTGCAGCTGCCTCTCTCGGTGGCTCTGGATGGCAGGGGGGGCAGGAGCTGTCCCCAGCCCGTGTGCCCTGCCTGTGCCCTGTCCCCAGCAGCCCGGGCTGGTGGCCCTGCTGCCAGCGACAGGTCCGGCTGCAGCCACGGAGGAACAATGTGCTCCTACTGTATGGTACCAGATTGTACATCAAAACTATTATTTCCAACATCTCTGGCTTAATTGTAAAACTATAATACAAATGACATTGGGGGTTTGCTGGAGTTAAATTTTAATAGCAAGCCAGCGCCCTTTTAATGACATTTTATACATTTAAATTGGGCATGATCCCTTTGGGAACAGTAATTTTATTCATGGAGATTATGTCTAATTTGAATATAAAAACACGACTAAAAAGATATTGGATTTGCTATTTTTCACTTGCAGGAGCTGCGGAGTCCCATCTTCCCAACTGGCTGGGCTTTGGCGGATTGCAAACTCCAGGAAAGTGCGGGATGAGATCCCAGCCGCCCCTCTGCCGGCCTGGGCTGGCTGCGGGGGCTCTGAGGGCCGGCCCCCGCTCCCCGCGCACGGCTGCGGGGCCGAGGGGCAGCGCCCGGGATGGGGAGCCCAGGGGTGGCGGCTGTTCCTGCGCTGCTCCTCTGCTCCTCTCCCTGGCGCTGGGGCTGGCCAGAGCCCCCCAGCTCCAGCGCCAAGCTACTGCGGCTCCTGTCAGGCTGGCGGGTGCCGCGGCGGGGTGCAGTCCCCCCGGAGGGCAGGGCAGGGTCCGGAGGGTCCGGAGGGTCCCAAGGGTCCGGAGGGTCTGCAGGGTCACAAGGGCAGGGCAGGGTCTGCAGGGTCCGGAGGGTCCCAAGGGCAGGGCAGGGTCTGCAGGGTCCGGAGGGTCCCAAGGGCAGGGCAGGGTCTGCAGGGTCCGGAGGGTCCCAAGGGCAGGGCAGGGTCTGCAGGGTCCGGAGGGTCCCAAGGGCAGGGCAGGGTCTGCAGGTCCGGAGGGCAGGGCAGAGTCCGGAGGGTCCGGAGGGTCTGCAGGGTCCCAAGGGTCTGGAGGGTCTGGAGGGTCATAAGGGCAGGGTAGGGTCTGCAGGGTCCGGAGGGTCCCAGGGGTCCAGAGGGTCTGGAGGGTCCCAAGGATCCGGAGGGTCCAGAGGGTGCCAAGGGCAGGGCAGGGTCTGCAGGGTCCGGAGGGTCCCAAGGGCAGGGCAGGGTCTGCAGGGTCCGGAGGGTCCCAAGGGCAGGGCAGGGCAGGGTCTGCAGGGTCCGGAGGGTCCCAAGGGCAGGGCAGGGTCTGCAGGGTCCGGAGGATCTGGAGGGTCCCAAGGGTCCGGAGGGTCCCAGGGGTCCAGAGGGTCCGGAGGGTCCCAAGGGTCCGGAGGGTCCGCCTGGCGCGGGGCTGTCGGCAGCAGGGTCACGGGCTGGCAGCGCGGCTCTGCAGGGACTGTCACCCACCCAGCTGACCCTGCCCGTGCGCGGGGGACCCTCGGCTGGGAGTGCTTTGGAGAGCCGGGAACACCGGCACAGCCGGGCACGGAGCACCGGGGCCGGGAACACCGGCACAGCCCGGGCACGGAGCAGCGGGGCCGGGAACACCGGCACAGCCCCGGCACGGAGCAGCGGGGCCGGGCGGTGTCCGCGGGCCCGGGGCGGCTCTGCAGCGGCCGGCTCCTCGCCAGGAGGATGCCGAGCACGGGGCAGCCGGACGGAGTGACCCGTGCGGGGCCGGGGCAGCGGCTCCGGTGGCTCTGTCCGTGCGGGACCGGCAGGAGCGGGGCCGGGGCAGCGGCTCCGGTGGCTCTGTCCGTGCGGGACCGGCAGGAGCGGGGCCGGGGCAGCGGCTCCGGTGGCTCTGTCCGTGCGGGACCGGCAGGAGCGGGGCCGGGGCAGCGGCTCCCGCAGCCCGGGGCGGGTGCGTGCCCGCCGTGTGCGGGACTGCGGGGCACCGGGACCGGGCGGGCTGAGCCCCGCGGCCCGGAGCGGGGACACCGAGCGGAGCAGCGCTCCCCGGCTCCTCGGGGACCCCCGCGGGTGAGAGCAGGACCGCGGGGAGCGGGGCCGCAGCCCCCGGCGATAACGGCGCTGCCGGGCCCCGCACGGAGCGGCTGCCTCATCTCCGAGAGCGGATAAACTGTTTGGCCTTCGGACAAGATTATTTCTGTTCCGAACACGATTGTTATCACTTAATTGAAAATAATTATCCAATGCAAATTGGCTTCGAGTTGGCAGCCGAGCTGAGGAGATGGCGCCTTTCCAAGGCGTCCCGAGGAGAGCCGAGCGCGGTGGGAGGGCGAGGGGCCGGGGCTGTCCGCGGGGCTGAGCGGGGACACTGCGGGCAATGTCCCTTTGCAGCACCTGCACCCCACGGGAAACCGGCCTGCCCAGGGCTCTCCTCCCCTGGGGCCCCGAGGGTCGCGTTCCCGCAGCAGCGGCAGCGCAGCGCTGAGCCAGCGCTCCAGCCCTCAGCAGCCAGACACGACCGTGCCTGCACCCCGCATTTCGGCACCGAGGAGGTGCCTCGGTGGGGCTGCGGCACAGCGGGGCTGTCACCCCTCCGGAGAGCCCAGCAGGAGCAGCCCTGACCCAAGCAGGCAGGGCAGCCTCAGCCGGGCTTGTCCCCCTGTGCTGGACTCGGCTCCAGGGCGAGCTCAGCCCCAGCTCCGGCAGCTCCTGCGGCCACTCCGCCCTCGGCATCGCCTCTGCTCCCTCCTCCTCCTTTTCTGAGTGGATTTGGATCAGACAGGACCTTCCCAAAGGCACACAATGCCCTGCCAGGGCATAGGTACACCAGAGAACACCAGCTTTGCACAACAGTATTTCTATGATTTAACCAGACGGGCACAAGGTTAATTTAAAAAAAAGCCCCAATGTTTAAATGCAGTTTCATCAGGCGAAGTGCAAAATGCCTCTGCAAGAATTTCTGCCAGGACTTTTCAAACCTTGCAAAGCACAATTAGACACAGTCAAATATTGCCCTGGTTAAAGACTATTAGTTTTCCTTACATTTGTCATGAATTAATTTTTTTCCTGCTGTATCAACAGTGTTTCCTTTATAAATACAACTGGCTCCTTTACACTGAAAAATTAAATTTGCTCTGATAATGAACTGAGGTGCTAATAATCATTTTGCAATGCAAAAAAAGTGCAATTACTGGCTGCTGTGCCCTGCGGTGCCACGGTCGGGTGTCAGTGACCCCGCTCTGCCCTTGTCACCCCAGCCCCCTCGAAGGTGCAGCAGGGCAGGGCCCATCCTCGCTGTGCCAGCGCCCACCTGGTGGGGTGATGAGCCCAGGTGTGCCTGGAGCAGCTCCTCAGCGACACGAGGTCTGCAGCGGGGCTGGGAAGGATGGGTTTGACAAGAGAGTCTCACAGATATCAATGCTTGGCAGAAAGATTTTTGAATGCAGAGGCTGAGGAAGGAATAGAGATGGAAGCAATTTTTGATACAGAAGGAAAGAATTGCTGAGCCACTCTCACTGGATAACCAAGGAGGCAAAGGGCCTGTTAGTGATAAGGGGTTTTAGGGCTCAAAGCAAAGGATAAACCCACCTCAAACAAGAAGATGTTTTTACCAAGCAGGAAGACTCCACAGGCAAACAGTGAGCAGATGTTGCAAGTAGAAAAAAGAATTTTCCACTGCAAGAAAACTCTTACCTTAAACTGCAATGTAGTAACTTTCAGTGCCTGGAGAACAGTGCCATGAATGTGGTAATTGCAGTAGTTCTGATGGGCTGCAGATCAAGGTTCAGGCACAGACTGGTTCTGCTGTATGAAGGTGCTCAGCAAAGCAAAGCACAGAATGCATTTGTAACCCAAACCCAGGGTCCCCAGGCCTGCCCTGCAGCTGAGAGCTGAGGCTCAGGCTCTGTCACCCACGGCCTGCAGTGCTGTGACTGCTTGGGTGTGATAAATGCACTTGGAAGGGCTGTGACTGCTTGGGTGTGATAAATGCACTTGGAAGAGCCCCTGGAGCCCGCATGCCTCGTCTTGGCTCTCACACAGCGGGGCTGAGCCAGCCTGGGCCGGTGTCAGCGCCGGGGCTGCTGCCGAAGGGTGGCCCTGTGGTTAGGTGATGGTCCCTGCACAGCAGCTGGACAGAGACTGGTGTTTTGAGACAGACTGTAGGGTAGGAACACCTCAAGGAAGAGCCAGACCCGTGCTATGTGACAAAGACACATCCAATTCCCCCCACAGGTGTGCAAGGACACAGACACCTCAAATCTCAGCACTCCTTCTTCCCTCAACCTCTCTGTGTAGTGGCTGCAGCAAATGATGGGCCCAGTACTCCCTTCTCCCCTCTTCACTCCTGGGACAGCTGCCCCCATTACCCAACAAGACTCTGACCTTCTGATCAACCCGTCTTGTCTCCTGTGCAGTGCTGGGCCTGAGCTGCAGCCCTTTATTTATTCACACAATGTAGGTTTCCTCATGCTGCCTCACCAGTGCACATCAACGGCGACCTCGAGACACCGTCCTCTCCTGGGATGAGCATGTTTTCCAGTCCCAGGCATCTCTGGAGTAAGGACTGACAGCTCCCCAAAGGAGGGGGAGAGCAGGCGGGAGGAGTGACAGGCTGAGGAGCACTGTGCTTTGCTGGGATGAAGCAGAGCTCCACGGAAGCAGCTCAGCCTGCCAGCTGCCAGGCCTGCTGCAGGCTCCAACACAGCACTGCCCTTTCACAGCACCTGACCTCTGATATTGATGATGCTGGGAAATCCACCCCTCTTTGCCTTGTTCCTTGTCCTCTGCTCCTCACTGAACGTAAACAATCTCCTGCTGCTTTGTTCTCGTGCTGAACTCTCCAAGATCCCCCAGCTGCCCACAGAAGCCTTACAGGGTGAGCTGGGTGGCACTGGCTGCTGGACGCAACCCGCTGTGCTCCGAGCTGCAGGCCCCAAATTATGTCACAGCTGATTTACCCAGGCACTTGCCAGCCAAAAGCCAGCCTTATCCCTGTCCCTTTCCTCGCTGGGACTATCCAGACCTGCCAGTTCTCCCCTGAATGCCCTGCTGGGTGCAATTTCTGCCAAGCCTGACACTGGTCAGTCCTGGAGTGGATGTCATTCCCTGCCAGGACCCACACTCACCCTGCTCCATGCCCCAGGCTGGATGTGCCACTGCAGGATCTTGTTTCTTTTCCCACAGTGCCAGTGCTGCTGCCTGCCAGCTGGATCCTGGCCTGGGGCCTGGAGGATGCTCCCTCACCCAGATCCCTTCTGCTTCCAGGGCTGCTGCTTCCCTTTTTCCCCTTCCCATGGTCCTGAAAATCGTGCTTCCCCCATCTTTTACTCTCTGTCCTGCAAGCAGCAGGCATCTCCCAGAGCAAGGGCTCTGTGGGGCTGGTGCCTGCAGGAGCTGCAGAGGCAGTTCCCCCACAGGCCACGCTGGTGGTGACAGCAGGTGACAGGCAGGAGCCACCAGGGCAGCCAGACCTCGCGGGGGTGTGAGTCACTGTGCCTGAAGTGCCATCACCTTCCCAAGGCAGGCAGGCGTGCCCAGCAGCACCCAGCAGGCTTGGAACAGCCCCCAGCAGTGCCAAGGTAAAATATTCCTGCCCGAGCCCCCTGAGCAGCAGGGGAAGAGGCTGGGACTGCCCCTGGCCTGGCTCCTGCTCTGCTGGCAGGGACCTGGTGCTCAGGGGGGCTCAGAGGAGCTCTGCCCTGCTGCACCTCTGGCACTGCACGGGCGTGATGCTCAGGCACCTCTGAGGTGCAGGAAATGCACTCAGCTCGAGACACCCCAGCTGGCCAGATGGCCAAAGCCACACTGCACACAGCCCTCCTCCTGTCTGCCCGGTTTGTGCTGGTTTGGTGCTGGCCAGTGGTGACTTTTGCTCAAAGGAAACATGGGATTCAAAACCAGAAAGGGATGTACAACTCAGCACCTGGGAAAAGAGCTGTTTCCATGTCAAAAACAAGCCTTTTCAGGGGTGGAATTAACATAGTAATTTTTTCAGTACAGCTAAAACTGATTTTCTTTTCAGTATCATCAGGAATTTTTCAATCAAGCAATAAATGAAGTTAAGCAAAGCTTGTTTTTGTTACCAAGGTCACACTGAGGCAAAGCTATAAATCAAGTTTGCAAATACTATGCAGGTGTATCTCACCAGTACCTCTGAAACAGGATGACACGGCCACCAGAACACCTCTGCTCCCACGCTGAGTTTGCTAAAAAAAAACCTGATGAATTTAGGGAGTACTGGCATGGGATAACACTGGCATAGTGAGAGTCCTCAAATTTTTCTTGGGTGCCCATGTCCCTTTCCAGGTACCCTTTCAGGGTATAAATAGTCTCTAATTTCAACACAGGAATGCTGCAGAGGGAGAGGAGCTGCACCTCAGGGACACTGCTGTCACCATCAGCTGCTCTCAGGGGAGCACATCACAGAGCAGCAGGGTACAGATAATTTCCTTTTCACAACAGTGGAGTATAAATGCATTTTTTGCTTTACTCTTGCCAGGGGTGATGCAGTTTCAGCTCAGGAAAGAGAACATGATGCTGTTTTCAATTTTGTTTGGAAAGCAAGGAAATGAGGAACAAACCCATTCTCTTCATATTTCTCACGTAAAGTTTTATTTGTGTTAGTCCTTTGATAAAGCATTTTACTCTTACAAACCTTAAAACAACATGCTGAATTCCAGTGTACAAAAATAACTGTCTTTAAAAAAAATTAAATTTTAGCACAGTGTGACTGGAACCAAGTGTGTTCTTCATACTCCACTCCTTTTTCCTCCAACACATTACAAGGAACAAGGACAGATTTAGTGTGAGATGTAAACTCTGTTCCAGGCCCAGCTGCTCATTCCTGCTCTGCTGAGCAGCTGGTTAGGACAGAATGTATCCCCAAAAGTTGAGCCCTGAGGGCAAGGATTGGATGGCACTGCTCTGGAGAGTGAGGTGGGGGACTGCTGCATCCCAAAGCACAAAGCAGGGACTTGGCTGTCCCTTCCAGGGGGAGGGAAGTGCCCAGTGCCCTCCTGCTCCCAGGAGGGGACTGGTGGCTGAGGGGATGTGCTTTGTACCCACGTTCCTGCTTTCCACCCCGAGCACCCCTGACCCACGTCTCCCTGGCACTGGCCCCAAAGGTGCTGTGCTCCAACAGCACAGCCACATCTCAGTGCTGAACAAACAGAGCCTGCAAGCCCAGCGTGCCCCCACACCCCCAAGCAAAGGAAATAAACATACAGTGGTCCCCTGTGGCTGTGCAGATGGACAGGGGGTGATGTGCCCAGCATGCTGGGTCAGGACAGACTCCAATTCGTGTGCTAAGCCAGGGGCAGGAGTAAAGACAAGGCAGAGCCAGAGCAGGGAATGCCAGTGCTACCTGCCATCACCAGGATTTCTGTTTGGACTTCTTCTTCCGCTGCTTTATAAGGAATAGATTGTCCCTGCTGTCAGGACTGGCAATTTTCTGCTTTTTCCATTTCATCTTCCTTCTGGCAGCCTCTGGGGGCTGCTGCACACACAGGCCCTTGCGGCGGGCCCTGCTGCCCTTGCAGCCCTGCTGCCTGCTCCCCCGGGGGAACTCCTCGGGCTCCCCGTGGGTTCCAGCATCCTTCCTGTGCTTCCCCTCCGGGCCTTTCTTTGCCCGGCTCACCTTCAGCTTCTTCTGCTGCTCGCTGTGCCTGCTTTGCTTCCCCTGGTCTTTCCAAAGTTTGCTCTTTTTCTTCTGGCTGGGCACCTCAAGGTGTTCTTCCTGCAATGGTGTTTCGGACTGTTCTGGCAGAAGGCCAGCTTCCTGCAGGTCTGGAAAGCAGAGTGGATTATGTCAATACCTAAAAACCCTAAAACTGGGCAGCTGAGCCATCACACCTCTCCTCTGTTACGAATGAAGTTAGACAAAATTTATCTCTGGCAGATTTCTTCACTGTGGGTTTTTCCTGTCATCAGGCTAGAATCTTAACAAATAGTGATTTAATCCTCTTTGTCCTATTTCATGGCATTTTTAATGTCAGCAGATTTTTCAGAATTAAAACATCTGACAATGCTCCCTGAGTGACTTTGACACAGTCAATTTCCATGATAGACACGGATGAGTAAAGTCACAAATCTTTCACTACCACCAGGCTACCTGTTCAAATCCACAGCTTTTCCCAACACATGGAAGTAATCCCAGCGTGTTTCTAAAAAGCACAAACACAGACCTGGAAGGGGGGAGGGATCTCCCAAAACACACTGTACCTGCCACCTTTCTCTTTAACCTGTTGGCTCTCCTCCTGATGTCGCACTCGTCGTCGTAGTAGTAGACGAAGGGAGAAGTGGGGAACATGTTGCCCTGCATCCTCTTCTCTGAGCACTCCTGCAAAACACATCCCAGGTCACTAGGGGGGTGAGTGCTGCCCTCCTGGAGGTGAAACGGTCCTGCAGGTCCTGGCCCGTGCTTGTGGCATTTTCATGAGCAGCTCGTCGTCCCCCTGCACACAGCGAGACCCAGGAGCAATGCCCGTCCCCCCGCACGCCTGTGACAGCACAGCACAGCCCCGAGGAGCAGCTGCAGGCCAGTGCTGACAGAGCTGCTGGGCACAGGGACGGGCAGGGCCCCAGCACTGAGCACACACCCGGCCCTCCGAGGCAAACAGGGCGCCCGGGCTGCTGGGGAGAGGCTCCCTGCACAGGGACCTGCACGCACCCCTGTGCCCTGGGTGCCCCTGGCAGGGCCTGGGGGGTCCTGGCAGGAGGCCAAAGGCACTCGGGGCTTTGAGGTTAACCCATGGAGCACATTGCCAACGGTGCATGAAGAAGTACAAGTCACAAAGGTTTAAGTGGAGTGATAATGAATTAATCACAGGGTGGAAAGTGGAATTTTGGGGATTTTACTACAGGGGTCTAGGAGGCAAGATGGAGGGATCTGGGTGTTGTCCTGTCTTTCTTCTTTCTTCTTCCCAGCCTCCATCTTCTTGGTGATGGTGGCACATTTGGATTGGTCTAGAGTAGAAGTAGACAGTCTAACATTGGTGATGATAGGTATTGGGAAATAATGATAAATGAAGTACACGTAATTCATAGTATAGAATGGAGACACCAGCCCAGGGGTGGGCAGTGTGCCCTTGACAGACCTGCTAGACAGAAAACTCTCTGGGTCCAAAAAAGAATGTTTTAGTAAACAACCCTGTGAACCAGAGGCGAAGAATCCCAACCCTTTCTTTGACCATTGGGCTGGGAAAAAGGGACTCGGGGTCATCCTGCCTGCAGGGAACCCGAGAGGGTGGCAGCCCCAAGGAAAGAGGGAGCCAGAGCCTGCAGCAGCCAGGGAGGGTGCTGTCACTGTGTGCCACTCCCTCACGGGGACAAACCACAGGCAAACCCTGCAGCAGGCTGCCCAGCACGCCTCAGAGAGCAGGGAACAGCAAGAGGCAACAGAAGAGCAGGAGAGCCCTGAGCAGCTGAGGTGAGGAAGGGCTGACTCTGGCATCACATGCATGCCAGCCTGTTTCCCAAACACCTGGAACAGGAATGTGAGTTTTCCAATGCTGTGCACACAGTTTCATCCATGTCTTGAGAGTCAGGCTAACAGGAACACTTCCTATGACAGGTGCTTTATTCTCCTTTATCCTCCTTGCAAATTGCCTGTTACCTGCTGTGCTCTGCTTCATCATCTTTCTCTTTTAGATACTGCTGAGATCACAGAAACGCAGAATCCAACAATGGCTTGGCTTGGTAGGGACCTTAAAGCTGGTCCCATCCCATGGCAGGGACACCTTCCCCTGCCCCAGGTGCTCCAGCCCCAGTGCCCAGCCTGGCCTTGGGCACTGCCAGGGATCCAGGGGCAGCCCCAGCTGTGCCAGGGCCTGCCCGCCCTGCCAGGGAGCAATTCCTTCCTGACAGCTAGTCTAACTCCACTCTCCATCACTTTGAAGCTGCTCCAGTGGCATCTGAGCCTCACCAGTCTCCAGGAGCTGCCAGGAGCTTTGGCTCACATGATGTCTGCACTGTGGGACCAGCAGCTTTCCTGCATGTGCTGCTGCTGCCACTCAGTGCCACCCTGGCAACCCCTGTCCCTGCCTGCTCCTCTCTCCTTCCAGAGGCACAGCGGATCAGAGATGCGTTTTTGATGTATTCTGCATTTCTCAGCTTATTTTTGGCATTTGCTTGGCTGAAATGTAGTGAAGAATCAGTTTTCCTGGAAGTGTTTTGCCTGTTTTTGGGAACAGTGTGCACATGGGAAGATCTGGTATCTCTGTCCTCTTGTGCTTCTATTGGGTTTTCCCCTTTAATTCAGTCCTTGCTCAGGCTGTTTCTGCTCCTTGTACACTACTACAAACACTTTCTTATCTTCCTTAACTTTGACAGACAGAAAATGTCCATGGGTTGCTTTCCTCCCTTTCTGATTCTGTACAGTTCAATCTGTTTTCTACCACTTCAAATTGGCTTTCCACCAGTTTTCAAACTGTTTTTCTACCAGTTTCAATCTAAGTATTTACCATCAGCTATAGTAAATACTATACTAATATAGTATATATAATCAGCTATAATATACACATAATTTCTAAATATTTTTACATCAGCCTTAATAATGACTTCAATAATAGATTTACAGCATCCCTAATAATTACTCATTAATTCTACAGCAGCCTTACTTGTATCCATGTGTGTCTGTCTTCCTCCAGTGCCATTTTTTGGACAGTTTAATAAAAAGTCAACTAAACTAAAGGCCCAAGTTTTTAACAAAACATACAGGATAGTTGAAGGGGCTGACACACAAGAGCAGGCAGAAGGGAACAGAGGAATATGCTGGCAATTTGCTGTTTCTAAGCCACAGGAAAAAATAAACTAAACCTATTCAATGCAGGATTAACATTAATTTTCTAGAATATTTGTGGCTTGGCTTGGGCTCCTGCATTTATTCCATAAAAGAAAAAACCCTGTTTCTTGTTCTGGTAATTGCAGGTACAGAGCTGAACTTGCTATGATAGGCACTAGAAAAGGTGATAAATATCATAAAAACACCCTGGAAGATGCAGCCACATTTCCTGGTTTTACTGAAGCCACTTAAGGCTCATGATGCCTCCTTTACCAGGCTGCACCTCACAGAAGGATAAGGCCAAACTTAGGTCAGATGTTGAACTGTAACTAGGAAACTACAAATAGGGATGATCACAAGCAGGCAGAAATGGGAGATTCCCAAAAGAGCACTCAGACAGCTGGGCTGAGCGCGGTGAAAAACCTGACGTGATGTTGAAGGTGAACAAAAAGAAAGGGGGGAGAAAAGCTGTATTCAGAAACCGCTTTCCAATGAAGGCTCTCTCTCCCAGGCAGTCTCAAAGGAAGCTGCCAAGGAGAGAGAGCAGCTCTGTGTCCCCATCTCCAGATCAGAGGGTGAGCGCCCTTCGCGCGCTGGCTGCGGCGGGTGCGGGCACACTGCTCCCGTGGCACACACCAGCCTGGCTCCTGTTATGAATAAAAAGATACCTATTTTTGTTTAAGGTTACAGAGAAAAAACCAGCTCCTGCAGCGCTTCCCTGGCGGGGCAGGGCTGGATTTCCAGCCAGAGGCACGGCCCTGGCAGGGAGTGCCAGACTTACGTATCCGAGGTGTCCCTGGCGAGAGCAGTTGTAGCAGTAGACGGACACCGCGCGCTCCGCGGGCGCGCCCGCCGCCTTGATGGGCCCCGGCTTCGTCTGCAAGAGGGAAACACGGGCAAGTCAGCTCCGGCACCGCTCTCAATGCTGAATTAAAAATAAATTAAAAGTGCAGAAATATAATTTTATTAAGCTTAGATCAACACGCTCCTGCTCGCTGCTGGAATATTAAGTTTGGAGAAGCAGCAACAGGCTGAGGCTGCTGTAATTTTGCAGAGCGAGGCTCAGCCTGGGCATCACAAATGAGGTGGGAAGAGGCATCGCTGCCATCCTGCCCACCAGGCCTGAATGCAAACTGCTGATTTATCTCTGCCCTCCTCTCTCGGGGGCTGTCAGATGCAGCTGGGGAGGCACAGTGCCACGCCACAGGGAGAATGGCAGTCCCATGTTCCACAGCACAGACACGATGCCACAGCCCACGGCGTGGGCAGGCACCAGGGCTAACAAGAATTCTGGCCCAAAATCAGTGGGGCTTAGGAGCCACCTTATTGAACTCTGTGTTTCCTTCTCTCTGGGGCTAAAGGAGCATGGAAAAGTGGCCCTGATTTCACAGAAAACTGCAGTATTTGGCAAAGCTCATTGCAGGAATGGCTCCTTCCTTTCAATGTGTATTGCCATGCTCCTGTGCTGTGGGAACCACTGTGCTCTCAGTTGGAGCCTCCAGAAGAATGACAGCAGTGTTTGTAAAATAGGCAGGAACAAGGAGAACCTTCCAGTGCTGTTCTTTGTGAATCTGATCACACTTGCAGTGTCACCTTATTGTGAACTCCCCAGCCCTGGGTTGAAATGTGTGTTTCAGAGTCATGTTCCTTAGCTCACACCCACGCACCAGGAGGGGCCTGAGGGAAGACTAAGAAGAGTGACACATCCAACAGTGATTTGTGACAAAAGGTGGGCAAACAGGGAAAGGGAAAACCGACCACCTATAAAGCAATCTGAGTATTTCTCATCCATGTCTCACAGCAAGAGCTCTCCAGCTAACAGCAGTGTGTAAGTGACACACTAAGCTGGCTCAGATTTTCAGGTATTCTTTTATCATAAGTATATAGAAGAGACAAGGAAATAAAAAACAACACACTG
>NW_024500151.1:55000-126085 GCF_017590055.1 Onychostruthus taczanowskii
GGACACGGGCTGTGACGTGTGCTGTGACGTGTGCTGGGACACGGGCTGTGACGTGTGCTGTGACGTGTGCTGGGACACGGGCTGTGACGTGTGCTGTGACGTGTGCTGGGACACGGGCTGTGACGTGTGCTGTGACGTGTGCTGGGACACGGGCTGTGACGTGTGCTGTGACGTGTGCTGGGACACGGGCTGTGACGTGTGCTGTGACGTGTGCTGGGACACGGGCTGTGACGTGTGCTGTGACGTGTGCTGGGACACGGGCTGTGACGTGTGCTGTGACGTGTGCTGGGACACGGGCTGTGACGTGTGCTGTGACGTGTGCTGGGACACGGGCTGTGACGTGTGCTGTGACGTGTGCTGGGACACGGGCTGTGACGTGTGCTGTGACGTGTGCTGGGACACGGGCTGTGACGTGTGCTGTGACGTGTGCTGGGACACGGGCTGTGACGTGTGCTGTGACGTGTGCTGGGACACGGGCTGTGACGTGTGCTGTGACGTGTGCTGGGACACGGGCTGTGACGTGTGCTGTGACGTGTGCTGGGACACGGGCTGTGACGTGTGCTGTGACGTGTGCTGGGACACGGGCTGTGACGTGTGCTGTGACGTGTGCTGGGACACGGGCTGTGACGTGTGCTGTGACGTGTGCTGGGACACGGGCTGTGACGTGTGCTGTGACGTGTGCTGGGACACGGGCTGTGACGTGTGCTGTGACGTGTGCTGGGACACGGGCTGTGACGTGTGCTGTGACGTGTGCTGGGACACGGGCTGTGACGTGTGCTGTGACGTGTGCTGGGACACGGGCTGTGACGTGTGCTGTGACGTGTGCTGGGACACGGGCTGTGACGTGTGCTGTGACGTGTGCTGGGACACGGGCTGTGACGTGTGCTGTGACGTGTGCTGGGACACGGGCTGTGACGTGTGCTGTGACGTGTGCTGGGACACGGGCTGTGACGTGTGCTGTGACGTGTGCTGGGACACGGGCTGTGACGTGTGCTGTGACGTGTGCTGGGACACGGGCTGTGACGTGTGCTGTGACGTGTGCTGTGACGTGTGCTGTGACGTGTGCTGTGACACAGGCTGTGACGTGTGCTGTGATACAGGCTGTGACACGGGCCGTGACGTGTGCTGTGACACGGGCTGTGACATGTGCTGTGACGTGTGCTGTGACACGGGCTGTGACGTGTGCTGTGACATGCAATGGCAGCCGGGCCCCACCTGTGCAGGGCGAGCTCTTGCACGCGCTGGACTCAAACCTTTCCGCCCTGCTCCTGCCCCAGCGAACCCCACTGTGACAAACGAATCCCCTTCAGATGGCTCCCGGAGCCGAGGAACCAGCCTGACGCAGCCAAGGCCACTGCCCATGAAGCCACCAGCCATCCCCTGCTGGATGAGCGCCCTTCACTGCTGGGGTGTTCCTTGCTGCTCACATCCAACAGCACTGTCCACAACTCTGAGAATGGCAGGGAGGAATTTGGCTCTTCCCACCACTCTGTCCACCCCCGTGAAGCACAAGCGTTGCAAACCACCGAAGCTTGTGCTTGCAACTCACCAAGACCAGCCTAGGCTGACTCTGGGAGTGAAACCCATCACCAGCAATGTTTCACCATTCCTTGAGCCACTGAAAGATAATCATGGAGCGAATCACCGTGCTGCGGCTGCAGGCTGGAGCTGGGCACAGAAAAGGTCAGAGCAGCTCTATCACGGAAAAATATACATTTACTTTCCCCTAGAAACTATCATAATCTACTGGCATGCCAGCTGAAACAATGGCAGGTTAGCATCATTCCCTTATATTCCAAATTGCCAATATAAGGTATCATGTAATATTGTAATTATACCCAGGGTTTTTGTTGTTGTTATTTTCTTTAACCGTGTCATGCACCCAGTAGACTTGCATTCCATTGGGTAATTCCTTAATTAGGCAGATTTTTGAAACAAGTATTATGTACACAACAGACCGGAACGTCTCCTTTGGAGTCTTCCCAGTCTATCAGGTGATTGCATCATTAAGCCACACATGCTACGTAGTAAAAATCCTTATGAAAATTCATGAAAGATACACACTGAGCCTGGTGCATGCTAATAAACAAGAAACATACAAATTTAGTATTTTGACTTTTAATCCCCCTAAACTCCAAACAATTACAAATGAAATAATTTCTTTGCTGAATTTAATTTCTTTTTTTCAGCTATCTAATAAAACCTTTCTCTTCCCACATGAGTTGTGGAGGTCTAACCTGAGCCTCTTCCCACAAATTCCACTTTATTATATGTGCTCATGACATTTGGACATCACCAAAACAGAGTGAAATAATCAAGAAAAAAGTGATCTCACTTATCTTTTAGGGCTTTTTTTTTTTCTTTTCTTTCTTTTTTTTTTTCTCCCTTTCTTTTTTTAAGCCATGATACACATTAAATTAACAGGTAATTAATCAAATTTTATTTTTGGATTATACAGTCTGGGAAACCAAAACCTTTCCCAGAGGAAGAAATTTGACTTGCCCGGTCCACAGTATGAGCACTGTGAAGTGATCTCTTTCTACAGAAATAAGACATTTCTACAATGCATTTTAAAGAGATGCAAATAGCATCTACAATTGACTGTGTGAAAACGCTAAAGGAAGAGACAAAACATACAGTATTATATATTTGAAATAAATGAATGCAATCTTTTAATACTCTCACAAGCAGAAGAGAAAACCCTAAAATATTAATTCAAAAAGTCTTCTCTAAGAAACGGACAAAACCCCCTCAAGTTCACAGAGAAAATGAATGTATGCAAGATAGTGAGGATAACAACAATACAATCCCTGAATGCCTCAAAATCTTCATGGTTTAAAAGGCATCCCAATTTTCTCCAAAGGTGGTGGCATCTCTCTAGCCGTCCATGGCTAATTTTACAGGGAATGCAAAACGTTATTTAAAAACGATGGCGCATTAAACTCTAACTGTTCCTGATGTGGCTCTCAAACTACAAACCTATCTCCCCTTCTATTTTAATTTTAAAGTAAGTTAGCAAACACTTCGTTCCTAATCCCTGGGGACTATCTGTATGGTGACACAAATGCACAAATTTATGACAGTAACATAAATGCTCCTCCGAAGTAATGTGCAACATTAAGTGAAATCGTTTCCTGGAAAGATATTATAGGTATCTATATTTTATTTGCCATCTTAAACATATCTGGGTCTTTATGACCTTATTTTTAAAATGTATTTCCTTTTTACATTTCCTGGTGCAAATGGACTGCATAAATAAGCAATGTGCTATGAGGCTTCAGACTAGCCGATAAACCCTTTCAATTTTCATGCCAGCTTCTTCTTTTGTAATTCAAATCTGGCTGAAAACTGGCAGCTCTGAAAACTGAAACAAGCACTGCCACAAATACCTTGTAATGCTATCGACCTTGTCTGCCCATGCAGTGAGAAAGGGGGATGCATATGTGTCTGCAGTCATCCAGATAACACAACTCATTTTTTTGGGGGGATAACAGAAGCTGGACCCGAACCGCGCACCCAAAGCAGTCATTACCAGGCAGGCTGGAGAATAAGTCTCTTCAAAATACACAGCGCATTTAAAAACCATATACAGGGCTCAGCCACTGCTTTCATTACCAATTTTAATTTAGCTCCTTCAGTTTGCTAGCCAGATAAACTCTTTAGTGCTGTTTTTTAATCTATTTGCCACATTTTATGTTTAAGATTATAGTAATATGGGACAGGAGAAGGAATCACTTTTGGAGGAAATAAAGAAATAGATCCGCTTATCGGCGCCCATCAGAAAGTTCATTAATCAGCCGGGCTTTGTGCCCCCTAAATTGAAAGGTTAAATAATCCTCTCAGGAATATTTCTCGGCACCGCCGCCAATTGTCCGGAGAGAAGCTGCCATTCACCGTGCTCCAGATCGGTGACAGGGTATTTTACCACCGTTTGGGCCCCAAACAATGACGGACAAATGGCCTGGCTCACAAAGAAACCTTTTAGTACACGGATGGAGAAAGGACCACAAGCTTTGAAGTGGGGTGGGGGAGGTGGGGAGACACTGCGTGGGGAAGGAGGAGGAGGAGGAGGAGAAGGAGGTGGAGGAGGAAGAGGAGGAGGAGGAGACTCATGCACTGGGACATGTATATTTTATCTGAATGTTTATTAGGGGATTGGCCAAATGTTTATATATATTGCTATATATCTATATATCTGCGTATCTGCCAGGGCATGGCACCGGCTGCCCCCACGCTGAGCATATGCATAGTTACACATACATTTATACATTAATCTGAAAACAAACATTTGCAAAGCCTGTAAAATCAGAGGATGAACAGAACTCAAGCACAGTCATATTTATTAGCTAATACACGGGGGAGCCTGACAAACCCCAAGGTTTTAATTTTTACTGTCATTCTGGATGAGTTACAGCTTCCTTTCTCTCACTTTAATCTTTATGTCATCTACTGATCATCCCTCACCCTCACACAAAAAAGGAGGCAGTGCCACGTCTGAATAAGTTTCTTAGGGGAGCACTCTTAATAGGTATTTCTCGATAATGGACTCTTAATAATTATTTTTTTGGAAGTGGCTTCTAGTCACAGCTGAAATGGAAGTAAACATGGGAAAAACTTTCAGTTCTGCTGAAGAACATGAGATGCCATGTGACCAGTGCATCAGTCTGCTAGAAGTGAGTTTTGGGGTACATTTTAAATACATAATAATTGAACCTTTTCCATTTACACTCCCCAGCAGCTCGGCTTCAGCATCCTTCACTAACAGACAATTTCACAGAAGCACTTTCCTTACATTACCAACATGCCACCTGCACGTGGTAATGTTTATCCATTTTCTCATAATTTTTTCATGTGCTCTCCATTAAAGAGCATCATATATATTCAGGAATAGCAGTTATTTGCACCTAGATTCATGACGAGTGACATTCATCCCAAGTATGTCCTTGCGGAAATGCGTGACAGCTTGTACACAACCACTGACTAACAAAAGCTTCTCCATCTCCTTTTTGCACGCCTGTTTTTAAACATTGTTTTCAATTCCATGCAGTTTTTACTGTAATGTGACTTGGGACTTCCTGAGTAGTATACAGCATTTAAAAATGGGTCAGAGCCCATCAGGTTTCTGCTCTCACACACCATGTAAATATGCTGTTGACCAAAACAGTTTCCTCCAGAGCAACTTTTGAGTGTCTCACTGCTATAATTTTTCCTCTTTCCTTCCTGAGGCCACCATCAGAAAATCAGAATGAATTTAACCAGCTCTCATCTGGCATCAAAAGAGACAGAAACTGGGTATCTCATTCAAATCCAGGGCAATTAATTTTAAAGGAGAGATATTTCAGGGTTACTGCACAGTCCACAGAAACCCTCCAGTGTCTGTGCTCCTGCACAGGTGCTCATTGCCCCATTTTTTAAGTGCCAAAATAAGCTATAAAAATTCATCAGAAACAGATTTAGCTGCATAGTCAAGAAACAACACCAAAATACTTTCTGTTGGCTACAAGGTGAGCAGACACTACAGGTGGAGAAACGGCAAGCTTGAGGGGAGCAAAAAGAAAAACAGGGAAAGAAAAAGAAGCCACTTCTGGACACAACTGCAAGAAACACTGACCCAAGCAGTGACTGTCCTTCCCTTGCGAGTTCCTCACCTGCTCTGGTGTAAAGACCACTCCTGATCCTCAGCAGTGGGCACCCCACACCGGGCAGCATGCCCTGTGGAGACACCAGGAGCAGGGAAAGGGGCCCTGGCAGCCCAACGCAGGCTGCAGTGCCCGTTCCTTCACGGGGGGCTCCCCTGCCCATCTCAGCGGCGCTGTCGCGCTGCTGGGGCTTGTGTGTCGAAATTCAACCCAAATTCAACCCTGCAAAGTGAGTCCAGACCGAAGGCCCAGCCCTGCAGCCAAAAATTCCGCGTGGGATGCCTCCCTGTGCGCACACATCGCACCCCACACACAATTCTGGGGCTCCGTGCTCCTCGCCACGCCGCGCGCGCCCCCGGCCCCTGTAATTCCCTGTACACCTGGTTCTCCAAGACCTGAAATCAAAATCAGGATAATTCTGTCACGGGGATAGAAACTTTTCTGCACACATGACAGGACCTAACAAGATGCATTAACATCACGGAGATGATAGACCCTCTCGGAATTAAATCAGTGAATGTTTTTAGGGAACCCTAATCCGTAGATTATTAACATGATCGAGCATAACTTGAGGAAGTTACTGTCTCACCAGCACGAGCTCTGGGCTGCTGCGACACACGAATCACAGCGAGATGAACCACGCAGTGCAAGCAGATTTACTGCCTTTTCCTACTTTTTCCACTTTGCAATACGAAAATGCACAAAAATCCGTTTCATGGCATTTATCTGTATTATGTGCAACTGGGTTTTTTTTTTCACGTTTTAAAATGTCTGTTAAATTTGCAGATGATTTTTGGCTTCCTACAGAATTTTGAGACTGGTTCAGAGGTCTAACAAAACTTAAGAAAGATATCAAGTTTGGAGAAATTCTGGAGAAAATCTCAGAATGTAGGAACTTTAATATCAATATTTATACATAGCACTGACTGCAGAAAGAGGGCAAGGAATTCTTTTTTTCTCAAATGTTTTAAAAATGCATTGGAAACCTTATTTCAGATTGAAAATTCTATCTTCCTTATTTAGATAGTTAATACTTGAAATCATGATAATAATGTAAATGCTTGCCTAAGTTTGCCTTTTCAGACGAAAGGAAAGAAAGGTGAAATTTTTAAACTGAATTTGTAAGCATTAAAGAAAAAATAATCTTAATCCTCTCCCTTAAGAGAACTGCAGTTGAGTATATGAAGGGGAAATATTTCAGCAGCAAACCTTCCCTGATTATTCTCTTTGATTAATTACCCACTCACCCAACAGCTTTGGTGCATCACAAAAATAACCCAAACCCCTCTGGTTTTGGGTGTGCAGGGCTGGAGGGACACACACCACCAAATTTCATGTACTGCACAAAGAATGGCCGAGGCACGCGGGAGGTAGCCAGAGATTTAAAACAGTGAAATGCATTAATTTCTGTCCTTTTCTCTTCTCCATTTCCCTTTCACAGTGAAAGACAGTGCTTTTGCAGCAAACAGGGCCCTTGACACCACCTCAACACCCGTGCCAGGGCCGGGGTTCTCCAAGACAAGAACCACAGCGACGTCATCTGGAACCCCAAAATCACAGAAATGTTCAGCCAGCTCTATTCTGCTCTCTCCCCATTTCCAGACTGCTTCCAGAAATACACAGACATACAGTTTTTGGTCAAGATCTAATCTCTCTTTAACCCTCAGTTTTGAAGCAGCTTTTATTTTGTTTTCTGGGGAGCAGGTGCAAGAGCACGGGACAGATAAAAGTCAGAGAAGCAGGACACTTCCTACCATGGGTACTACCTGGTGAAGGTGAGTGCCAGGTGGTACCCGTGCTGCTGGAAGGTTCTGCATCCCACCCAAAACGTCCGCTCAGGTCCTTGCAGAAGAATTGTACAGGGTTATTAGAGCTACTTATTTTCCCCATCATAATTTAAATACACATTTCAAACAAAAATTGGGGAAGAACTTTTAGGTAGCATTTGTACTGAAAAGCTATGGCATATGCTTTGAATTCATAAACCTAACAGTTATTTCAGGACCTGAAACTGTCTTTGTTTTCTGGAAATTAAAAAAAAAAAAACACCAAAACAAATAAACCCCAAAAAGCCTATCAGAAAGAATATATTTTGTGAAACATGATTCCTTTGCAATAGAAAAAGATTTGGGGTTTAGGTTTCTGATAGCCTCAAAAAATATCTGAAACTTGAAAGAGAGTGGCAACTCAGCAAATTACAATTACTAGGGGAAAATAAAGTGTAAAATCACTTTGCCCAGCACACCGACCTCCTCTGACCTGCTGGCTTTTTCCAGGAGAGCTGTGCAGGGTTGGCAGCATGTCAGCAAGCATCCCTGAACTGAAAACCACTTGCAAGACGGGTCAGGGTTGGACAAGAGAGAGTTTAAAACACAGAGAGTTTAAAACCAGAATATCTGCTGGCCAAGCTCTGCCCCAGCTCCTGCACTGGCTGTCGGGGCAAGCAACCTCTCAAAGGGCAGGAAATCCTCACAAAGCCAAGCACCTCCCAAGCAGGGATGTGGAGTCCGTCATGCTCCAGGTGCTCATGTGCCCAGAACTCACAAGAGCCAGAGTCATCTTTACCCTAAATCCATGAGCCTGAGAATTCTGAGCTGCCTTCCCTGTAAAACATCCTGCTGAATGGATACTGACGCAACGGCACATGAGGGCCCACTCTGAGATTCCAACGTATGAGAAATACATTGCTTATTTCACAAACAGACTTCATTTTTTTCCCCCTAGAGCTGCTAGAAATAGCCTTGACACACCTGGAGAGGAACCGGCCAGGCGCTGCAGCATTCCAGAGGAGCGTGCTGGCCGCATGGCTGTGGCTGTGTGTCATGGCCAGTGGAGCCAGCCCTGCGGCCATGTCACAGCCACAGCTGCCAGGAACCCGGGCATTACCTCCTCCCCAAAATACTCCTCAACCCAGCCCTTCCCTCACCGCTCAACACCTAAAAAATCTATGCAAACCAAATGTGCTCTCTCTTTCTCTCTGTCTCAAGCCTAGATATTTTTTTTGCCAGGGTTGTATTATTTTTTTATTTTTCCTTCCTGGAAGTCACACTGTAACAGAGAAATTGACTTCCAGGAATATGGCTTACATTTTCACTTCAGAAAAGAAGTAGCAGGCCACGAGGAATTTTAATCATGCACACAAAGAAATCTGAGTGCAACATTTAAACACAAAAGATGCATGTCCCTTCGTGTCCTTCATACACAGGGCCAAATCAGCCAGTTCCCGCTTCACCTTCCTTTTATGTAAGCGGATTAAAAGTAAGATTAACAAACTGTCAAAAAGTGTGTTAAATGATAGCTTCTGCTCATTAAAAATTCTGATGGTTCTAAAGCTCTGTTGGTGGCCATCTTGCTCTGGGAGATTTCACACAGACGAGGCTGGTGAAGGCAGGGCACAGGGGACGGAGTCAGCATGGCTGGCTGCAGCGGCACCAGGGCAGGAAGGGGTTATTAGGAATGAGACATCCCTGCAGAAAGAAAACACTCCGTCCCAGTGAGACTGATGTTTTAACACACACATCAACCGCAAGAAACACCTCAGGAAAATAAAAACTTGCTCTGCCCACTCTAGGGACAGATTTCTTTACTTAGTTGTTATTTACTGGAGAAGAGTCTAACACTTGCACAGTTCATTCCTGTTTGACTGTGGTGTCTTTGTCCCTTCCTGCATGGCACAAGCCAGTCTGACAATAAGATGTGGTGAGATCTGCAGCCGGCCCGTTTGCATCTGACACCGAAACATGCCGAGCACCGTGCAGCGGCTGCCTGCCCTACCAGCACTGCCATCCACACGCTGGGGCCTCACGCCACAAGTGCAACCTCACACCCAGAGCAAAACACGGTCTCTGGGCACTGAAGAGAAACAAATTTCCTTTTTCTCCAGCGATGTCATCTGCTGGGTGGACACCACCACTAGCAGCAGCTTCAGCAGGCCGCTCAGGCCACAAAGGCCCCACAGCCCACGGGATGGGGCTGATGCCACAGCCGCTGGTCAGCGCAGGCAGCCTGGCCCATGGCGCTGGTCAGTGCAGGCCGCAGCCGCTGGTCAGCCCAGGCCGAAGCCACTGGGCAGCACGGGCATGGTGCTGGTCAGTGCAGGCCGCAGCCGCTGGTCAGCCCAGGCCGCAGCCGCTGGTCAGCCCTGGCCGAAGCCGCTGGGCAGCACGGGCAGCCCGGCCCACGGCGCTCCCCGGACGGCCACCGCAGAGCCCCAGTCTGCCCACGGCAGCAGCAGAGGGGACACAGGCTGTCCATGCAGAATGCGACCCCCTGCACTGCCCCTTGGCAGCCCGGGCCCGCTGAGGACAGCAGCTGCACAGGCTAGGTGCACGGGCAGCAGGTCAAACTTGAAGGGAAATATTGTGTTTTTTAAAGGATAAACTGCAAAACTGAAACAAACAAAAGAAAATCATTGGGGGCCTTCTCACAAGTTTTTCCACTGATTTTTTTTAGCGTTATTAAGGGTTTATCTTTTTGGTTTGTTAGAGGACCATAACCTGACCTCCACTTAAAATGCATAATAAATATCACTACATTTATAGCTCAAACCTGAAGTGACAGGAGAAAGGGAATACGACAGTGCTCCGAGGGTGAAAAAACACTGCAGTGTGCACCCCTGTGCCCTTAGGGTGCAGAGGGGATGGGACGGCATGTCTTGTGGAACATGGGCCGTGTTTCTCTGGGTTTGTGGAGCACCACAAACTGTGGCATTTAGGGAGTCACAGTTGTAAGCAAAGCTTCCTCATAACCCAGAACAAAGAGCTCAACAAGGCCTCCAAATGCCTTGTGCCCAAAACCAAAATCACATGTATTATCACTGACACTCCAGCAAGCTATGATCAAAACTGCTTATCCTGACTCTGTCAAAGAAGTCTTTGTCCTGTTATTTGATTGACAATAACCCCTTTGATAAACCTTAGTGGGTATGATCCAATTCACAAAATACACGAATAAAACTTGAAATATATTTTGACAAATATAATTGCTTTTCTCTGATGCAGGAGAAATACGGAGTGTAGTTGTGATAAAAATGATCTGTAAAAGTTTTAAATCACTGTCTTAAAGAGGTTATTAAATACTATTTTAAACCACAGTGGGAGTTTGATTTTTCTGCTGACTTTGATTGGCTTTTTTTTCAGAATAATTTCAGTTAAAAGAGTTGAAAGAATAAGTTCAAAGAAAGTACTTTCAGCCACTTATAAAGCTTTGATTATCACACAGCCCTTAGATTTAAGCTTCACTGCATGCCTTATGATAATCTTTTTTTCCATCAAAAGGCAAATTAAAATATTCCACTTACAATCCTTTTTGCCATTTCTTCACAAGATTCCTTGCGCTGGCAGTCTGTTTTGGCTGGAATAAGATGTTTCTGCCCATACAACAAATTATTTGCAACGCGCTCAAATTTGTCACCATGGCCAACGTCAACAAACGCCAGCACCATCCACCCCCCAGAGCAGGAAGGGTTTGTCATGGAGTCATTGTTCGAGCGCCCGCACGCCGTGCAGGGGCTCCGAGGAGTCAATAGATGGCAGTCCATCTCCTAGGAAAGTGACCCAAAATGAGCGAAATAACCCACAGCCTCACTGCGGAGAGAGGGGCAAGGAAGGCCGTGTGACCCCCGCACCAGCACTGACAGAAATCAACCAGGAATGCTTTACGGAAGGCGAAACACCGGGACAAACTCCGTGAGAGCCCTCTGCCCACGGCGCCAAAATCCGGTGAATCGCCACAAAACTGAGCTCTGCACGCAGGGCCACCTGCCTGGGGGATGCTCGCCACAAAGTCCCCAAAACCAGCCCAACTCCAGCCACTCTGTCCCCGGCTGCAGTGCAGGAAAGGCTCCTCTGGCCCCAGCAGCCTCCGTGGGCCACGGCACACAGCAACACTTTTGTTCTGAACCTGTGGCATTTCTCTTAATGCTGCTCTCCTACTTGTGCCAAAATATTTCGTTTTCCTACCACAGGAAAATTGTACCATGATTTTTATGGTGAAATACTGGTGTGCTGATATGAGAGAAAAAAACCTTGGCTTTTTGTTACAATCCAACAGATATATATATCTATATATCTATATATATATATATATATATATATATCTATATATATATCTATATATCTATATATCTATATATAAAAATATATATAAAAATATAATATATTTAAACATTATATACAATTCCAATTCGAATCCAGAAGTTTTGTTTCTTGCCAGAACATTATTTACTTCTGCTCTGCCTCGGGTGCCAAAGAGAATATTTAAAGGGAATAATAAAAGATAAAATTGTAAACAAATCAGATAATGCAGTTTATTTTCATGTACTTATTGCAAATATCAACCAATGTCTTTTACCGTACAAATTTTTAAATTCCAGGCTTATCCAACTGCTAATGTAACTTTGAGCCAAAGGTACTCTTCCTATGCAAGAAAAGGTGTGTAAAACATTTCCCACATGCCAGAAATGTGTCTTATTTGCAATAAGCTGCAATTCACTGCAAAGCAGAAATCTGTTTATCAGAAGGTAGGGCCTGATGCAATACCAATTAATCTGTGAGTGTGCCTATTTGACCACATTTCAAAATGTTCCTAAAATAAAAAACCATATATTTCCAAAGGGGTACTTTTAATAATATGCCCATATTTGTAACCACTACATTTTCTAACAAGAACTTGTTCTGACACCTTTTCTTACCTTTACTTTACATCAAGTGTAAACCCTGAATGCTTTCTAAAAAATCCACAGAAATAATTTCCTACCTCAAGATACCTCAAATTTTGCCCTGGTACAGCACTTGGTCAAGTTTAAGCAACCCCCTGCTTTTTTCTTTTTTTACAGACATAAGTATTTTATAAGTATTGATGGCAACTCACTTTTTAAGGAATTTTCAATTCAGGTAGGCAGGACTAAAATTAAATTACATCTTTTATCTCAGTGAAAAACAGAACCCAGGATGTTACTGCACCAAGTATTTCTGATCATTAAGTTCCAAGTGTTATAAACATTTCAAAAATTGTTTTCACATGCAGCCTTAGGGATTACAATGAAAGACAGCATTTACCTTTTTCCTTTATCCAATGTAAAACCAATCCTAACCAAACCAAACAAAAATACTCAGTGAATGCACCTTTTTTTTGCTCATAATGCTTAAAAAAAAAAAACAAACCAAAAACCAAAACCAACCAAATCAACAAAAAATCTTCACCAAATCTGTTTAAAAGTAAATTCTCAGGAAGGGTGGAGGATTTCCAGGGCAGATCTTTGTGTTAGAATCATTATGCACAAAACACAAATGAGAGGTTTTAAGAGCAGATTTCTTCTATTCATTGAATTTTGAAGAAAAAAGCAGAAAAAAGAGCATTCCACCGCCATGAAGAGGTGGAGGCACAAATTATAAAGCACATTCCATCTACTGCTTCAGAGAAAAAAACCAAAGTTTCAAAAAGAAAAGTAGTGGAGAAACTTTTCTACTTTGCTGAGAGCAGAGAACAGGGGTTAATTATCTGTAACAGCGAAATTCGTGTGAGGCCGATCTGGGGAGCCCTGAAAAGTTCAGAGGAACAACAAACCCCTGATTTTTTAAAGGTGTTTTTATGTTAGACAATGTTAGAAATTAATATCTTTAAGAACTGTGACACCAATGCAAAAATTTGTTTTTACTGGTTAAATACTGAACGAGATTTCAATATTAAGCAGATTTGCATGAATTTTGTTGTATTTTTGTATCTATTTCACATATGAGGAAAACTCTTAAGTAATAAACTGGTACAGTTTCACAAAGTTTTATTTTACTGTTTCAGGGATTAACGACCAGCTAGGGCAGGCCAAACAAGAGTCACAGCTATATCCTGACTAATTATAAATTATCAGCAAAAGTTTATGAGGTGTTTTCCCTCAAATTCATGTCTCCACTCTAACTGAGATTTATTTCACTCATCTAAGAAGAAAGCTCTGTCACACAGAGTGACTAATTACCAGCATCTGGGATATCTGAGATGGGATTACTGCTTCTGCTGTGCATCCCAACTTAAAATTTAACGCTCTTTCTATGTGTAAATGTGGTCACTGAGAGAAGAGAGGCAAAGCACTAATTTAATTATTACAGCATTTAAATGAACACACAAGTTTTAAAGATGCTTAAAAAATAGTGACAGTGTTTCATCACCCTCTTCAGTTCAAAAACTCTTGAGATGTTTATTATCTTCTCAGAGAAGATGCTTATCTATATTTTATGGTCAGCAGTTCACAGAGGAGTAAATAGGTTGGGTGTAGAAGAAAATAAAAAAGGTGTTTCTACTTACTGTTAGGTGATACTGCCTCCATATTTCTGGGCAAGCCTGGAAAATAAAAATATTGATCAGCTAGGAGCATGAAACAAGGTGCTTTACAGCCTGTTGGTTTTGGCATAACACAGTATCCACTGGTGTCGGTCACAGGAAAATAAGAAGCTTAACTGAAAGGGTCTGCATTTCAGCTTCAAAAACCCGGCTAGACAGTTTAATTGAATTTTACACTGGTTTAACACACTCCCTGCCATTGTCAGAAAGCCAGTAACAGTTTTCTCTCTGCCCTTTTTCTCCGAGGGGCAGAAGTTTGGGAGAGCAGTGTGCTCGTGACTGTAGGAAACATTAATGCTGCAAAACAAACAGGGGCGGATTTAAATTCTACATTTTCTGACCTTTTAAATTTACATAACGCTCCAGAAATTAAATCACAAGGTGCCTTCCTTTCATGTACAAACTGAAATATTTTATCTTTTTCGTACGTATTTCTTTCCTAATCAAAATATAATTGTTACATGTAATAATCCTCAGCAGCCTCATGTCAGATGAGTTGTAAACAAGAACCATAACAGATTGCTTTAATGTTGCTATTTTTACAATGACTTGCTTGCTTTTTTTTTTTAATTTTAATTTTTTTTTTAATTGCCAGACTTTCATACCAAGTCCTAAGTGCAGCCCTTGGAAAAAAAGAAAATTCAGAGCAGGTTTTTGAGTCACAGAAGTGACACAATTGACCTGAGGGACACACGAGAGATGGTAAAGAGGAAAACGTGGATCTTTAAAAGAAAATCAGAACATGTTGGTGGTCACTAAAGCTCAGATCACTCTTTCAGGGGTTCTTAATGCTTTTACAAAATGTACAATATTTCTGACGGCCCCTGAGCCACAGACAGACACGGAAATTGTGGCGCTTTTTGTCATTTTAGTACACAGCTACTGCAGCCGAGGGCTTTCACTTCTCTTTAGAAATTTACCTTCTTATAACAACAGCACTGCACTCATTTGAACAATTAGCAACTCGGTTTGCCAGCCCTCATTTTAAGAAAAGAAAAAGAAATGTAGTATTCCACGGCTTCTCCATAATATGCTGCAGCTGCAATTTCGAACATTGAAGCCTCACGACTTCTTGCACATGAGTACTATTAACACTTCTTTAGATTTCAAATAAATTTTTCACTCATGCCCAAATTCTTGCCTTCTTTTATTTTGATGGAGCGTGTTAATTAAAAAAAAAAAACACACCACAACCAGTATCTCTCAAAATAAAATCCAAGTTTTTGCCAGTCACCCTGTGGCATATACAGTGTGTTTTTCCCAGACGTGATGGAAATGATATTATTTATTATTCATTCCACCAGTAACATAATTGTCTGCAGAAAAATCTACAATCTGTTCTGTGTAGTGGTTCAACATTTCCCCTCTTGCTCAAAAGCTGTGTGTAAATATTTGCCTTTTATATTAATATTTCTATAAAGGAAACGTGTGGGGGACATCGCATTCCTCACCGAGGATCTGACAGTTTGAACACACTCAGGCTGTCTTTGAGCACAAACAAAAGGATTTTCCTCCTTCCCTAACTTAGCCAGGGTTCAGAGAGCAACACATAAACACTGTGTAGCCTGTAAAAATTGGTACCAGAGCTCCCAGCGTCTCCCTCAGAGCTGAGGAGGCTTCAGCTGTGCAGGACAGCTGTGCTGGTCCAGCTCAGGGGTAGCAGGCAGTTATTTATACATTAGTTCTGGATACTTTTCGATTACCACAGTGTGCCCGGGCTAATGTGGTTGAACAATTGCAATCAGCGAGTTGTCCTATCCTGGCAAAATGCCACTCTGTGCTATGACCTTTACTCACACGACTGCAATTTAATCACCGTCATCATCATCATCACCAAAATTACTGCATCTTTGAATAATTGTTTGGTTAGGTGTTTTCTCTGCTCTGGACACAAAGACATCACTTTGAGCAGAAATCTGTAGCTCTGAGTGAGAGCCACAGCTGGCAGAGCTCTTGTCACAACGCTGGGAGAGGCACAGCCCCAGCCTTCCTGGTGCTGTCCAGAGGTGGGTTTTGTCCTCAGGGGCGTTTGAAGGGCGAGGGAACACCAGCAGAGGGAAAGGATGAAGGTGGTGAGGGAAGGCTAAGCATATCCCTTCATTCAGGTGCTGACTGGGGGTAACACTGCTCTAGTGGGGTACAACAGCTGAGGAGGGGTCACTGTTAAACAACAGCTCTTCAGAGATGATGCTTTTAACCAGGAACCTCTGCATCAACGCAGGGCTGTTGTCTGCATCTTACATTGGGGAATGACAAATAATATGATTAACAATTACTACCAAATACTGTCTCCTCAAATGAGGCAAAGAGGTGTGCTGTGGACGACAGCATAGCCAGGCACAACTGCTGCCAAACCCATGATTTTCCTTATTTATATTTAAAAGAACTTAACCATGAATGGCCCTCCTTTAGAGAAAAGCCCCCATGGTACCCAGCTACTATGGCAGCGTGATGAACTACATTAAAATAAGATTGCATTTATTTCCTGCCCCAGTGGTCTGACCTTACTCACATTTAAATGTACCAGCACAAAAGGTGCCTACTGCAGAGGGCAGTGCCACTGCCACGGCGTGCGGCGAGGACAGCGGGCCTGCACTCTGTGACACCTTGGGCCACTGTCCCTGGAGCCACCGCTGTCCCCAGAGCCACCACTGTCCCCAGAGCTGAGCCACCGCTGTCCCCAGAGGCACCACTGTCCCCAGAGCCACCTCTGTCCCCAGAGCCACCTCTGTCACCAGAGCCATTGCTGTCCCCAGAGCTGAGCCACTACTGTCCCCAGAGCCACTGCTGTCCCCAGAGCCACCTTTGTCACTGGAGCCATTGCTGTCCCCAGAGCTGAGCCACTGCTGTCCCCAGAGCCACCACTGTTCCCAGAGCCACCACTGTCCCCAGAGCTGAGCCACCACTGTCCCCAAAGCCACCGCTGTCCCCAGAGCTGAGTCACCACTGTCCTCAGAGCCACCTCTGTCACAGGAGCCATCGCTCTCCCCAGAGCTGTGCCACTGCTGTCCCCAGAGCTGAGTCACCACTGTCCTCAGAGCCACCTCTGTCACTGGAGCCATCGCTGTCCCCAGACTTGTGCCATCACTGTCCCCAGAGCTGAGCCACCGCTGTCCCCAGAGCTGTGCCACTGCTGTCCCCAGAGCCATCGCTGTCCCCAGAGCAGTGCCACTGCTGTCCCCAGAGCCACTGCTGTCCCCAGAGCCACCGCTGTCCCCAGAGCCGCCGCTGTCCCCAGAGCCATGCCACCACTGTCCCCAGAGCCACCTCTGTCACTGGAGCCATCGCTGTCCCCAGAGCCGTGCCACCACTGTCCCCAGAACCACTGCTGTCCCCAGAGCCGTGCCACCGTTGCCACGGCCCCGTGCAAGGGCGGCCACTCGTGCCTGAGGCTGACCCACTGCACAGCGCCATAATGGGAGAATCGAGACTGGGTGCTGCACATTTTGACCCATATTGAATTTTATCAGGTGCTAATTATTGTTTTACCAGAACAACGGCTTAATGCATCTGTTGTTTAATTCCCACTTCCCTATTCTCCAATGTGAACATCAAAGAAAATAAAACACTCAATCTCAAACAGCCCCTGACAGCAGACCGGGACTCGAGAGCTCAATAGACGAGGCCCTTGCCACCAGTTCTCATATTTCCACAACAATGAGCAAACACAAAACCGGCACTAAGCGGCCTTTCCTCCTTTCCGCTCCCCTCGGCCGGTCGTCTGCCTCGCGCCGAGCCCTCGACGTCGGCGCGGCGGGGCGCGGGCGCGGGCGGCGGATTAGCCCCGCTAACATGCGAGCGCCGGCCGAAGGCGAGCAGAAACCCGCTACTGTATTTGGCGTATGAATAACCAAAATGCACGCGCTGACAGGAGACCAGGACGGGCCCGCGGCTCCCCGGGAGAAAATGTAGCTGTGATGAGTGACAGGGCTTTCAGGAAATATGTTCACAATCACAGACAGTGAAGGCCATGACCTAGATCGTTTAAGAGCTTGTCTTGTCAAATTATCAAAAGCTTCTTCGTCTCTGAATAAAGAGTGACATAAGTGAGTGTCAGAAAGCTGCAGGCTGACAAGCCAAGCATACAATAACAGCATGCACGTCACATACTTGCCGAACACCGCCACGGCTAGCGGCAAATCTTAATGAGAGCGCGGCTGGCCCAGGAGACTTGGGTCCCTGCTGGCATAGCTACTCATCTCGCAAAAATCCTTCAGCTCCGAGTCAGTTATGGTCTGACACGACGACTACAATTACTAAACACAACTTTTTAACAGAATCCTCTGGTGCTTTGTCAAAGAGGCAGCGGCTGCTTGGAGCTGCCCCGCTGCAAGCCACCACAATAAAACAAAAGATTTGCCAAAACACACACTTTTCATCACCTCCGCATGGGAACTGCCGCGGAAAACACACAATGCTTCCCTTCAAAGCCACTCCTGCACAAGCAGATGTCGAGACCTCTCCCCACGCTGCCAGTGCAGACAGCCGCCGGTGCCGGGCGGGCAGAGCTGGGCGACTGCCGGTGTCACCCCGGCGTTGGTGGCACGGCCGTGTGCTCACCCTCGGGTGCACGAGGACAGCCAGAGGCCTGAAGGGTGGGAAGGACACTGGGGAGCTCAGGAGGCAGAGCAAACGCCGTGCTCTCTGCCCAGGGAAAACGGCCACACGGATGCCAGCTGCCCCCGTGGAATGATCCCAGCCCGGCGCAGAGTGCAGAAACAACAAAGGCTGAAGGAACCTTCCCGGAGAGAAGAGGCCAGCGGCGGTTGGCACGCCCAGAAAGTTCTCAGAATATGCAGAGAAGATGGCAGCCGAAGCACCCGGCTGGCTCATGGGAAGGAGTGCTGACAATGCAGAATTTGGGCATTCGGCTGGGGCCGTCAGACACAGCGTGGCTACAGGGCACCAAGCAGCTGGGCACTGCTGTCTGCCAGCTCCTGGAGAGCCCACCCAGCTCACCGAGCACCCGCACACTGGTTCCCCCAGGTGCACATGGAGACATTGCCCCCTCTGCCTGCCTCCTGCATATCCATGGAGCCCTTCTCCCAGCCCTGCTGCTGGCAGGTGAGGCTGCACACCAACCACAAGGCTCATGACACCCACTGAACTGCCACGGAATCAGTCAAAAGCAGCTCCTTGGACGACCCTCCAAGGAAACCATGCGAGGCCGGGCTGCTTCCAGAACACCTCCAGCTAAGAGGGCTCTGTATGTTCTCAGCGCTGTCTCAGCTGGTGCACATGGAGACATTGCCCCCTCTGCCTGCCTCCTGCAGATCCATGGAGCCCTTCTCCCAGCCCTGCTGCTGGCAGGTGAGGCTGCACACCAACCACGAGGCTCATGGCACCCACCAAACTGCCACGGAATCAGTCAAAAGCAGCTCCTTGGACGACCCTCCAAGGAAACCATGCGAGGCCGGGCTGCTTCCAGAACACCTCCAGCTAAGAGGGCTCTGTATGTTCTCAGCGCTGTCTCAGGAGAAGTCACTGATCTACCAGATCATGAATGTATGACCTTAGAATGGTTTAAGTAACAGGGCATGTTTCCTAAGCAAACTAGGTGAGGCACCTTGAACTGCCTCACACTCACTTTTGGACCAAAGTGGAAAGTCAGCCTGACAGACTGTGCACAAGAGCCTGCTCTGCACCCTCTGATTTACAGTAAAAGGGAGTAAACTTGCTGAGAAGGACAAATTACAACTTCCTTTGAGCATCCAAAGCATTTCACAACATATGTTTGATAACAAGAGGATGGGGATTTTCCTTTTTTACAAGGAGTCACATGGGAAAGACAAGGGGTGATAGCTCCAAGTTACTCCTGGGGAGATCTCAGGTGGACACAGGAGAAAACCGTTCATGATGAGAACAATCATCTCTTGAGGGAAGTGGTGGACTCCCCAGAACTGGACACAGGATTTGGCTGGGCTGTCTTGTGTAGACCACGCTTTTGCCAAGAAACACTGGCGATGATGATGATCAGATGATCCATGAAGTCCCTTCTAACCGGGTGTAGGAGCCTGTGATTTCTCTCCCACGAACTGCTCCCATTTCCTCTGGAAGCAGGGCAGACCTGCATCCCTCAGAAAGGAGCCTCCAGAACTGCTGCTGACCACACAGAGTCACCTCGGACTGTCTCTTCCCGACCTGGCTTCTGCTGCCTCCCTCAGGAGTACTGGCAGGAATGATGATCCCTGACCACTGGCTCCCACGCGACAGATGATTCCCTCTCTTCACAGTCCCTTCCATCCACCACCTCCATTGCAGGCTGAGGAGCTGTGGCTGTGCTAAGGGATACAGAAGACAGGGTCCAAAGCTTTGCCCAGGTGCTCCTGCTTTCCTGATGATTCCTAATGTTGCTCCAGTTTGGGGCTCTTTTTTACAGCTTGTGAAGAGTGAACTGATTTTTTGTGGCATCATATCTCATAACTAGGATCTGAGTGCTAAACAGCAATATGCAGAACCTGTTATTCCGTATGCCAAGATGGGATTGGTTTACTTCACATTTATTGCCACTCAATGTCAATGGCCATTTTATTGTGTTCTCCCTCTGATTCTTACAGTTCTTGGGCAGTTCTGCACAGCTGGCTCACAGCACTGACTCTGTAAGTAATGCAGTCTTCTCAGCCACTCTTGTTGCCCCATTGTTGACCCTTTTCCATGTCACACTAGCATATCCCACCTTTATCCTCTTACTCCATGCCTGTTTAGTTTGCTTGAAAGCTTTTGGTCAGGAACTTTGTAAAACGCCTTTTGGAATTTGTAGACAATGTCAACTGGATCATGTTTACACACATGCTTGTCAACCTGCTCCTTTGAAGAACTCCAGAGATCCCTGAGAAGTGGGATTTCCTTTACAAAAGCAGCCTTGAATCTCCCCATTTATGTTATGTTTATACACCCATCCCAACATGCCACCACCATGGCTCCTGCCCCCTGGCTTGGTGCACATGTGCAGCTGGCAGTCTGGGACCCCCAGCCGTCCCTGGGACATCCCCTACACACTGTCCTTGCATTAAAAACTCAGTTACACTCATGCACCAAGCACGAGGAGTCTGCTGCCATGGCTGGCTGGGCTGTTTCACTCTCATGCTCCTCTGCAGCTGTTGGGCAGTCCTTACCCAGTTTTGGTAACGGGCTAGCGCTCACAGATTTGTAGGAACACTCACATTCCCTTCCATTTGACAACTTCTCTGGTGCTCCCCTCCACAAAGCAAGGTTTCAGCATGGGAACATTCCTGGATTCTTCCAATATGAACACCCCAGATGCAAAAAACACCTTGAGGCCATGAGCAGCAGCCTGCTCCTGTCCAAGTGTTCCTTTCGTGTCCTGACCACCTGTTGGCTTCACAGGCTGTCTGCTCTGCTCTCAGGAAAGATTCACTGTTGGCTGTGATTCCTCTGCCTCTGCTCTGCCGTGCCATGTCTCTCTCTGAGGACTGGGCAGGTGAGCTCCTGCTCTGACGCCCCAGGATTCACCCAGGTGAATGCCACAGGCAGCTTCACACCTCCCGTGCAGGAGCGCGCAAGAACTGCCCAAAGTTTCAAAGAAAACCTTTCTGATTAAAGGTGGACCCAAATGAGCAGAAAAAATACATGCTGTGCTGTTCCTGATAACCTGCACGGCTCAGGGAGGATTTCAATGCTGGTGTGATAGGGCACTCATGATTCTTTAGAGAAAAAATCAGTTTATGAAACTGGTGTCATAAAATGTGGAAAAGAGAAGAGATGGCAAAGAAAAGATGTTTCATTACAGATTGCAAGTCTGTCTCACTGCCTACCAGAATGAGTGTGCAGAAAAGTACAATTCACACTCTTTAAAGGTATTGTGGGCACATTAGCTGCAAGCAAAAGTACATCTAGAACACATTCTAATATCATAAGAAACAGCAGCTCCCAAATATGCCGGCTGACCTTTGCACATCTCATGTACCACCGTGACATGGTCTTTTACCAAACAGAAAAAATAAAGGCAGGAAGGAGACATTTAGAAAGAGATTCAAATATTTCTGAGTTTCAAAAATATCCAGTGCTTACAGAATCCCACAGGTGTATTTGAAAACCAAACATATAGGCCATATCTATAGTTAGAAACTGAAGTGTGTGTATATACGCCAAAATTATCACGATTTGCCTTTTATCCTTATGTGTGTTTAATTCAAGAGAAAAAAATATCATAAAAGCTTGACTGCTACATATAGGACTGAATTTTGGGGACATATAAGACCGTAATAATGTAATACAAGATGAGAGAAAGAGACAACTACATTTGTTCTCCCTTTAATTTTCTTCTATGTCTTACTTTAGTAGATCTTGTCAAACCCAAGGCTTCAAACTACTTCACTCTAATAGTATTTTCACTGATTAATATCTGATCACGGTGAAACAACCAGAGATCTGGAACTCCTGAAGCACCAGAGCTGCTCTTCCTTCTGGTACACTCGCAGCACTGCGTCTCCTGATTTCAGCCTCCCTACCCCTTTCGTTCCCCAGGAAAAAGGACGTTTGTGTCCACCACTGCCAAACTGAACCAAACTAAAGGCCATGTCTCTCTCTGAGGACTGGGCAGGTGAGCCAGACAATGCTTTGGTTTGTTTTCTTTGAACCAAAAGCTCTCCAGGAAAATTCTGACAGTGTAAAGCAATGACTAAACACAATTTTCAAATGCCTATCTAAATAGGTGCTACGTCAAATCAAACACGAAGAGATTGTAGCCACTGCAAATTCAGTTTTTGACAGACACAAACCAAAGCAGGCGGTGCCAAGGGCCATACTCACATCAGCATAGTGGCCCTTCATGTCGCAGCGGTTGCAGTGCTTGTTCCAATAGGCTCTCTCCAGGCATTCCCTGAAATAGTGCCCGGGCAGGCAGCAGTTCAGGCAGAAACGCGCTGGGCAGCTGTGCTGCAGATGGTCTCTTCCTGCACACAGACAGCACGGGGGAGCTTTCTGTGGAGAAGCACAAGCAGAATCACGCTAAGTGAGGGTGTTCCAAGAGCTCCTTCCAGCCCTGCAGCCCCCAGAGGGGCTGTGCTGGGGGAGCAGGGTGGGCACTTGCTCCATGCGCGCTCTGTGGCACAGCCTCACACGGTTCAGCACGCGGGCTGGCCGCGGAACACGCAGCCAGCTGCTCTGAGCACAAACCTGCGTCCCTGTCGAGCCAGTTTTCCCACCGAGAGAGAGTGTTTCCCCGAGGGACGTGGTCATTCTGAGTGTCCTCGTGGGTACAGCCCCAGGGTCTGAGGGTTTCACAGATTCTGTTGTGGGGGTTGCTAAATCCAGGCTGCCACGCAATGCCTCCCAGCTGCCAACAGTGTACTGACTGACTTTTAAACCTCCAACCACAGGACAAACTTTTGGAATATGTGGCATCTATCTGTCTGAGCTTCTTAGAGTTAGCTCCAGTTTTGTCCATGGTTTTTAACACTGTTCATATCATGGCTCATTATACTTTCTGCTTTCACTTATTTACTAAGGCTGTATTTCTGATTCAATAGATTCTCCTTGTTGAAACTACAATTGAAAAATATTTTACACTTGCCAGCTGTTTTACCATATAAAAAAAAAAAAAAAAGACGTTTCTGTATGGCACTTGAATTTTTTTTTCTCAGTTTACAGCCACATGGTTTAGTGGAAGTTGTTCCTGCCCATGTCATGGGGTGGAACAAGTTAATCTTTAAGATCTCTTCCAACACAAACCATTCAATATTATTCTATATTATATAATTCTGCATATTTTTATTTTATAAAAACAATAAAAACAATGACATCACCAAACAGAGGGATACTTTCACACAGTAAACTGACTTTGTGCAAGCAATCCTGTAACTCAGACCACTGCTTCAAAGAAAGGATAAACCACTGAAACAATGCTTCCAACAGCAAGCACAAAGGAATATCAAGAAAACAGCTGAAAGTTCAAGTGATTTAAGCATTGCATTTACCTTTGGAGTGGGACAGTTCTTGGACAAATGTCCCGTTCTGTGGCAGTTCCTACAAGTAACACTTTTGTCAGCTCTGTAGTACCGCATGCTGCTGTGCCTCACGCCCGCATAGTTGGAGATCTGTGCCTGGTGAAACACAGAGAAAAATGCATTTACCACTTGAGATTCTGTGCTTTGGGAACTGGGAATTATAAAGGTCAACGCTGGCAGTGATCCAGCAGAAATCTAATGCTCCCCCTGTACAATTTACACATCCAGGTTTGGAATGGGTAATTCTGTTGTAGAGAAACTTGCATTGTCTGGAAGGAAAGTTCTCATTCCAACTTCTGCCTCAGGACATTCTTTTTTGCTATTTAAGACTGCAGTTGTGAAGCTTTTCCTCAATTAGCCAAGATTTACTGTGCTATGTCACAACAAACTGGAATTTTCTCCAGAACAAATATAATGAATATCAATTGCAAATGCAAGTTACATATTCCTTTGCACGCATTAAGGCAAACTGCTTGGACAAAGTACAATGCTATACAAGTCTGGATGAAGTCTGCAATTTGCAATTGTAAAGAAAGACTTTAAAAGGGAAAAAAAAAAAGAAAAGAAAAAAAAAAGAGAAGCTGGAACCAACTGTCTCTCTCCCAGTGACCTCACACATACTTTCCGTGTAGACAGCCAGAATTGAAAACCCGATCTACAACTGTCATTTCCCAGTAAACATCACAAGTTTAAAAAAAAAAATACATGAAATTTTGGATGACTGAACAGGAGAGGTATAAAAATACCATTTCTCCTGAGGGAAAGAATTTGTTAATGTCACTCGACTGTATCGGCTGCACTGGACACTGGAAAGAAAAAGGGGAGGAACTGGGCAGAGCAGCTGGAGCTCACTCCTCCTGGATGCTCCAGCAGCTCGCCAGGGAGCTCTGGCTGCTGGCTCCACACCCTGCCAGCTCTCAGGACATTCTTTTTTGCTATTTAAGACTGCAGTTGTGAAGCTTTTCCTCAATTAGCCAAGATTTACTGTGCTATGTCACAACAAACTGGAATTTTCTGCAGAACACAAATATAATGATTATCAATTGCAAATGCAAGTTACATATTCCTTTGCACGCATTAAGGCAAACTGCTTGGACAAAGTACAATGCTATACAAGTCTGGATGAAGTCTGCAATTTGCAATTGTAAAGAAAGACTTTAAAAGGGAAAAAAAAAAAGAAAAGAAAAAAAAAAGAGAAGCTGGAACCAACTGTCTCTCTCCCAGTGACCTCACACATACTTTCCGTGTAGACAGCCAGAATTGAAAACCCGATCTACAACTGTCATTTCCCAGTAAACATCACAAGTTTAAAAAAAAAAATACATGAAATTTTGGATGACTGAACAGGAGAGGTATAAAAATACCATTTCTCCTGAGGGAAAGAATTTGTTAATGTCACTCGACTGTATCGGCTGCACTGGACACTGGAAAGAAAAAGGGGAGGAACTGGGCAGAGCAGCTGGAGCTCACTCCTCCTGGATGCTCCAGCAGCTCGCCAGGGAGCTCTGGCTGCTGGCTCCACACCCTGCCAGCTCCCACTGCTGCTGGGCAGGGCACCAGGCTGCCCTGAAACTGCTCCAGGGCTCCAAGGACCAGGAAGGAAGAGCTGATGTCCACTTGCACAGCCTGGCACCCCATCCCTGCCTGCCTCTGTGCCAGCCCCCACTCAAGAACTCCTTCCTCCTGTGACAGAGCACTGCTAATTGTCCCACAAAAAACACCACAGAGGGGTTTTCAATCCCATTTACTTTATTCTACTTGTTAATAAGCAACAAAATAAAGAATTATAGAAAAATTTGGTTGGATTTACCTCCAAGTCTTTATGAGAGATGGACCAGTCCACATCAATTTCTCCTGAAAAACAAAATTAAAATTAACTATATTTATTTTATATGAATATTTATATATAATATATTCGACATGGTTTCTGCAGTTATTGAAAATGCTAACAGGTTTTGATGTACTAAAGCAGAGAACCTAGTTCCATCTTTGGTAAAGGAAAGCTCCTGACCCACTGGGCACCAAATCTGCCTCATCTGAGCAGCAGCACAGCTGCAACTATTGGGAGAAGTTTTTCTGACAGCACACTCTTGTCCTGACCCCTGGGGTGTAAATTCAGGTGGGCACCCAGAGGCATCCAAAGGTCCTGGAGCTGCAAATCCTGGGGATGCCCAGCTCCAGCCCCGGAACAAGGAGCTCCTGCAGAGCATGCACTTCTCCTCTGTGGGAATTCACCAGCTCTGTGTCTGCAGCCCTGCATGCCAACCCCAGTGAGCACCACCTCAGGCACCCAGACTGTATCTGAGCACATGCACTTCCAAACAGCTTTGGTAATGTGCAACAAATCAGGAGGACACACTGAATTACCGACCGTCACACCATAACCTTCTCACACGCAGCCCTTCTCTGGGCTGGCAGGAGGCAAAAGAAACAAACCAGGAAGGAAACGGAAGGGCAGTAAGCTGAAGGAGCAGGGAGCAGCCAGAGCTGTTAAAATCCTGCGTGTGCACGTGGCTGAGCACACAGAGCTGTGCTCCCACGCCGCGCGGGAGGACCCACCTCAGCACAGTGCTCACCTCTGTGTGCCTCGCAGCAGGCACTGCAGCCTGAGTGCACACTGATCCTGCGTGTTTGCACACTGCTGAACGCACACTGCCCCATGCTGAGCCTGCATCTGAATCCCAGGCATCCTCTAGCAAAAATCACAGTATCACCACGACTAACAGACGGCAAAAAAATGTCTCCACTTTCGATGGTACCATTCATTTCCATGACTACAAATTAAAACTGCATCATCTATACTTTTATGTCTTCCTCTTCATTTACTGCAAAGGTCAGTAGCTTTGGCTGAGGTGTGTGCAGTAGCAATGTCACTCAGGTGCTTTGGAGCACAGCACCCGGTTACTGCTGCTCTTCATTCACCAGTCAGGGCTCACAGCACAGGTTCTCACCTCAACCACATCCTCACGTATTTTTATTTCCAACACCTGCTCGTGCCAGCGACTGTCACTGAGGCACTGGTAGTGCACGAGGCGGCCAGTTAGAAAGTGCTGTGAGTGTGTGTGAGGCTGAGTCGTGGCACACGAGGTGGCTGCCACTGGCAGGGCTGCAGCAGCCAGCTGCACTGTCACCCAGCTGGGAACAGAGACACGCCAGTGCCCCAGGGCAGCGGCGAGCTGCGGGTACCCTCGAGAGGAAACCCAGCCTTTTCAGGCCTGGCTGATAAAAGTAAAGAAACGCTGTCATATTTCAGTGCATTATTTATGGCTTAAATGCCTGTTAAGGAAATTAATTCATAAAGAAAAAGGTGTTTGTAATTCAAAGCCCTGCCTTGGCAGGCAGCGCCCGCCAGTGCCGTGTTGCACAGAAATGCAGATGCAGAATGGTCACAGAGCAAAATTACCAGCGATTTAACTCCTGTTAATCACCAGGCATGTCCTTCCTGAGGGCAAACCAACCAAGTTTCTCTTCTTCACTGTCAAAATCCCCAGCTTCACAGGGGGAAACCGTGACACCATGATTCAAATACTCCTAATACAAGAAGCTAAAATTGCTCCACTCAGAAAAGAAATATAAGAGCTTTAAAGCTGAATGAAATATTACAACAAAATCTCCCTTTACTAAATCTGCTTGGTGATATAAAAGCTAATTCTAATTCACAATAGATTGCATAAGGCTTTGTTTTCACACACAATAAGTTCTTCAGACTGAAACACCTAGGGAAAGTTTTGCTTCTGCACCCAAGTAGAAATCCTGCTGTAGAGACACATATAAAAATCTGCAACAATATCTCTCGCTGACCACAGTGTTTTGTCTGGCTCTAGATCAGGAAATAAATCACAAAAGTCTTCTCAAATTGACAGATCCTTGCTGTTCCTTCTGATTTTTTGCTCATCTGGGTGAATTAACGCATCCCACAGGCAATCCCGGTGCCCCTGGGTGGCTCCCGGCCACTGTCCTGGCTGCTCCCTTGGAGCACCTTGGCAGGCTGGGGTCCCCTGAAGCTCTCTGCAGCCCTTTTTTGTCACCCCTTCTGTCCCCCAGGCAGGGGGGAGCAGCCCCCCCGGGGCAGGGGGCAGCTGGCACCCCAAATCCAGGCGGCTGGGCTGGGGCACAGCCGCTCTGGCAGGCTCCATCCCCGGCTGGCAGCTCCACTCCATGCCCGGCTCAGCAGGTGCCGGCTCCTCCAGCGCCGCACCCGAGCCCTCCCGCTCCCTTCAGCAGGGGCAGGCCCACACGAGGTGGGTTTCTGCCCCAAGGAAGCGCTGCCATTGCTTGCTTTCTGCACCTGCGTCAGTTTTATTTCCACCCTTTGGAATACAGCAGTTCACAGGCTTATTCAGACACTCTCTTTCAGGATTTCCCCCTTTTTCTGGGGAGAAGTTGCACGTATGAAACTTACTTAAAGCCTTCTGGGAGTTAAATAAAACCAAGAACATCTTTTAATGCTTTTAATCTTACTCATCTTCATTTGTTAAGTGCTATCTCCTTTTTAAGATTACATTAATTTCCACACTAAGTGTAATACTAAGATGAATTCCTGTACTACGATTATATATATTTCTACACTAAAAAAATACAGCAGACTTTACCGTATAAACTTCTTGCATTTATACTTTGAGAAAATGGTGTTGTCAAACTGCAGATCAGGGAAGACGAGGATGTAAAATACACACCATTTATATGAAAATGGAAGCCCTGCACAAGGTTCTCCCTTTATCAAGTACCACATTTTGGCTGTCCTCTGCCCCCGCACAATGGGATGAATGGCAAGCAACAGCTTTGCTTTTATTTAAAGAAAAATTTTGAAAGATCATTGAGATTCACATGTATCCTTCCACCAGCATGAAAATGTAAATTTCCGAGCAGCGCTCGGGGTGAAGCCAGATTTAGGACCACTGTTCAATGTGCATTCAAACCTCCCCTCTTTCATCCCAGACAGGGAGAGGAGGGGAGGAGGGAGAAGGAGGACCAGCAGTCAAAACCTGAAATTGCCCGGGGGAACAATCTGCTTCCAGGGAACAAAACAGGGACTCAGAAGAAACAATAAACGGTTCACAAAATTTCCTGGTCTGCTCCAGCAGGGACCCCGGCAGCTGAGCGGGGCGCCGCTGGGCACGGGCTGTGACCCCCACAGTCTCACTGGCGTTGCACTCAGCAGGGCTGGGGCGAAACAGCCTGGCAGCAGCCCTGCCAGGGCTGTGCCATCTCCCTCCTCAGCAGCACAGGAGCTGCAGGGCGCGCACACCCCACTCTGGAAATAAAGAAAAAGGCAATTTCCCAAAAGAAGAAGGCAAGTGGGCATGTCCCCCTTCCTTCTACTTGGAAAATGCATGATGAGATGTGGTTTGTTTATTTTATGTTATGATCAGCCCCGAAACACAGGACGCTTCAAGCTGTGGCACAATGATACATGGGCCTGAAGGGCAAATACATTTCAAAGCTGGGCTTTAAAAATTGGATTTTGACTGCTAATTAATGTAGCATATTACAGACTAGAGAACTCTAATTATATTCCACTGTAAGATCTTCGTGGCAAGGACTGTTTCAGAATATCTCTGAACAATATTTACCATACCAAGACACTGCTTCTGCTGCTGGAAGAGCATTTTAAAATTACAAGCCTTAAAGCCCCTAAAAATCACTGGATCTGTAAGAATTTCACGACGTGACACATTGCACACATCTGAGCATTGCTGATTAGGTGTGCCCCAGAGGGACTGCGGCCCTGCAGGAATTGCTGCAGTGTCACAGTTGCTGTTTCACACGCTCTGGGCAGCGCTGCTCCCCGCAGCAGCAGCAGCAGCGCAGGGTGCCGGGGCAGAGCCCGGCCGTGGCCCGGGGCTCACGGCGAGGTGGCCGTGGCACCGCGGGGCACGGCAGGGCACGGCAGGGATGGCAGGGCACGGCAGGGATGGCATGGCAGGGCACGGCAGGGATGGCAGGGCAGAGCAGGGATGGCAGGGCACGGCAGGGCAGAGCAGGGCACAGCAGGGATGGCACGGCAGGGATGGCAGGGCACAGCAGGGCACAGCAGGGATGGCAGGGCACGGCAGGGATGGCACAGCAGGGCACAGCAGGGCACGGCAGGGATGGCAGGGATGGCACGGCAGGGCACCACGGGGCACTGCAGGGCATGGCAGGGCAGGGCAGGGCAGGGCACGGCAGGGCACAGTGGGACATGGCAGGGATGGCAGGACATGCGGCACGGCTGGGGGATGGCACAGGGGCACTGGGAGCGCAGGGACAGACGTGTGAGTGTGAGTGTGTGTGAGTATGTGTGAGTGTGTGAGTGTGAGTGTGTGTGTGTGTGCATGTGTGTGTGTGTGTGCGAGTGTGTATGCGTGTAAGTGTGTGTGTGAGTGTGTGTGACAGTGTGAGTGTATGTGTGAGTGAGTGTGAGTGTGTGAGTGTGTGATTGTGTGTGTGAGAGAGTGAGTGTGAGTGTGTGTGTGTGCACAGTCCTGTCCGTGGGTCAGTCAGTCTGTGTGTCTGTCTGTGTCTGTGTGTCTGTCTGTGTGTCTGTGTGCGTGCACGGTCCCGTCCGTGCGTCAGGCAGTCTGTGTGTCTGTGTCTGTCTGTCTGTCTGTGTCTGTGTGTCTGTGTGTCTGTGTGTCTGTCTGTGTGCGTGCACGGTCCCGTCCGTGGGTCAGGCAGTCTGTGTGTCTGTCTGTCTGTCTGTGTCTGTCTGTGTCTGTCTGTGTCTGTCTGTGTCTGTCTGTGTCTGTGTGTCTGTCTGTGTGTGTGCACGGTCCCGTCCGTGCGTCAGGCAGTCTGTGTGTCTGTCCCCGCGTGCAGCCCGCCCCCAGCCCAGCTGACTGCACAGCTGCACAGCTGCAGAGCTGCAAAAGAACAGCAGGGGCAGAGGCTGCTCCCCTGCAGCAGCCAGGCCCAGCCCGGCAGGGACCCCTCCCCAGGAGGCGCAGGGCGGGCAGGGGGCTGCAGCCCCCTCTGCCCCCCGCTGTCACACAGCCCCGCGTGGGGAACACTGCTGCCTTCTTAGCAGACATTTCCAGGATTTCTCAACTTCTCCTGCATAACAGAGACCATTTACTTAAAAACAAAGCACCTGCTGCTTAATGCAATACCTGTCAATATCTCTTTAAGACGGCATCAAAAGGGATCCCTATCTCCTGCAGGGAAATCAGTCGATGGAATTGTTGACAGAAGTTCAATTTGAGACATCTTCTCCTGGCAAAAAAAGGCGCTCTTGCCTCTCCCCCTCACACCTAAAATTATGTATGTGCCAGTAATGCACACACCTTTTGGCAGTAGGGAAATCCCTGCCACGCTTCATTTTCAGCAACATTTGTCTGCTATTTTTGAAAAGCATCACAAAATCCAACCAACAATACTCAACCCACTTTGCAATTAATTAAAATGTAAGCAGTTGACTGAAGCAAAGGCAGAGTTAGCCGAAAGCAGACCGGAGTTCAAACAGGAACAGCGACTCACACACCTGTGAGCAGCCCTGCAAAAGTGGGAACACCGCAGGAGCTGCAGAAGTTGTGTTAAACACAGTTCAGCAGCCCGTGGGGGAAGAGCTCAGCATCTCTGCCAGCCGGGGCAGCGCTGGCGCTCCGTCCCAGCAGCCAGGGCCCTGACCCCACACTGCGGCCCTGCTCCCCATTTCTGTGCCAAAAAACCTTTCCAGCCGCCCATCCTGCTGTGTCCCCGCGGCTCCGTGAGGCTCAAGGCCTCACGCTCCAAGTGGGAACAGAAACACAAAGCGCAGGGCAATTCCGTAACTCGTATTTCTGTGGAATATTTGTGCCACCGAACGGCCGAAATGCAGGGACACATGCCCAACATGAAGGCGTAGGGTGCCCTGTCCATTATGTAAGTGTGCATAATTTCCTGTCTGCTCTCTGTCTGTGCTGTAACACTGCTGCCTTCAGCACTGGCCACTGCTGGCCGTGGTAATTCACAAAACCCAGCGGCTCATGATTTTCAAAGCTTAGCGCGACATTTGCAGAACAAAGTAGGTTTTTCTCTCTTTTTGGTGGGTACAAGTATGGGGACCACAGGAACAGTTAAATTCATGGCATGGTTGGTCTACCACACAGTCGGGGGAATTCTTTAAATAGAGCCTGTCACTCTCTTTGCCCATCAATGGGATTTCCTTCTCAAACTGCTGATTCGTTCAGGTACACAACAGAGGAAATTTCAGTTAACCTTTGTTTCACCCCGGGGAAAAATCTGTCTGAAAAGTATAAAGTGAATAGATTAAAAAAAAAAAAAAAAAAAGAAAAAAAGAAAGAAAAGCTGCAGGGTTATTCTTCCTAGTGTTCACAGCAGTCAAAGTTAAACAGAGAAAAGGAGGCAAACATGAACATTTTATTCCCACCAGAGAATAAGGTATAATATATGATTTAGAAATCCCATTGTCTATACTATGATTTCTAATTTAGAGAAGGAAAGGCTGAACACAAATCTATTGTTCTGATTGGGTGCATCAAGATTTCACTTTTTGACTATTTTCTATATGACTGAAAAGTGAATAATACTTTACTTTGAAGAGAAACCCTTTTTAGCTATGTGATTGAGTTGTCTGAAATACCTTTTAAATTCCAGCAATCCTTGGTGAAGAGAAAAATAATAAATACTAAGTCATAATTACCTGTAAGAAAACAAACAGGGACAAAACCAAAAGTACAGTAATAAATTAAAGGGAAATTTCAGAGTATGTTACTGCCAAAAAAGGTCTTAGACTAGTCTAGGTTAATCACAAAACCCCCTATTTTGAGATGCAATTATAATTCCAAAACAGGAATAATTGATTTTTGCTTTCCAGCGCAATTCATCTGACAAGGTGTCGGCAGCACTTGCTGTGGTAACGGCCTGAGTTGCTGCAGAGCTGGGCAGGACAGACAGAGGGACAGAGGGACAGCGGGACAGGGATGGGCTGCAGGGCCTGAGCTGCCGTGGCTGTGCGTCCCGGGGTGGCACAGGAGGCTGCCAGCAGCCAGCCCGGCGCTGCTCCCGCTCAGGGTGACTCTGCCAGGCTGCACGGGGCCACGGGCAGCCCCACAGCAGCTCCTGCACAGGGCCAGCTGCTGCACAGGGCCAGCCTGCATGGCATGCGCGTGCTGCAGCGGCTGCAAGGCATGCAGCGCTGCCCGGGGAGCTGCGGGGACACCGGAGCCTGGAGAGCAACAGCCTGGGAACAGCACCCTGAGCCTGGGGAACAACACCCTGAGCAGGGGGAACAACACCCTGAACAGGGGGAACAGCACCCCGAGCCTGGGGAACAACACCGTGAGCCTGGAGAGCAACAGCCTGGGAACAGCACCTGGGACTTGGGGAGCAACACCCTGATCCTGGGGAGCAACACCCTGAACAGGGGGAACAGCACCCCGAGCCTGGGGGACAGCACCCGGGACTTGGGGAACAACACCCTGAGGAACACCCTGAGCCTGGGGAACAGCACCCTGAGCCTGGGCAGCAACAGCTGGAGAACAGCACCCTGGACTTGGGTAGCAACACCCTGAGGAACACCCTGAGCCTGGGCAGCAAAAGTTGGGGAACAGCACCCGGGACTTGGGGAGCAACACCCTGAGCAGGGGGAACAACACCCTGAACAGGGGGAACAGCACCCCGAGCCTGGGGAACAGCACCCGGGACTTGGGGAACAACACCCTGAGGAACACCCTGAGCCTAGGGAACAACACTCTGAGCCTGGGGAGCAACACCCTGAACCTGAGGAACAGCCTGAGCATGAGGAACAGCCTTGCTGCACTCCTACCATGTACAGAGGATCAACACTCGTGGCTGCTTGGCCAGCGTATTGCACCTTCCCTCGCCAATACAAAATGTATGAAATATAAATGTGAATAAAAAAGAGACAAGGACATCCACAGAAGCTTTCTCTTGTGGCGTCTGATGTGCCAAAGGCCCTGTGGCTAAAAGAAGTCGTGTAAGGTGTGTGCCAACAATGTGACGCGTCTCCCTGCAATGAAATCCAGATTTAAAGCTTCTTGGAAATTAATTGCTTCTTGGAAATTCAATGCTTCAGTTGAATCACAAACCTAAAACCATTCACCAGTAGCTGCATCCTGGAGAAACAGCACAGCTCTCCTGATGCTGCCATAAACAATAAAATAGAGAAATAATCCCTAAGTTGGAATAATATTGATGTAGATGAATATCTGAAATTTGTCAAGCTTAATTGGGGATCTTAACTTTTTCTCTGAAATTCCCAAAATCTTTAACCCAGGAAGAAATAAGTCACATTTCAATGCAGGCTGAGTGCCAGTCTTTGGGTATGGGCCAGAACTGTGGCTCAACTTTCTTTCATGCTGATAAATGGCCCAGTGGGCAAAGGCAAACTAAATCATCCCAGCTCTGGTGATTCCTTCCCATCCTCAGGCTCAGACCAGGCTCCCTCACACAGCCCCTGGAACACGAGGAGGACCACCACAGCGTGCCTGGGAGGAGACTGGCCCAAAACTGCCCTGAAGGTGGCAGGTCTCAGCACTTTCATCTTTTCCTGGGAGGACTGGAATGAGCTCCAGACAAAAGGTCTCCCAAAGAGCCTGGTCAGAGTCAGGATGTGGGAAATTGCATTACTCTGAGAGCAGAACTGCAGCCTGGGGACACAGAGAGGGTGAAATTCCTGCTTTCCAGTTTGGTCCTCCTGATGATGACAGCAATAGGAATGATAAGCAGGAGGTTCCTCAGAAATATTCCTACTGAACAGAATCCTTATTCAGTTTGGGTAAAGAAATGAGCACCTCCTCACAGATTGCTGTCAATCTGTTTGAGGAAATCTCCCCATCTGCCACGCTCCCTGGGTGCCTCCACACATTAGGTCTTCTTCAAACTTGAGCTTTCCAGGAAAAGAGAGCAGTGATGCAGTGACACAGCACGCCTGACAGGGACTGGAAACAAGACCCCGGTGCATCCGAGGATGTGCAACAGCACAGATGCTCCGTGAGGAGACAGCTGCAGCGTGAGCACTCTGCTCTGCTCGTCCTTCCTGGGCTCTCATGGCCTCACCAGCACAGGCAGATCCTTCAGGCCACCCCTGGAACACCCCTACAGCAGGCAGAGTTTGAGAGATCTTCTCCACGCCTTGGTCATGGCTTGGAAAGCATCTCCCAAGATGCTGCAGCTGCTCTTCCAAGAGTCACTGCCACGGAAGCCCGGTGGGTCCCAGCACAGATGGAGCTCTGCTGTCAAACTGCCACGGGGGACTGCGGACATTTGGAACACAAAAGCACCAAAAGCACCAGCATCCCGTGCCTGAAGGTCACACGTCCTGAGACTGGTCTTGCACTGGGCTCTGTGGGGTGAGACTGCGATGCTGCAGAGGCTGAGGAAGAGCACAAGGTCCTTTTCCAGGGCAGGGACAATGTTTTGGTGTTACTGGGTTTCACGTGTAAAAGACATCCCTTCTTGGGAACAGAAAACAACTGGAATGGAAATATTCCCAACATCAGCCTTCTGCTCACAACAGAAAGCAGTTTAGCAGAAATATGTCATTCTGTACTTAGAGGCACGATGTTGAGGTGATGAGAAATGAAGTGGCCTTGCCAAAGAACTGCTAAATCTCGCTGGCTACAACAGTTCTGTCCTTGCAGCAAGGGCCACAGCAGAGAAGATGTCACTCTGTTCCCTTCTTTCTGTTTCCAAAGAAAAGTGGGGAAAAGGAAATGTTCTCTGTATAATCAGCAGGTAACAATTCTCAGTGAGAGAACTCCGGTTTTGCTTGTTTAAAAATTCCTCAGTGCTGCAAGGAGATAAAATGAATCTGAGACCTCAGTTTCACCTCTGTTTCCCATGTGTAGTGGCACAGCCATCTCAACAGTGGGGCACAGACACCCCACTGCACATGGGGAGAAAATGCTCTTTCTACCATTAATAAGTAAAACAAAACAGTTTTTGCAAGTAGTGTTTACTTGATTTTTCTCTCATTATTTTCTACTTTCCATTTTGTGCATGCCGTATAACTGCAACTGACATTTCAATGGTGGAGTCAAAAGCACCTCCTACAATGCTAAAGACATAGTTATTTATACCTTGATCATTTGTCTCTGTGGTTTTGTTTTTTTTTCTGTTTGTTTGTTAGGCTTTTTTTCCTTTCCCCCCCCTTTTTTTTCCTTTCTTTTACACAGATACCACAGTAGCAGGAAAATCCTTCTCACTGCTACCGATAACCATATTACATTTTAGGCACGCTGCTGTAAGGAACAGAACTTTCTCCCATGTCTCCTAAATTTCGGTTCTCTAACAATGTGAGCTTTTCTCCACCCGAGGAGCGTGGTGTCTGCCCCTCTTGCCCAGGTGCTGAAGGCAGGAGGGGTGCCCAGCACCACGCCAATCCCACGTCAGTCCCAGCGGGGGCTGCCCGAGTGTTTTCAGTGCCCGAGAGCAGAACACAGCGACCAGGAGAGCTCACACTCCTACTCCTCATTGTAAGCACTTGAATTCTGAGAATTTAACAAGCCTTTACTGAAAATTAATCAGACAACAGCAGTACTGAATAGTTAGCCTGCATATAACTAGTTGTAACACAGGACGTACGACATTTAATATCGCTTTCTCCTGACATCAGTATAAACACAGGGCACATTATATTCTAGCACTTCCTACCTAAATTCAAATACTGCGAGCCTCAGCTTTTTGCTGTTCTAACAGGAGAATGCACTTCATATTTATATGTTTTCATTTGCTTTATAATATTTTGCTTGATTAAAGTTTCTTCTTTTTTGTTTCAATGTTGATTTTTAAACAGCAGTATTCTTTAAAATATGCAGTTATTTAATTCAGGTCAATTACTTCATCTGACAGAGCCGAAGTGATTGTGAAATATTTGTATTAGTCCAAGAAAGCTGATGCACATCAGAAGTTGTGATTTAAGTCACTCCTTCCTGATAAAGACTCGACCATCTGAGCAGTTTTGCCCGTGTACCTCGGGTGAAAGTCCCCTACGCTGCAGCAGAATCATGGTTCTACTGTGCAACTGACTAAATATAGCTTCTGTATCACAGACCTGGGCAATAACTCACAAAATATTTGATTCTGGGGAATTCTTGTCCCTTCTTCTGGACAAGAGGAAGGGATGTCTGAGCCCATGACTGAAGGGCTGGTTGCAACACAGATCCTGCTTCTACCTAGCAACACTGGGAAAAAACCAACCAGTCCCATCACTGAAAAAAAATCACCGAGGCCTCATTTGAAATGTGCAATCAACCAAGTTTCCTGAGCAGGGTGGTAGCTTGTCAGTGCTTTACACAAACAGTGCAGACACTGTCTCCAGCCCGCACCACCTTTGGCTGCGGGCAGCGAGGAGGGAGACCAGACAAGCAAGGGAGCACAGCATCCGTGCTCAGCCTGCAGCAGGGCACAGCAGGCACCACAGCCCACGAGGATGCTGTGCCTGAGGTCTGGGTGCGCTGGGATGGGGAACACAGGGCTGAGGTGAGCAGAGACACCCCTGAAGAGCTGGCACCATTTCACACCGCAGCCCAGAGGAGACGCGCGAGGCTGCGGAGGAGGAGCAGGGGCCGGGGACAGCCCAGGGCCACCCCGCTGCTGACAGCCCTGGGCAGGAGGGGGACAGGGGTGACACCGTGCTGGCCCTGCTGCTGGTCCCCGAGGCTGTCCAAAGTCCTGTCCTGCTTGGCAAGCCTCCCCACGGGGTGATCCCAGGTGGGGACGCTGCTGCTGCCGCGGGCTCAGCCAGCGCTGCTCCCAGAGACTGAGCAGCTCTGGGGCTGCTGCAGCCTCCTGCCAGCAGCAGTGCAGCTGAGAGCCTGGCTGCGGGGAGCTCCCAGAGACCCCAGCAGCTCTGGGGCTGCTGCAGCCTCCTGCCAGCAGCAGGGCAGCTGAGAGCCCAGCTGCGGGGAGCTCCCAGAGACCCCAGCAGCTCTGGGGCTGCTGCTGCATCCTGCCAGCAGCCGTGCAGCTGACAGCCTGGCTGCAGGGAGCTCCCAAAGATTGCAGCAGCTCTGGGGGCTGCAGCATTCTGCCAGCAGCAGTGCATCTGGAGGAGCCTGGCTGCAGGGAGCTTCCAGAGACTGCAGCAGCTCTGGGGCTGCCTGCAGCCTCCTGCCAGCAGCAATGCAGCTGAGAGCCTGGCTGCGGGGAGCTCCCAGAGACCCCAGCAGCTCTGGGGCTGCTGCTGCATCCTGCCAGCAGCAGTGCAGCTGAGAGCCCGGCTGTGGGGAGCTCCCAGAGACTGAGCAGCTCTGGGGGCTGCTGCAGCCTCCTGCCAGCAGCAGTGCAGCTGACAGCCTGGCTGCAGGGAGCTCCCAAAGATTGCAGCAGCTCTGGGGGCTGCAGCATTCTGCCAGCAGCAGTGCATCTGGAGGAGCCTGGCTGCAGGGAGCTTCCAGAGACTGCAGCAGCTCTGGGGCTGCCTGCAGCCTCCTGCCAGCAGCAATGCAGCTGAGAGCCTGGCTGCGGGGAGCTCCCAGAGACCCCAGCAGCTCTGGGGCTGCTGCTGCATCCTGCCAGCAGCAGTGCAGCTGACAGCCCAGCTGCAGGGAGCTCCCAGACTGAGCAGCTCTGGGGCTGCCGCTGCATCCTGCCAGCAGCAGTGCATCTGGAGGAGCCTGGCTGTGGGGAGCCCTGCCGGCGCTGCCATCCCGGCAGGAGCAGCCCGCAGCCCGTGGCTCCCGGGCTCTCACAGCCAGCACGGACACCAGCAGCAGAACAGCCACCACTCACCCCGCTCTGCCAGCTCCGGGCTGCCTCGACGACAGGAGCATGTGGCTCAGGAAAAACACTCCAAATCTTAGCTGCCAGTTAAAAACCAGAGCTACAGCCTTCCTTCCATACACTCACCTCCTTAACTCAGGGCAAGACCAGAGGCAGGAAACTCCCATCATGTTATGACATCTGGGTGGCAGTAAGGACCTCTGCTGAGCTCAGCCTCAAACAATTTTATTTCAAGTGCTTGACACATGAGCAATACAGAAGTGCTGGGATGCTCACGGTTGCATTTCCTTTTGCCATTTGTTAGTGATTCAGATGATTCAGGTATGACTGAAATCAGACATGTATTTTGCACGTACTACACAAGTCTGAAAATCAGATATTAATTTTAAAAAAATTGTGAAGAAAGTACATTTGAGGTGCATTATTTCTACACTTGCTTTCATTTACATCTGTGTTTGTATAAGATCAACAAACTCGATGAAGCTCTAGGAAAGATGTGATTACATTCCTTTTTTTTTTAACAGAGTTGAAGAGGGAAGCATAAGAGAAATGTAATACGCAATTTGTTACCTAGCAGATCTTCAAATGGTTTTAAAAAATGAAAGTGAGGTATAAACATAAAAAGCCACCTACTCAACATAAAAGCAGGCAAATAAACACACTATTTATAGCAAACAGATTACATCATTCACCAGCAACATTCAAAATCTGGAAAACAAATGGACCAACTATTTAAACTGAGAAAGGAATGCACAGCTAGCATCCCTCTTTAGGAAATATAAAGAATGATAAAGTCATTGGTTGCCTGAAAAGAACATATCTCAGGAGCTGTAGAAACACTGATTTAGTTTTTGCCATTGTCTCTGACACCACGCTCTTTGAATTACACACCTGCCTCCAGCCTTCATTATTTCTGTTTCATTATAATGAAGATTATACTTTTGACTTCCAAGGCTGCTTGTGTTGACAAAGCCCTGCAAAACTTCCCTTTCCTTTGCAATATGACAGTGCCATAACAAACCCCACAAACAATTCTGCCACAAATAGGGTGTTTCACACACAGCAGCCCAGCCTGCCACCACACAAAAAGGGAGTGCTGTAGGGAGCCCAGGTGTCATCCCAGCAGGTGCCACCACTGCCACTGACACCAGCAGGAGTGCTCAGACTGGAACACCTCAGTGACTTCAGCTGGGAACAAGCAAGTGGAGAATGGGAGATGCTTCATGGCAGACAATATCTGCCCTGCTAAAAATGTCCAGAAGTGCTGAAATATCCAAAACAACCACTTTTTAATTCAAATATTTGAGTGATATGGAAGCCTCTGTGGGGACTCCCTGCGTGACTGACATCACACGAATGCATCACTGTGATGCTTCCGTGGGGCCCTGTGCAAGGCAGGGCTCCTGTGGTGACTAACGGGGACAGGGGGCCAACGACACGGCCCAGGCTGGGCTGGGATCCCTGGCTGTGATCCCTGGGTGTGATCCCTGGGTGTGACCCCTGGGTGTGATCCCTGGGTGTGATCCCTGGCTGTGATCCCTGGGTGTGACCCCTGGGTGTGATCCCTGGGTGTGATCCCTGGCTGTGATCCCTGGGTGTGATCCCTGGCTGTGATCCCTGGCTGTGATCCCTGGCTGTGATCCCTGGGTATGATCCTTGACTGTGATCCCTGGCTGTGATCCCTGGGTGTGTTCCCTGAGCTGGGATCCCTGGGTGTGACCCCTGGCTGTGATCCCTGGCTGTGATCCCTGAGCTGTGATCCCTATGTGTGATCCCTGAGCTGTGATCCGTGGATGGGATCCCTGGCTGTGATCCCTGGGTGTGATCCCTGAGCTGTGACCCCTGGGTGTGATCCCTGGGTGTGATCCCTGTGTGTGATCCCTGGCTGTGCCCATCACCCTCTGTCCCACAGCGAGGCCTGGCTGGCACCACTGACAGTGGAGGTGCTCTGGGTGAGCAGGTGCTGGCAGGTGGCACAGCTGGATCTGGGCTGGGCAGCACAGCTGGCTCTGGCCTGGACAATGGGCAGCACAGCTGGATCTGGGCTGGGCAGCGAGCAGCACAGCTGGATCTGGGCTGGACAATGGGCAGCACAGCTGGCTCTGCTCTAGGCACCAAGCAGCACAGCTGGATCTGGCTTGCACAATGGGCAGCACAGCTGGATCTGTCCTGGACAATGGGCAGCACAGCTGGCTCTGCACCAGACACCAGGTGGCACAGCTGGCTGTGCACTGGACGCTGGGCAGCACAGCTGGCTCTGCTCTGGGCAGTAAGCAGCACAGCTGGATCTGGCCTGGACAATGGGCAGCACAGCTGGATCTGGGCTGGACAATGGGCAGCACAGCTGGCTGTGCTCTAGGCACCAAGCAGCACAGCTGGCTGTGCACTGGACGCTGGGCAGCACAGCTGGCTCTGCTCTGGGCAGTGAGCAGCACAGCTGGATCTGGGCTGGGCTGCACAGCTGGCTCTGCACCTGCCCTTCCAGACCTGTCCAAGGTGCCAGGTGCCCAGGACTGTGCCCAGGGCTCTGCTGGCATGTGCTGAGGGATGGCTGCTGGGCACCCGTGAATTTACAGCGCTGACCTTCTCGTGCTTTTACTCAGGGCTTCTGTTTGCATTTGCTCTTTCAAACATCATTTCACCTGAGTTACAACCACCAGCACCTATGGCTTCAACAAAAAGTCAGTAGGGCTGCTGCTGTTCAAAAAGAAAAGCAGCATTCAAGTGTTTTGTCAGGAACACATTTTACCTGCTGTGATGTGGCACTTGGTTAGACCGAAGGAGGGACTGTGGCAAACCCCCGGGGTTCTTCTGGGCACAGTTTCCGAAGCTTTTGCACATGCCTGCAGTCTTTATTCATGCTGAATTACATAAGCTCCGTTGTTTTTTTTTTCCCTCTTCCTTTTTTTTTTTCCCCCCTTCTTTTTAATTCAGCTATTCATGCACTCAGAAAAATGTTAAAAAATTAAGTTTCTGTAAACACAGTGTTATCTTAATAAGTTCAAATATTATTAGACTATTCCCTGGGGGAAGAAAAGCAATATGTTCCAAAGCAAGTGCCTGTATATTTTGCAGAAGGTGGCTACTCTGAAATTAAGAAATGCAAATGATTCTACAGTTGATGTGCCTCAAAGTAAAAACACTGATATTAAATTTTGAAAGGGTAGCATGAGACAGTGCTGCTTACGCCAGAGCATCGGGAGGATGCCAAGGGACCCAGAACGATCCCGGGTCTGGGGTTTTCAATGGCACAGACTAGTGATCACAGGATGCTGGTGATACTCTCCAGTTACCCCTGGCAACCCTTCTCAACTGTAACGATGCTGCCCCACAATAGCTTTCACCGGGCAGCTTTCTCTTCACTTAGCTGAATGCTCTGGGACCATCTGTGTCGGAAAGCATAAAAGGCCAGCCTGCCTGTGGGCCCGTCACTCTGAACACCACCTCTCTGACCCCGATTAAATACAACTTTCAATCCCTTTTGTCCTCCCTGTTGACTTCTCCTATTAAGGGAGCCCTTTGACAAAGAAAGCGGAAGAGTGGACTAAGTGCCCCCAAGAAAGGTGATGTCTGATACTGCTCAACACAAGGATTAGCAAGCCAATACATAACAAAAGCAAGTTTGGGGGAGGGGTAAAGAGGAAAAGAAAAAAATGGTTTTATACAGGTCTTTGACTAATTCAGTAGGTACACAGTTCAACAAATAGCTATACAAGAGGCCTGCTCCCAAAGAAACAACTACCAGGGAACAATAAATCCAGGAGATACCTTCCAGCACGGCGAGGCCGTGACATTGACAGGAGCACTGGATGTGTCATTTGCTACCTATGGGCCACGGGGAGAGGTGCCAGCAGCACTCAGGAAGTCACTTCAAGGACAGACCTACTCCTAACTTGGGTCACTTGAGGTGACTGTAATGGGAGTGGGCGACACAAACACCAACAGCAAGAGCAGCGCCAGGAGAAAAGCTAAATACCTGCACGCCACAGCTGATTGTTCCCAAAGGCATGTACTGAAAGCCACCTGCCTTTTGGAAAATGAGGTATTTCTTTCTCTGAAAGAACAAAGTACACTGTGGCACCCAGCAGCAGCCTGGGTGTCCTGGTGCAGCAGCACAGCAGCAGTCAGCACGGGGGACACGAGCAGGGCGCAGAGCCCACCGCAGCCCCCATCCTGCCTGGCCTCTGCAGAGCACCAGGACAGAGGGACACAGAGCCTGCCAGCATGGGGCACTGCTAGCGATGTGATTGTCACAGAGGAGATCAGGAATCTGAAGGTATCGCCACTGAAAAACCTGAGCCACACACAAGGTACTTCCCTGGAGCAAAGCAGCAGCAGGAGCACTGGGGACTTTATTTCCGTGGGAAAAAATATATTGGAAAGGTAGAAGTGATCAGAAGAGAGAAACAATAAATGGAAATCCATACACAAAGCAAACCCTAATGAGCCTGGGGTGTTTTTAATGCCAGCAGTATTTCGGCCAGGGATGCAAGCAGATCAGGTTGTCCTCGTGTCAAAAAAAAGGCAAATCTACGCAGGCTTCTCGTTTAGAATATGCTGACTGTACCATCACAAAACACAAGCCTACTTCTAAATAGAGTTAGAACTGTGCTTGTGTGAGAGCCGAGGGGTGAGCAAGAGTGCTGACCATCACCCAGCAGGCAGTGCCTGTAGCTCCAGAGATGGCTCTGGACCCCTCCAGGACAGGCTCTGCAATCCTCCTCAGCCACCAGGCTTTTACCCACAGCTTCATTGCCATGAACTACCTTCCTTTTGAAATTTAATGTTTTATTTGGCACAGTCAATTTAGACTACAGATGCATTTCCTTCTTCCTCTTTCTGTCTTTTTTTTGAAAGGGGGGCAAAAGACATCAGTGAAGTTCCCAAATGGGTGCCACTGAAAATTAGTATTTCTCTATGGACTGTGGAAAGTAATAGATGGGAACCTGTTTCTAATAGTTTTACTTTCTGTGTTATCTGGAGAAAAACAGATTCATACATACAAAGTGGACTGTTTCAGAAGATAGTGCTGTGAAAAATGAAAGGCTGTTCCAAAGTAAAAAGTGATTATTTCAGAAGAAATGAGAAGCTCCAATGTCAACCCTACTGCCTGAATCAGCAAAAAATCAAAGCTTTGCATAGAATAGGAAATTGGAGATTTTCCCTAAATTTACATTTCTTTCTGCTGAGCACATTTTTGCTTCAACATGAAAGAACTTCTTAGAGACACTCCTAGTTTCAGACATTGCTTTTTTGCTATGGTGTTGTAAAATGCTGCTGCCTGGGACTGGAATTCCATTAGTACAATTGGAAAAATTTATGTATGAATGCTAGATATGAGCCACAACAGCCATGGATAACATCATGTAAATGAAAATTTTTTTTTTTTTTAAATGACATCTCCTCAGTCATATTGACAACTGTCCAACAGAAAACCCAAAGCCACATAAACTAACAAATAAAAATTGCAGTTTCTCCTGGCAGATTCTATCAGAAACACTGGCAAAACATTCCCATATCTATCTTCGATATTTGGTGCACTACTACTACAATAAATCAGGAAAAACTGACTCTAAAAATATCATCCTAAAGCACTGTGCTGTTATTAAAACCTAAGTGATACATACCACTTGCATTCTACGTATGTATGATCATCATTAGACAAGCAAAAGACATTCCTTTGATATTACAAGGACCTACAAGGCTTTTTCTCAAGACTATCCACCCAGTCCTAAGCCTCCGAAAACCTAAACTGCAAGAAGTACAACTGACACTGGCAATTTTCAAAAACCAAGTTCAAGAACCGAGGCAACCTCAGCTGGGCTTACAAACCTTAACCTTTAGGAAAGAAACCTTTTCCTTATGGGAAGCGATTTTTGCTGCTGAGCATTCCTGCATTACTGCTGGGTTTCTGGAGCACACAGCAGGTCAGGGGCCAGAGAATATGCTCACATCACAGCCTCCCAAAGAGAAAAGGAGTCTGCAGAAAATGCTGCATGAACTGCTGATTCATCCACACCACACACCCACAGTGGAATCTCCAGCCGCAGGCGTGGAACCCCCTAGGTCTGCCAGGACCTCGAGGAAAACCAATGCATCACCATTTCACAGCCCAATCCAAATTCATCTGCTCTGCATTTCCCTCTTTCCTTTGGCACCACGCATATTAATTGTGTGTGATGATCTCCAGGTCGTGCCCTTCCACCAGACCACGCATCTTCAGCAGACCAGGTCACCAGGTCTGCAAAGCAGATGCACAACCCAGAAGGAAATCCCAGGCAAAGAGCAGAGATGTTACTGCAGGAGGTGAGTGGAAGGAACATGCACAAAACAGTGCTGGGAAAAACACAGCAGCACCAGAGGTGCTGGCAGTGCTGTTCCTGACTGTCGCCATCAGAACGTTGCATTTGGTCAGTGACCAGGCTGGGGTTTTAACTCTAATTTCACTCTGCTTCAACCCCACACACAAGCCAATGCATTCCATCATGCCTACTGTATAGCATGACACTCAACAGACATACACAAAGTTGCAAGAAACACATTTTTCTTAGGACTACATATCCATCCTTTCGGACACAATTTGTATCCAAACACGAGGAACTCACGTCACCATGATATTTTCTGAAAAACACCTTCACCAGGATTTCTTCTCCTGGGAAGCCGAGAAGCCTCAGAGAAAACAAAAATTATCTGATTGCTTCTCCTGTTTTTGCTGCTTTGGAATGTGCTCTGGAGGTTGTTTACCAACTGGTCACTGTTTGATTGGTCTCATGTGAATTGTTTTAACTTAATGACCAATCACAGCCAGCTGTGACAGGGCTCTGGAAAAGAGACAGTCACGAGTTTTCATTATTCATTTTCGTTAAGCCTTCTGTCTGTATCCTTTCTCTATTCTTTAGTATAGTTTTAGTACAATATAATATAATGTGATATAATATAGTATGATATGATATATGATATAATATGATACGAAATGATATGATATAATATAATATGATATAACTTAGTATGATATAACATAGTGTGATATAAAATAGTATGATATAATATAGTACGATAATGTATAGTACGATAATATATAGTACGATAATATATAGTATGATAATATAATATAATATAATATAATATAATATAATATAATATAATATAATCTTCCTGAGAAGACGGGGTCAGATTAATTTCCCTCCTTCATGCTGGGGACCCAGAGACAAACTCCAACAGCACAAAGCAGAAAAAACATAAACCAGCCCCAAGCACAGCTGTGCCTTCAGCCCACGATATCTGGATCCTGCTGGTGGGGTTTTCTTCTTCCACCCTCTTGTCCTCCAGCCTTGGCAACTGCCAGAACTCCTTCCCAGCCGTCCAGCAGAGCTCCCGTGTCCCTCCTGCCCCAGAGGGGGTCGGGCAGGGCCAAGCCACAAAGCAGGTCCCACGGTGCCTGGGGAACTGAGGGGGCTCCATCACACACAGCACGGCCCAGCAGCTTCACCGACACGGTACCAGGGCCAGGTTCCCAGCGTCAGGCAAAAGCAGACACACATTTTCATGGGTGGAGATATCCTTTTTCAACTGAATTGTCATCCAGTCGAGTATCCGACAGGAATTTGCTTCCACCACACAGGTGTGGTGTCAGGAGGGAGAGGGACAGAACGCGCCTGTGACCTGGGGACGAGCAGGACACCCTGAACCACACCTGCAGAGCTCACACTCAGCTATAAATTAAATCTGAGGTTGCAACCTAACAGGTTATTAAAATCACCTGAGTGTGGGCTCCGCTGGTTCAGCCTTCCCACAGACTTACACTGGAGGCCTGGTGCATCAGGGGGTTTTCCCCCAGGTGAGTGAGCAAGGACAGCGCAGCAACACAATGCAGATGTTTTAAACTTCCCTCCCAGATGTTTGTGGAACGCATCAGCTCCGCTCAGGCTCAGGAAAGGGGCTTCAGTGCCTTTTGTCAGCACCCCGTCTGCTCCCCGCGGCCTCGTAAACAAGCTGCTTTCTTCAGAAATACACCAGGCCTCCAATTTAAATTTATGGAAAGGCTGAACCGGAGGAGCCCACACTCAAATAATTTTAATAACCTATTAAGTTGCGACTTCAGATTCATTTTATAACTGTGTTCCTCAGGGAACTGCACTATCAGGATAAAGATAGAGTTTTTTTTCTTTTAAAGATAAATAGCATCATTAATCTGCAACATTTCTTTTCTATTATCTTTCAAAATGAGGAGTTATTTTGTTCTGATCTTGAGGTAATTAGCCTTCATTCACTAGCCAGAAAATGTCTGTGTTCTGAAAATTAAAAATGTGTCATTAAGTGGAATTTACCATAATGTCATTTATCTTTATATAGTTCATCAGTGACAGCAATGGGCCTGGGAATCCATCAGCTTTTACCGAGGAAGCATTAAAACAAATTGAAAAACAGAATAATCCCAGGCACTCTTTAACACAGTCAAAGCCATTTGGGTAATTAAATAGTGGTATTTAAAGTTTTAATTTAGATTTTCCCCTCTGTTCATCAGCAGTCAAATGAGATGTTCATATTCATAACTGTTTGTAATAAAGGGTTTCATAAAGCAAACAGAATATCAATGCTGTTAAAATTAAAGGGAACACAGAGAAACCTTTCAAGTACAAAGAGGGAAGTTCATTCCTGCTGCACCTCATTTTCTGTGGCCGTACCTGGCTGGCTCCTCTCCCTGACAGTGCCCAAATTCTGTGGTGCCCGTGCTCTGGGGGTCACCGCCACCTCTTCCACTCTCTTTGTCTCTGGTGCTTTGTGACTCCGGAAAGCCAACTTCCACAGTTTGCCTCCCATTCCCATTGTTTTCCAAACGTTTGCATATTAATCTCCAACATCTTTTATCTTGTATATTCAGCTCTGGAGAGTGGATTGTTCTGCTGTGTTCCTGGAGGCGCCGCAATGAGAGACGTGTGCCCGGGAAACCCGCACGCGGTACAAATAATGCTAAAAATAATTATTTAGGGACGCAAACTGAATGGATAAAAGCTTTCCAGCACCGCTCTCGCTAGGAAATATTAGGCCCTCCAACAGCTTTTGCCAAAATTAAACTGGAGAGAAAAAATGGAGTAGTTCTTTATGAAAGAGTTTCACCTGAAATAAGTCTGAATAATGACACCTTCAGCACATGTACATCCTCTCCAAAACTCCATTGGTGGAGATGCAGTTATTTAAAAAACGGGAAAACATTTATCTGTGCTCTCTTCTGAGTGCACCTGCACCTACATTGGACTAAAACTGTCGGTAATTTACCCTGTGACTTTTGTTCTCTTGTTTAACGCGGTAAAAAATGCCACAGGACTTTAAAGTGTTTTCAAATGAAAAGTAAAATAATTTCTGCTTGCCTTCTTCTAAGTAAAGCCCAAACCTCCCAAATTATGTCTCCATTTGCAAGGTTACAGAGACATAGACTGACATTTTCCACAGAACTGCCTGAGATATTTTATTTTTTGATCCCAGAGCAGCAGGCTATATATTAGGCAATAAAAGAGGCTCTTTTATAGCACCAGAAAGAGCCATCAGGAACCTGAGTGCCTTTGTAATTTTTCAGGTATGGAGTGGAACAACTCAGCACAGTATAAATCAGGTACAGGCTTTACAGCTCAGTAAAAAACAAGATGCTGACAACAATCTGTCATTATGAACACTATTCCAGCAATGTTTAGGGTTTGGGTTTTTTCACATATATTTTAATTTTATTTTGAAATGTAACCAGATGCTTTGGAGCCAGTGCTACACCTTGGCCTCCACTGAGGCATGGTCATAAGTGCTGTGGAGATCAAAATGAACCCAGAGGCGCCAAGATCAAGACATACATGAACACAACCTGCACTACGTGCCAGGATTAACTGATTCTGACTGCTTTTTAAAATTAAAATTAAGATCGGGTTAGCAAAAGCCTAACATGGACAATTTTTAAAGGCACATGTGGAAGGAAATAGACAAGAGAGTGCACACTTATGCCTGCTATGTAGCACCAAAATAATTCAATCACTTCAATAAAGGAGTGGCTGGAGATGTTCCCTCTCAGTGTGTGGGCAAGCTGGAAAGGAGCAGAGCCGGTCTGTCCTGCACCTGCCAGGACACACTTCCAGTGGGAAAACTGAGGAACCTGAGCATTTCCAGCCGCTCCAGCACGGCAGCATCCGCAGCATCACCCAGGTGAGCCAACGGCAGCTGGCAGCACAGACAAAACAAATGCAAAAATGTTCTTTGAGACGGTTTTACACCGCAATTCTCAGCGGCAAAATACAGCGGGCAGGCTCAAGTGTGCCCCTTGCCCCCCAAACCACCAGCGACCTCAGTGGGGCAGCAAAAATAGCTCGGCTTTCGGTAATGTGAGCCCAGTTCTTGTAATGTTTAACTTCACTTCCTGTGTCTTTGTGCCGCTCGAGGAAGTGAAACTCGTGCACTGCAGGTCTGTATTATTCCCCGCTGCTGCGGCGGGCTGGCAGACAATGTCTGCAGTGGTCTGCAGCGATAAGGGCTGCCGGCAGGACGGATTCTCCTGGGGATTAGGCAGCACCATCTGGGGCCTGGGCTGATCTGCAGCAGCTGCCGGCTGGAAATGGGTGCTGTGTTGCCTTCTGATGTAATGTTGCCTCCTGGTTTCGAGGAGCAGCACGGCGACCCAGACTCACCAGGGTCACTCGGGCCAAAGACAACGCTGACACCAATGTGGTGGACGGTCACAGGCCTTTATTGTTTCATCTCGTGGGGTTATGTACTCTAGGGTGCTACTCTACGTCAAAGGGGGTCGGCTTTTACTGTTTTACGGGTAGTAAGGAGAGAAAAGCTACCAGAGTTAGGGAGGTTGCATTCTTTGCTTATCTCAGGAGATTAGGGGAGAAGGGAGTCTTGCAGCTGCAGCTTTCCGTAACATCGCGTAATCTTCCGCTCGCCTATCCCTGTGTAACACATCCTCACTACAGTGCTGCTCCTGGGCTGCTCCACACCTCGCTTCCAGCTACGGTTTGCTGCCTTTTGGGGAAGACAGCAGCGAGGGAAGGGCCAGGGGTGCCCCACAAGGCGAGGCACAAACCTCCAGGGGCAGCCGGGCAGGGCCAGCAGCGCTGCTCCTCTCCTGGCCCCCGCTGGACAGGACAACACCCAGGACACTGGGACAAACAAACCTCGGAGGGGCCGCAGCCTGGGGAACCCCAAATGCAGCGCTCCCCTGCACGCAGGGAGGCAGGGGAGCTGCCAAAGGCACCTAACTCACAGCACAGCTCAGTCCTGTAAGGAATTCTGTCCTGCCACCAAGGAGGAATGAGGGAGCTGGCAAATTATGAGCATGTAGGTTGTCTGCTGTGTTGGCCAAGAGAGCCCTTGCCTAGAGGTTTTTGGCATTTTTCCTTTACCCACTCTTCTCTTCCTTCACTGATACTCTGCTGCAGCTGCACCTTTGTAATTATACGCAGCAAACCATAGGGCACTGTCTAAAAACAATAAATCTCATTAAAACAATTAAATTGATTTTTTTTAAGGACGTACATCTGACGAAAAATCCATTTAAAAGACGTTGAACAAAACAATGAGCAGGAAAAAGGAAAAATTTTGGTGCGATCTCCGGGAATGCCTTTTAAAGTTGATACTTCAGCAATGCTAAGACAGCTTTGAATTTGGGTTAAAAGTATCCATTATTGATGTTTTCCCGAACTCAGGAGAATCTCCACCATGTCCTGTACTGAGGACCGGGAGATGGGATGGCAAAGCCACCAAGGTAAATTGGCCAAAGCCAGGAAACACCCAATCACCAGAAAATATTTAAATACCCATCCTGATGGCAAAACCAGGCACGCAAAGACCCCACAAATGTCCTGTGCAGAAGCCAGACATTTTCAGGGTGGTTCTGAATACCCCAGCAATGCTGAGGAGATGATTTTAGACCTTTTCCTATTTTTTTCCTTTTTTAAAATTACACCAAGCTATGGATTGTTGACATCACACCTGCTGAGAGGACTATCCCATCTACTGTTTTCCTACCCAAAGCATGGGTAACAGGCGTTGTCCAGGGAATCTGACTGAAGGAAATCTGAAAGGAGGCTGCCACAAAGTGTCACATCCATCCCCTCTGAATGGATTTGCAATGTTTAGTTCTGTGTAATGACAGCATTTAACATCATAAACTCGACCCAATTTTAAATGCCTGAAAACCAGGTTCCCAGTCCAAGAAATACTGATGTACACAACACCCCTTGCTGATGGCAAAACAGGTAATTGCATTTCTGCAACCAATAACCCTTATGTCTTTTTACCTGTTCTATTCTTGCCAGATATTCTGTTAACATTCCAAGTTAAACACACTTCTGATGTACAAGTATAGCTCAAAAAGACCTGCTACTTTAGCACTACTGCGATGAAGATATTGCATTTGACAGGTATAAAGTAAAAACTGAGTTGAAATTCTCTTGTGCCAGCAATACACAAGGTTTGGGAGAATAAGAACCAGCCATCCAGTGGCAGCTCCCAGTCCATATGCTGCTCTGCTCTGGCCTGAACAGACTCATTTTAAAAGCATTTTCACTTTTTTCCCTGATGGACCATAATTTTTCAGGCAAACAGCTGACTGTGTCCCCTTTATGCGACTGATGAAGACTTTAGTTGGTTTATTTTCAACAATTTCCTCCCTACCCTTTCACAGGAATAAAAGGAAAAGAGGTAGAGCCGAAGAGCTGGCCACTGGGTTCCAGCACCAACTGTCGGGGTCCGCTGTTGTGTGTCTCTGCCCCGACACAGGGAAAGGTGGTTCTGGGCGGCCGCGATTGCGAAGGATGAGTCTGCCCTCTCAGATTTTCGGTCTTCAGTTCTGTTTATTATCTCTTATCTACAAAGTTTTCTCTCTGCCCAGCCGAGGCCCGCTCAGCAGGACAGTCGAGTGCCCTCTCCCCCGCCCACAGGGCGGCTGTGTCTTTTATAGTAAAAATTACGTGTGCCATATTTACCTTTATTTCCCAATCCTATCCACCCTTATAGCCAAGTGTCCCTTCACCATGAACCAATCCCCAAGTGCCAACATCACCACACAAAATGGAAGACATGAAGAAGGAAGAAGAACACAGGACCACGCCCTGAATCCTCCATCTTGCCTTCATGACCCCCCTGTACCTATTTTTCTAAAATTTATATTTCCCTCCATAAATGTACCATTCACACCCAAGAAGTTCTCATTTCCTCCGTCACAGGTTCTTCTCCTTTTGATGGATCGAAATCCAACCACCAAACCTTTTTGGCATCATTCCAGGGTTTGCGAGCCCCCCAGGGGCTCCCCTGGTGTCTCTGCACATCCACAGTGATGTGCTGAGATCCCACACCAACCACTGCCGCACTCAAAGCACCCTGCACTTGGTGATGCGTCATCCCGGAATATTCCAGGTTGGAAGGGACCCACAGGGACCATGGAGGGCAGCTCCCTGCCCTGCACAGGGCAGCCCCACCGCGTGCTGACAGCGCTGTGCAGACGCTCCCTGAGCTCTGCCTCTGCACTGGGTGCGACTTCCAACGCGTTCCGAAAACGCGGAGCACGCAGCGGGCGGCACCTGGGGCTGGCACTGCGCACACGGACACCCTGGCACGCAGCGTGCCGCGGGCAGCAGGGCTCTGTGCCCGCGCTCCCCTGGTGTCCCCTGCGGATGAAGCCGCGCTGGAATTCTGCTGGGAAGCAAACGGTGCCCCGCTGTGCTCCTAAGAGAGACAGCGGCGCCGTACAGTGAGAGCAGGAACACGCCCGGGGAGGGTGAGAAAACCACGGCAACAAAAAAACCCCCAAGCATGACAGCTTTAACCGGGCTGAAAGGCAACACGCAGGAGGCACAGGAAGCTTTGGACATTATTTTACTGGGCTAGGGCTCTAAGTAGACAATTATATGCTTTAATGTTAAGATTCCCTAAGCTGGCTTAGCAGCCTCCATAAAATAGTTAGAAGGACTTGTTTCACAAGAACATTGTCCATTTGGAAAGTGAGGAATAAAGGCAACAGAAGCGTAAAAATAGGGTTCTACAGAAAGTGATGATTCTTCTTAAAATAAGAAAATACAAGCAATTTGCTTTTTTTCCCAGATGAAAACAAGCTTATCAAAATGATTATTAAAATAAAATTTCTAAATAAAGTTGTAATGCCTGTTATGCTAAAAAAAAAAAAGAGAGAGAAAAAAAGGCTAAGTAGGGCTTCCCATGACTAAATGGATTAATTCTTTAGTACCACACAATTCCTGCTCTCCACACAGTTTCAGTGAACATCTAAATAAACACCCAAAGCTTATTTCACACAAAGAAAAGATCCATTCTGAGGAATAACCCCAACGCTAAAAAGTTGTCGTTTTGTATAAAAGGTGCAGAAAAGCTGTGCGGGAAGAAAGGCACTTTGGGCAGGTTGGCGGTCCCCGGCAGGATCTCTGCCGCAGCCGCGCGCTCCGCGATGTCTCTCTCCAAGGGTCGCTCCCGGCGCGGGGCAGGAGCTGGGCTCGGCCCCTGGGAGCCAGCAGAGGCACAGGCAGGGCAGGCAGGACAGGCAGGACAGCAGTGTCCCTGCTGAGCGGTGACACGGCGCTCCTGCCACCTGCTCCTGCCGCCACGGGCGCGAGCGCTCTGCCCCGCGCCGTGCTGCGCTGCTGGGCAGGGCAGGCATCTGACACCCGCAGCTTTTGACAAGTGTATTACACCGGCTCTTTTAACACGGGGAAAACTCAGGAGCTATAAACCCTACTGGGCTCTGGGAGAACTGGAAAAGTTATCCCCAGCCTCCGAATTGCTCTGATTCCTTCTGCTGCACACAAAGGCCTGGTTCTGCTTCTTTTCTCTGTCTGAAGAGCAGCAGCCAGCTCTTGGTGCAGGCCAAGCCCAGGGGATCCCTGCTTCCTGCCTCATCCCAACTTACACTGGATTAATGCTGAAACGCTGCTTTCTCTCTCACAAGACGCAGCTTGTCATCAATACAGCAATTCTAATCTCTCATCCCTCCTTCTGAAATGTTCTGTACTTCAGCAGACCAGCAGCTCTTTCATGATTGCTCAGTGTAGACTTAAACAGGGGAAAAACCAGCACTGTCTCTCAAAATTGGTGTAAAATTACAGCCTTTGAGGGTGTAACGACGCTCACTTTTAATGAAAATATTCTGATGGCACAGAAGCCACATTTCTCCTGACACCAAGGAATTTTTAACAGTTTAACAAGCAGGTTCAGTCCAGCACACACCAAGCAAAGGTTGTCACTACAATCCACGCCCTGTGCTGAACTCAACAGAGCAGGAGGGTGGAAGGTTTCCCCTCCGTTACCCAACGCAGCACTGACAGATGAGGCATCGCCTCATCCTCCTCTCCTGCTGCCAGTGACCACAACCCACCACAAAGCCCATGTCCTCAGGAGTGTGTGAAGGACAAGAAATGCCTGCCAAGGGCACCTGGAGCGCTGGACATCTCTGGCCAGTCTCAGCAGAGAGGGGCACAGCCTCCTGCATCCCGCCAGAAACAAGGGACAGCCAAAGCAGCTCCAGTGGAAAGTGCCTTTTTTGGGGTGGGTCACAGACATTCTGAATCCCAGGTAAAATTGGGTGCTGCAGAAGCTTATCTCTGTGTGGCATTTTAGGGCTAAAGAGCAAACTAGAAGGGTGTATTTTAGAAAGCATGGGATGATAAAGGGATGCCTAGAAGCATTCTGCACTGAGGAAGGGTGCAAAGTCCAAGCCCACTTGACTTGGACTAAGGTTTTAACACCCATTAAACGTGCTGCAGCGTCTGTCACAGCACCCTCTGCTTCCAATGGCCATTCTGACATTCCTGGGCATTTGCTTTTCTTGCACCTCCAGGCTGTAAAGGAGAAATTACCTATTCCCAAACCATTTAGCTTAGATACCACAAGATGGCTGCAGAATTTTAACTCCTCAGGTTCAAGAACATTACCATCTTTTCTCTGGCTAACGTGGCACTTTCTAGGTGGCTTTTCAAAACACGTCCTCAAGCACAGCAGTTTTCTGACATGGAAATACAAACTCCCTCCACATCTGACAGAAATTTTCCTCAAACCAGCACCACCCCATCCTCCAAAGCAAGATGGTGAGTCCACTGGAACTGTGTTGTACAGTGCTCACAGCTCTTTATTGCCATTAATGCTGATAAAAGAAACAAAAGTCCTGCAGATCAGCACGGGGTGCTTGTTGTTGTATGTTGAAGGCAAGCACTGGATCCTGCTAGCTGTGCTTAACGTGTGTGCAGCACCATAAAGATTAAACAGCATAATGTTGTAAATCCTATTACACTATATAATCTCTAAATTACATGCAAGTGGATAAAAAATACACAGCTTGTTAATGAACTTTACATTTTCATAACACCATTTATGCTGCGCAGAAGAATTCCTCCAGTTTGGATAGAAAGTTGATGACATCCCAGTTCCTGTAGCTATTACACACATCCCATGCTCTTGGGCCTGGGAACCCATTCCCCTGGAAACGCTGTGATAATGTGAGTTCCCATGCACCTCTTCAGGGCTCTCACAGGCACTGGCACAGCAGCAGAGTGCAGGGGCTGGCTGCTCTGCTGGGCACTGAGCAAAGCCCAGGGCCCCTCTCTGGTGTTCACATCCCTCTGAACAGAGAGAAGCTGTGACACAAGCAGAGAAGAAGGAAAAACATAATTCTTGTCTGCCTCGCTGTGCCAAAGTAGAATGCAATATGGGGATTGCTTACCCAAAGTGAGGGTGTTTTGTTCCCTTGGCCTGTCAGGGCCAAGAGTTGTGTGTGTGTGTGGGACTGTCACGAGACAGTCACTGGAGAATCAGAGATGGGAGCAGCTCTGTGCAGTTGTGAGCAAGGGTGAGTGCAGGGCAGACTCAGCTAGATGCAATGTATGCAGTATAGCATAATAAAGCAATTATTTAGCCTTCTGATGGTGGATCAGGTGCACCATTCTCTCCCCTTGGTCGGGGCCTGCCCGTGCATTAACCCCTCCTGTGCTCCTTCCCTGATCTGAGGGGTGCTGGTCCAGGAACATCCTTTCTTGCTGCGGATGAGTGGGATTTCCTGATGTCCTGTAAATAACATGGAAACTAACGAAAATCTGTGGAGCCACACTGGTGCCTCCTAGGCAGGGTTTTAGGGTAGCAGGTTGTAACACCGCAGCTTTCTGACCAATAGCAGAAAAAGCGTAATTCTGTCTGAAGAAAACCTCACATTGACCAAACCCCATCAATTTTCAGATTAATTGCACCCTAACTGTGCAAACGAATCTTAAGCACTAAAAATCAGCAACTCTGAATACAGCGCATCTGTAGGGGATCCTCATGATCTAGGGATTGTAAAGTCCCAGTAAAGTTACTTCTACTAGTAAAATTGTTAAAAAAAGTAAATAAACTTGCTGTCAAACACACTGTAAGACTGCAATCACTCTTCTAGTTGCCAACACGCATTAGTATCGGTAAAACCAGGAGTATATAATGCAAACTGCAAGAGGAAAACACCCCATTGCCAGGTCCAAACTGCACAAAAGGGTATGCACATTAATCTGCAGCTACCTGTTTTCACAGTACATCCCTTCCTACTTTGGATGTCTGGGTAGGCAAGCTCAGCTAAAGGCATTTAAACTACATAAACATTTGCTGTAACACTACTGATATGGATGGAAAGCAATGGCACCACAAAAACAAATCCGTGCAAAAGCACTTGGTAAGTGACATTTTAACAAGGCCTATCGTAACTGAGTTATGCAGCCAGGAATTGTGTTCCCCTCGCCCTCTACACTGTAATTCAGGGTATAAAATCAGTGTATAAATTGCTATCATCACAGCTTTGAAGGGTGTGAAGGACCTGGCATTGTTGTGTCTGCAAAGAGATGACTGGAATGTGAGAATTAACAAATTAATCTCAAATTCCTTAACTCCACAGGCTTGAGTTTTTTATTTCTCTTCTGAGGACTCAGCGTTTCGCCACAGAGAGTGCAATTTTGCTGCTGCCAGACTGTTATCCCGGCATGTCCCCAGGCAGCTGCCTCCACCCGTGCCACGTGGAGGATGCTGTGAGAGCCCCTGGCAGTGACACAGAGCTGGGCAGCGCCACGAGGGAGCCCAGCCCGGCAGCAGCTCCTGCAGCACGCCAAGGGGCATCCCCTGCAGCACTGCACCTGGGGAGAGAGGCAGCCAGCAGCAAGGAGCCTCCCCACCCTGCTGAAGGCAGCACCCGGCCTGGGGTGGGCAGCACGGGCATTGATGCACAGGCAGCCCCTGAGAAGGGGAGGGAAGGATGCACTTGACTCCACCAGAAGGTGAATGAACTCCTTCATTATGCTGTATTATATAGGTTATATCTCGACTGAGTCTGCCTTGCACTCACCCTTGCTCACAAGTGCACAGAGCTGCACTCATGCTCATTTTCTCGTGGCAGTCCCACACACACACTTGGCCCTAATAGCCAAGGGAACAAGACATCCTCACTCTGGATAAACAATCTCCACTCTGCAGTCCAGCTCGGCACAGCGAGCGGGATAAGAGCTGCGTTTTCCTTCTTCCCTGCTTGTGCCACAGCCTGTCTCTGCTCAGAGGGCACAGCCATGGGCCAGCCCCGCGGCGGCAGGACGGGCAGGGGACAGTCAGTGCCACGCGGGTCTGGGGCACCCTCTGTACCCCCTCAGCTGAGCAGGGGCTGCGTGCAGCACGGCCCCCACATCGCCTGGGCACCCATCCTCCTGCTGCAGCCCGGGCTGGGCACGCAGGGCACGAGGGAGGTGAGGGGAGGACCGGCCGTGGGGAAGGGGTGCCAGCGCCAGAGCAGGTCTGGCATGGCCTGAGAGGCAGGAGATGGCATGGCAGGGCTGGCATGGCCTGAGAGGCAGGGCATGGCAGGGCTGGCATGGCCTGAGAGGCAGGGCATGGCAGGGCTGGCATGGCCTGAGAGGCAGGGCATGGCAGGGCTGGCATGGCCTGAGAGGCAGGGCATGGCAGGGCTGGCATGGCCTGAGAGGCAGGGCATGGCAGGGCTGGCATGGCCTGAGAGGCAGGGCATGGCAGGGCTGGCATGGCCTGAGAGGCAGGGCATGGCAGGGCTGGCATGGCCTGAGAGGCAGGGCATGGCAGGGCTGGCATGGCCTGAGAGGCAGGGCATGGCAGGGCTGGCATGGCCTGAGAGGCAGGGCATGGCAGGGCTGGCATGGCCTGAGAGGCAGGGCATGGCAGGGCTGGCATGGCCTGAGAGGCAGGGCATGGCAGGGCTGGCATGGCCTGAGAGGCAGGGCATGGCAGGGCTGGCATGGCCTGAGAGGCAGGGCATGGCAGGGCTGGCATGGCCTGAGAGGCAGGGCATGGCAGGGCTGGCATGGCCTGAGAGGCAGGGCATGGCAGGGCTGGCATGGCCTGAGAGGCAGGGCATGGCAGGGCTGGCATGGCCTGAGAGGCAGGGCATGGCAGGGCTGGCATGGCCTGAGAGGCAGGGCATGGCAGGGCTGGCATGGCCTGAGAGGCAGGGCATGGCAGGGCTGGCATGGCCTGAGAGGCAGGGCATGGCAGGGCTGGCATGGCCTGAGAGGCAGGGCATGGCAGGGCTGGCATGGCCTGAGAGGCAGGGCATGGCAGGGCTGGCATGGCCTGAGAGGCAGGGCATGGCAGGGCTGGCATGGCCTGAGAGGCAGGGCATGGCAGGGCTGGCATGGCCTGAGAGGCAGGGCATGGCAGGGCTGGCATGGCCTGAGAGGCAGGGCATGGCAGGGCTGGCATGGCCTGAGAGGCAGGGCATGGCAGGGCTGGCATGGCCTGAGAGGCAGGGCATGGCAGGGCTGGCATGGCCTGAGAGGCAGGGCATGGCAGGGCTGGCATGGCCTGAGAGGCAGGGCATGGCAGGGCTGGCATGGCCTGAGAGGCAGGGCATGGCAGGGCTGGCATGGCCTGAGAGGCAGGGCATGGCAGGGCTGGCATGGCCTGAGAGGCAGGGCATGGCAGGGCTGGCATGGCCTGAGAGGCAGGGCATGGCAGGGCTGGCATGGCCTGAGAGGCAGGGCATGGCAGGGCTGGCATGGCCTGAGAGGCAGGGCATGGCAGGGCTGGCATGGCCTGAGAGGCAGGGCATGGCAGGGCTGGCATGGCCTGAGAGGCAGGGCATGGCAGGGCTGGCATGGCCTGAGAGGCAGGGCATGGCAGGGCTGGCATGGCCTGAGAGGCAGGGCATGGCAGGGCTGGCATGGCCTGAGAGGCAGGGCATGGCAGGGCTGGCATGGCCTGAGAGGCAGGGCATGGCAGGGCTGGCATGGCCTGAGAGGCAGGGCATGGCAGGGCTGGCATGGCCTGAGAGGCAGGGCATGGCAGGGCTGGCATGGCCTGAGAGGCAGGGCATGGCAGGGCTGGCATGGCCTGAGAGGCAGGGCATGGCAGGGCTGGCATGGCCTGAGAGGCATGGCATGGCATGTCAGGTCAGGCATGGCCTGGGGATGGAGCTCAGCAGGCACGAGGCACAGCCTCCTGGACACCTCCAGCAGGATGAACACTGACAGGCCATGGTCCAGCTGCCAGAGCAGTGGGCACAGAACTTGGTGGCACGGCTCAGAGACTGGGAAATCAGCTTTGACTCTACATGTTTATACAGGGAACTTCAGCTGTTTAGCCTCCAAGTCCTGTTTTTTGGTTCTGTGACTGGCCAAAGAACTGCACCCCACACATCTCTTGCCTAGTAGCTACCCTAACAATAATTGGAGGTAGGACCATGAAAATACTTCTGCAGGTCTGCTTTGCCTTTTTTCTCTTTCACAGTTAACTCTTATTGGCAGCTTTATACAGAACATAGCTAGATTCCAGCTCCTTGAAAAAATTAAAAGCAAGGACCTCCGCAGAGCATTTCTTCTTTGTGGCACAAAGAGGCTGAGGATTCCAATTACAATGGGTGGCAAAATCATACTTTCCAATTATCCTTAGAGAGAGATGGCATTTCACAGTACCACAGACAACTCCAGCTGCTGGGTGCAGCTGCAATGACAGAATCCACACCTGAAGAACAACCCGGTGATGCCCAGCCACAGCTGTGGCACGGGTCTGGAGGGCTCTGACATGAGTGGCAGGTTCAGGGATCACAGAAACATCGAGTGATGGAACGGATTGGGCTGGGAGGGACCTGAAGGTCCCTGCAATCCAGCCTCCCTGTCACGGGCATGGACACCTTGTAGGTCAGACTGCCCCACGCCCCACCCGAGCCAGCCCTGAGCACTTCCAGGGCTGGGGCAGAGGCACGAGCACACAAGGAATGGGATCCCACTCCAAGACAGCTCCTGTTTCCCCAGCATTGACTCAAATACCTGCATTGCACAATCTGACCAGTGACCCACAGATGCCAAACAGAAACACTGGTTATTATGGACTGCAAGAGGCCGCTTTATGTTTTAATGCCACCCTGTAAAACTGAAGCATTACTATAAAAATCTAGTCCAATGGCAAATTTTGAAGTTTTTTCCGTCAGTGTTCAGTACACAACGTGCAACACAGATGTACTTGTTTAACTTTGACTTTATGACTTATGCAAAGCGTCAGCTATTATTCCACTGCAAGTCTCCTTAAATAAACTTTTCTGAGACATGGTGAAAATGGAGGTGGTGGATTAGCAGGCAGCAAAAGATGAGGTCATCTAGGCCCATTGAGGCTGTGTTTTGAGACCAACAATAGCCCAACTCCAGCAAATCCTCTGAAGTACACCCCCTTGTTTTCCACGCAGCCTGGATTAGTCTTGAGCTTCTAGATCTGAAAATACAATAACCCTTTCACTCATATATAATAAAGAGAAATAGACTATACTAAAAACCCCCAAACCTAACAGGTTTATTTACATGCCCAGCACATAGAACTCCTATGTATTTACTATACAGAGGGCAAAACAATACAAAACAAATGGCAATTCAAAAAGAAAGGGTTTTTCTCCAAAGTGGACGTGATTTGCTATGTTCACAGAGGTGCCCAGTAAAAGACATTCATGTCTCGAGCTGACACACACGGAAGCCCCTGGTGGTATCAAGGCTCTGTGTTAACAAACTACATATTTAGGGGAATTTTATGATTCACATGTCTAATAATACACACCAAAGACACCAGAAAACATGCTGAAGGAAAAGCTGAACACAAAGGGCTGCTCTCCTCGTTCAGGACTGCGTTTGTCTGAAAGTGTTTGAGGGAGATGCCGCAGCTGGGAAGGGAGAATTGTTTTTGATGCCAACTTGAGAGGCAGGAGAATCAATCTGGTAATAGACTGATTTTTATAAGGAGTGTTTGAGGAGCTGGGAAGGGAGAATTGTTTTTGATGCCAACTTGAGAGGCAGGAGAATCAATCTGGTAATAGACTGATTTTTATACATGTATTTGACAATTTAAAAACCACTGGAAAAGAACTGAACTTTCAGAGGCAGGAGAATCCATCTGGCAGTAGACTGATTTTTTATACATGTATTTGACAATTTAAAAACCACTGGAAAAGAACTGAACTTTTGATGTGAGTTTTCCAAAGTGCTACAGCAGCAGGAAAATAAAAACAACTCCACAGGTAACCTGCGTATCACATCTGGTTTGTGAGGAAGGGAGGCTCCACTTGACACAGAGAATTATGTGGGGAGGCATTGCCAGCCACACACAGACACTGACATCAGAGTTTTAGTTTCCTGGCCGAGCTGTTGTCACTTTACGCTGTGGGAACAATGAAATGGGGTCCTGAAAGGCTGGGAATACCCAGTCTCAGGAAGAATAAATGGGAAAAAAAGCATTACTGCTCAGCCTGGGACAAAAACCAGCCGTGCACGGGAGGAGAGCGTGGATCACCGCTGTATTTACTTTCTCCAGCAGGAGCCTTGGCTGAAAGCTGCACAGCAAACCCACCACGGTCTGGAATCAAGCCACAGCAAAATGGCAGAGAAGTGGGAGCTGCAGGCCCTGTCCCTGGATGCTGTGTCAGTGTGACCCAGCTGTGCACAGTTTGGTTTCACTTAAAGACAAGATTTTTACAGCATTTTCCTTGGCTACCTTAATATGAATTGCATTTAAACACGGCCTGATCTCTCACAGAAATTATTATTTTTTTCAGAGGAGATGAGCGAGATGAAGAGACTGCAGATCTTTCTATAACACCTAATCTCTGGATTAGAGAAACCAGACCTGGAGGCAGCAGCAGGAACACAGGCACACAGCCCCGTGCAGCGGTGGGCACAGCTCTGCACCAGGCTGCGGAGCAGCCCCAGCGCCGGCAGCGCTGCCCCGACCCTGCTCTCCCCCTGCTCTCAGGGAGCTGGGGCTGCTGCCACCCTGGGGCACAGCTGGCAGGTGCCAGGGCTGCCCTGGGGGCTGCTGCCACCCTGGGGCACAGCTGGCAGGTGCCAGGGCTGCCCTGGGGGCAGCAGCCCCAGGTGCAGTGGGGCAGCAGGGCTGGCAGGCTGCAGGGCAGGGGCAGCGCTGGGGCGCACTGCAGAGCACGGCCAGCACCGGCTGATGGAGCCAGGGGCAGCTGACATCCCCTGTGCCCTGCCTGGTGCTGGCAGGGACACAGCAGGACGGTGCCACCCGGGGGTCCCCGTGTGTTTGGGATCACCCCAGCACCCAGCCGGGGCCCCGCTGTGCTCCTGCAGCCAGAGGGAGCTGCCCTGGGGACGCCCTGGGGCTGCAAGAAGCCACCAGCTCTGCAGGACAGGGCTGGATGTCTGCCAGGCAGCCAGCACCGGCCACAGCCTCCCTCAGCCCACCCAGACAAACAGTGGAGGTGAAAATCTGGGGAATCTGTCCCTAACCCTAACCCTCCCATCAGCCCACCCAGACAAACAGTGGGAATCTGGGGATGGAGCAGCCCCAGCGCCGGCAGCGCTGCCCCGACCCTGCTCTCCCCCTGCTCTCAGGGAGCTGGGGCTGCTGCCACCCTGGGGCACAGCTGGCAGGTGCCAGGGCTGCCCTGGGGGCTGCTGCCACCCTGGGGCACAGCTGGCAGGTGCCAGGGCTGCCCTGGGGGCTGCTGCCACCCTGGGGCACAGCTGGCAGGTGCCAGGGCTGCCCTGGGGGCAGCAGCCCCAGGTGCAGTGGGGCAGCAGGGCTGGCAGGCTGCAGGGCAGGGGCAGCGCTGGGGCGCACTGCAGAGCACGGCCAGCACCGGCTGATGGAGCCAGGGGCAGCTGACATCCCCTGTGCCCTGCCTGGTGCTGGCAGGGACACAGCAGGACGGTGCCACCCGGGGGTCCCCGTGTGTTTGGGATCACCCCAGCACCCAGCCGGGGCCCCGCTGTGCTCCTCCAGCCAGAGGGAGCTGCCCTGGGGCTGCAAGAAGCCACCAGCTCTGCAGGACAGGGCTGGATGTCTGCCAGGCAGCCAGCACCGGCCACAGCCTCCCTCAGCCCACCCAGACAAACAGTGGAGGTGAAAATCTGGGGAATCTGGCCCTAACCCTAACCCTAACCCTCCTCTCAGCCCTCCCAGACAAACAGTGGGAATCTGGGAAGCTGTCCCTAACCCTAACCCTACCCCCCCCCTCAGCCCACCCAGACAAACAGCGGGAATCTGGGGAATCTGTCCCTACCCCTACCCCTACCCCTAACCCCCCTCTCAGCCCCCCCAGACAAACAGTGGGAATCTGGGAAGCTGTCCCTAACCCTAACCCTACCCCCCCCCTCAGCCCACCCAGACAAACAGCGGGAATCTGGGGAATCTGTCCCTACCCCTACCCCTACCCCTAACCCCCCTCTCAGCCCCCCCAGACAAACAGTGGGAATCTGGGAAGCTGTCCCTAACCCTAACCCTACCCCCCCCCTCAGCCCACCCAGACAAACAGCGGGAATCTGGGGAATCTGTCCCTACCCCTACCCCTACCCCTAACCCCCCTCTCAGCCCCCCCAGACAAACAGTGGGAATCTGGGAAGCTGTCCCTAACCCTAACCCTACCCCCCCCCTCAGCCCACCCAGACAAACAGCGGGAATCTGGGGAATCTGTCCCTACCCCTACCCCTACCCCTAACCCCCCTCTCAGCCCCCCCAGACAAACAGTGGGAATCTGGGAAGCTGTCCCTAACCCTAACCCTACCCCCCCCCTCAGCCCACCCAGACAAACAGCGGGAATCTGGGGAATCTGTCCCTACCCCTACCCCTACCCCTAACCCCCCTCTCAGCCCCCCCAGACAAACAGTGGGAATCTGGGAAGCTGTCCCTAACCCTAACCCTACCCCCCCCCTCAGCCCACCCAGACAAACAGCGGGAATCTGGGGAATCTGTCCCTACCCCTACCCCTACCCCTAACCCCCCTCTCAGCCCCCCCAGACAAACAGTGGGAATCTGGGAAGCTGTCCCTAACCCTAACCCTACCCCCCCCCTCAGCCCACCCAGACAAACAGCGGGAATCTGGGGAATCTGTCCTCTCCGGCACGGCAGTTATCACTCAGGAGTGAATTTCTCCCCGCATGCCAAGGAGGAAAGCCTTTTCCTATGTTGCTGGCAAAACTGTCAATCATCTTGATGAGCAGCAAATAAATGAATGCCCAATGATGGGATTCTATATTATCCTTAAAAAAGAAATCCATCAAATAAACATCAACAGGTAAATGTTTATACCCGACAGCCATCAATTTCAGCTATCCATGCAAAGAGACAGGTGAGCTGGACTGGTAAACCTCGAAATTAGAGAGGTATTAATCATCTGCTCCCAGCCAATATAAACAGATGTTATTTTTAAACAGGCAAAATCATCTTTTCCTCTGAAATTTATTTGCAACAGATAATGTTCTGTTACATTTTTAATCAAGCAGATGAAGTTACATTTAAATTGAAAATCTGCTGCACTCAACTAATCAGGCAAGTAAAATTCTGAGATGATTGAACAGCAGCACAGAGCACACCATTACAGCAGGTAAATTGTGAAATTTACCTGTCACACCACACGGCTCATTGTTCAGCCATTGCGCCTGCAAGTGAGGAGCACAGAAATAAGACAAAAAAAGGAAAGACATGTTCAACGTATTCATAAATCCATCATATTTAAGGAACACACCATTAACAGTGACAGGGGAAAAAAATAAGCTCCACCTCTTTCCTAAGAAGATGCCAATACAGATTTACACAGGTTACTCCTCTCTGCCTCATGCTCATCTAAGCTGCATGTCCAGATACGCTGAGATCAAGGCACAGCATGAAAAACCCTGTTGTATTTCTCCCACGATAAAATAAAAGGCAAGCCCACCACAATATCTGAAATGTCTTAGGGAATAAAGACTGTGATTCTCAGCCAGTCCATTTTCCAGCTCCCACAGCCAGGCTGGGCCCCAGCACCCAAGTTCTCCACAGCTCAGCTCACCCCTGCACCAGTGGCACCCCATGTGCAGACTCACTGAGAATACATCCATGTGTGCAAGCACTGCTGCAGTAAAACCAGCACTTCTCTAAATGGATGAAATACAGATTTCAGCTCCTACCCTTGACAGGGACACCCTAAAATATTTTTTTACATAGAAGTGTCAGAAACGAGAATCTTTCATCTTAATTTTAAAATGAGATCCATATAGTCTTGTGCATGGCATTGATAAATTATGCATATCTACCTTTTTTTTTTACATCACAATGAACACAAACTGACAGCAGACATCTGGAGGACTGTCAATTATTAGAGCTCTAAGCTCCCATGCCTTTTTGCACCCCTGTGCTGTCCTCTGACCCAAACCCCATGTGCTACATATTAAGATTATTAGGATTAATTTCTCCTTTATTAATTTCTCCTTTTTTTCCCTCTAGGAATTCAATAAACAATATACTTTCATTTATTATGGTATTTGCTAAACAATTATTCCTATAAGAACAAAAAGTTTAATGGTTACTTCAGCATGGTGTATCTAGGCTGACAACTAAGGACAGCCAATGTTGGTTTAAAAGATGCAGTGGTTTTACACTGCCACTGCCCCAGGTGCTCCAGCCCCAGTGTCCAGCCTGGCCTTGGGCACTGCCAGGGATCCAGGGGCAGCCCCAGCTGTGCCAGGGCCTGCCCACCCTGCCAGGGAGCAATTCCCCATTGCCAATCTCCCATCCATCCCTGCCCTCTGGCACTGGGAGCCATTTCAGCTTGTACTGCCACTCCAGGTGCTCACACAAAGTGCCTCTCCAGCTCTTCTGGAGCCCCTTTACATACTAATACAGTCAGAGGAGCACAGTACTCGCATATCTTTCAACTGCTGCTGAAAAGATGGTAAAAATGTTATTTCTCTTAAGTGAGGTAAATAACTCTTCACTGGCCAGGTGAAAGGGTTCTGCCCAAATTTTGTAAAGAGCTCTGCTTATGTATCTTAAGGAGTTAAAGCCGTATATGCCCACCTGTTAGAGAAATTATTTGCAAAAAAAAAAAAAAAAGAGACACGTTACAATACAGATCCTGATCTCACAAATACACTCTGAATTAAGTATACCAAGCAGCCAGAAGAAAACAAGCATTATTTGTAGCATAGCACACTCTGGGCTTTATTCACAATTCAGCAAATGTGGAACAGGCAGCCCAGACTGTCGTGGTGTGGAACAGCCACAATGCCAGCGTGCCTTGCTGTCACCTGCCTGGGAAGGGCTCTTTGGAGGTGTTTGAGCATCTCACTGCACCCCTGCCACAAAGCTTTCAATAATAGATTACAGTTTAGAACAGGACGCCAAAAACAGCTTCACTCATAGACTACAGTTTAGAACAGGACGCCAAAAACAGCTTCACTCTGATAGAAGGCTGGGTTAGATGGGAATGGGGAATTGCTCCCTGGCAGGGTGGGCAGGCCCTGGCACAGCCTTAGATGGGATCTTGGGAAGGGGGAATTGCTCCCTGGCAGGGTGGGCAGGCCCTGGCACAGCTGGGGCTGCCCCTGATCCCTGGCAGTGCCCAAGGCCAGGCTGGACACTGGGGCTGGAGCACCTGGGGCAGTGGCAGTGTCCCTACCACGGCAGGGCTGGCACTGGGTGGCATTTAAGGTCCCTTCTGATTCAAAGCAGTCTGTGATTCTGTGACCCTATGGAAAATGAAAACCCCCCCCAGGCCCGTGCCAACTCACGTGGCCATGCCAGGTCACCATGCAGAACACCTGGGAGTGCCATTTCCCAGGGCGTGGCAGCACCAGGAGGGTGAAACACAGAGCAAATATTCCCTCTTCTAAAAGCACCCGTGGCCACGCTGCTCTCGCATGCTGACAGTCTCAGGGTGAGCTGAAGTGCCACTGCCAGCCTCACCTGCAGACAGGTGAGGCACAGCCCTGACCCCCAGCACGCTGAGGCCAAGCACGTCTGAGCACTCTGCTGTGTGGGATCTCAGCACATCACTGTGGATGTGCAGAGACACCAGGGGAGCCCCTGAGGGGCTGGGAAACCCTGGAATGATGCCAAAAGGGTTTGGTGGTTGGATTTCGATCCATCAAAAGGAGAAGAACCTGTGACGGAGGAAATGAGAGCTTCTTGGGTGTGAATGGTACATTTATAGAAGGAAATATAAATTTTAGAAAAATAGGTACAGGGGGGTCATGAAGGCAAGATGGAGGATTCAGGGCGTGGTCCTGTGTTCTTCTTCCTTCTTCATGTCTTCCATTTTGTGTGGTGATGTTGGCACTTGGGGATTGGTTCATGGTGAAGGTACACTTGTCTATAAGGGTGAATAGTATTGGGAAATAAAGGTAAATATGGCACAGGTAATTTTCACTATAAAGGACACAGCCGCCCTGTGGGCGGAGCACAGTACTCACATATCTTTCAACTGCTGCTGAAAAGATGGTAAAAATGTTATTTCTCTTAAGTGAGGTAAATAACTCTTCACTGGCCAGGTGAAAGGGTTCTGCCCAAATTTTGTAAAGAGCTCTGCTTATGTATCTTAAGGAGTTAAAGCCGTATATGCCCACCTGTTAGAGAAATTATTTGCAAAAAAAAAAAGAAAAAAGAGACACGTTACAATACAGATCCTGATCTCACAAATACACTCTGAATTAAGTATACCAAGCAGCCAGAAGAAAACAAGCATTATTTGTAGCATAGCACACTCTGGGCTTTATTCACAATTCAGCAAATGTGGAACAGGCAGCCCAGACTGTCGTGGTGTGGAACAGCCACAATGCCAGCGTGCCTTGCTGTCACCTGCCTGGGAAGGGCTCTTTGGAGGTGTTTGAGCATCTCACTGCACCCCTGCCACAAAGCTTTCAATAATAGATTACAGTTTAGAACAGGACGCCAAAAACAGCTTCACTCTGATAGAAGGCTGGCTTAGATGGGAATGGGGAATTGCTCCCTGGCAGGGTGGGCAGGCCCTGGCACAGCTGGGGCTGCCCCTGGATCCCTGGCAGTGCCCAAGGCCAGGCTGGGCACTGGGGCTGGAGCACTTGGGACAGTGGGAGGTGTCCCTACCACGGCAGGGCTGGCACTGGGTGGCATTTAAGGTCCCTTCTGATCCAAAGCAGTCTGTGATTCTGTGACCCTATGGAAAATGAAAACCCCACCCAGGCCCATGCCAGGTCACCATGCAGAACACCTGGGAGTGCCATTTCCCAGGGCGTGGCAGCACCAGGAGGGTGAAACACAGAGCAAATATTCCCTCTTCTAAAAGCACCCGTGGCCACGCTGCTCTCGCATGCTGACAGTCTCAGGGTGAGCTGAAGTGCCACTGCCAGCCTCACCTGCAGACAGGTGAGGCACAGCCCTGACCCCCAGCACGCTGAGGCCAAGCACGTCTGAGCACTCTGCTGTGTGGGATCTCAGCACATCACTGTGGATGTGCAGAGACACCAGGGGAGCCCCTGAGGGGCTGGGAAACCCTGGACACTGCTGAACAAAAACCTCCCTGCTGCTCCCAGCCAGCACTCACTGCACACTGCTCAAAATAATTATTAATTAAATGCCTGGGCAATTTTAACATTGGGTTTGATTGTTCTAAGTACTTTTTCTTTCTTTAGTGCTAGTTGTCCGCGCGGGATTTTTTTGTTCCTCTGTTTTTTCCCCCTCAGGGTTTAAAAAACATTAACCTACACAACTCCACAGGTCTCAACCACGCAAGGTGTATCAATCTCCATCCCACCCAGGCAGCTTCCAGAACCAAGTCCTGAAAAATATCTGAGTTTGAGGCAACGTGTACTATGTAATAACATTTATTTTAAAATTCTTCAGGAGTAACTTCCAATGATATATTGTAATATAGTCTTTAAAAGTAATGTAACATTATTAGAGATAAGTATTCACTATGAAATTGCCCTGCTTAACCTTCAAATACTTGATTCTTCCACTTAGTAACTATACTAAAGGTTATTCTTGCACATAGTTTCTCTTTTAAAGGAAACAGAAGTTAGCCAGAATTATTGCAAAAGCATTGATATGCTATCAAGTATAAAATTCAGATGATATAAGGTCACACAATCAAGAAACTAAAAATTCTCTTAGAAAGATAAGTAGTTATTTTCCAGTCTTCAACACATTTGCAAGCATCTAAATACTGCATAAATTACATTTTGCATCTATCCTAATTTCCTTGGCATTTAACGTGTCTTACAATTGTTTTCTCCCCAAAATCAGGATATTAATGCTGAAAACAACAGCACAGAGCTCAGTGACACGTTAATGATGGAACAGAACAGAACTTTGAGTAACCTCAAACTGAAGCAACTGCTAGCAAAATTTTCAAGTTAGTTAAGAAAACAACTATTTTTTTCCCTTTTTTGTTTTTTCAAATTAAACAAAATCTGCCACAGGGAAGACAGGAAACTAACGATAATTAAGACTTTTAGCTTCCAGAATCTGTGCTCAATTACAATAATACACCAGAAAATATTTTTCTGGTAATTTGTAGGACAGTTTTGTACCGTGTTTGTATGCTTTGATCTCAGTTATGCTAGGGCTGAAAGACCATCAGTGTAGCACCGAGTAACCTCAAACTGAAGCAACTACTAGCAAAATTTGCAAGTCAGTTAAGAAAACAACTATTTTTTCCCTTTTTTGTTTTTTCAAATTAAACAAAATCTGCCATAGGGAAGACAGGAAACTAACGATAATTAAGACTTTTAGCTTCCAGAATCTGTGCTCAATTACAATAATACACCAGAAAATATTTTTCTAGTAATTTGTAGGACAGTTTTGTACCGTGTTTGTCTGCTTTGATCTCAGTTATGCTAGGGCTGAAAGACCATCAGTGTAGCACTATTATTTCTGTCTGTAAAGAGCAGCACATTACTCTGACTACTCAATTCCGATGAATTTATTCGGTTTAAGGGGATCTCTGAAATATAGAAAGAAACAGGAAGAACTTCACTCAGTTCACTAACGTAGTAGTCTGAGCTATTGTTATACCCAAAAGAATCTGCTGTATTTTTTAATGATACATGTGTCTCATACTCATACTGACCCCCCTCGAGCAGGGCAGCCAGGATTCCAGAATAATCTATTATTCCATAACAGCCAAAATGAAAGGAACACGCTCTGAAATCTCCTTGGTGCGCTACGTTCTCCTCTTGCAGCGGCAGCAGAGCCAGGAGCAGGCTGCAGCTCAGGTGAGCAGCACACCTGTGTCAGCACACACCTGGTGGGAGCACCCCCCAGCACTGCCAGCAGCTCATCCTCCTCGAGGCTCTGACCGCCTGGGCCCCACCAGAGCCCACCTCAGAGGAGAAGTCAACAGCTGACAGTAAGGGATGTTGAAATCACAGAAAATTCGGGGAGTCACAAAGAAAGCTGGGCTTAGCAGGCCCTGGGAAAATGTTAAAAGTAGGCCCTGTGTTTGCCAGATCATGTGGAATTGCACCTTTGTAACCAGTATATGATAAATGCCATAATTGTTAGATTTGAAGATTGTTTAGTAATTAAATATAATTATTGTTTCATCGTAAGTAGAGTCATGAGAAACTATGATCAAGGGTTTGGGGGGGGGTCACAAGAAACCCATGCTTGGATGAAATCAATGTATACAAGAGAACAATATAAGTTCAATAATTAATATGTAAATTATACACTGATAGAATATAAAAACATGTTCATCCTGAACCCGTGTTGGAGTCAGATTTGGGTCTGTACCCGGACACCCAGAGCTCTCCAATAAAAGCACCTGCATGGAATCACTCCGTGATTATGTCTTCCTGAACGCTAACAGTGCCAGAAACAAGGTTTAGCCTTTGTAATTTCTGTCACCAAAGTCGGTTTCTCAGCGAGAGCACGCTTGCTGTTAAAAGCTTTTCAAAGTTTTCCTGTTGTTTTCCTGATTTCACAAACCACCAGAGGCAGGTGCTCAGCAGCGTGCATTACGGCTCGCGGCTGGAGCGAAGGCAGCCGTGTCCGGGAAAAAGCGAGATTCCCTTTTCCAGATGAGCCCGGGCGGGAGCGCGGGGCTGTGCCCGGGGTGTGCCCGGGGCTGTGCCAGGGGCTGTGCCCGGGGTGTGCCCGGGGCTGTGCTGCTCCTGCTGCCGCTGGAACACAGCCGGGCACCGCCAGGGCTGCCAGGAGCCAGACGTGAGCCCGGTCACTGCAGCCCGCAGCATCCCCGCACAGCACACACAGCACACACAGCA